>NW_026782475.1:0-361746 GCF_031769215.1 Ylistrum balloti | reverse complement strand
GGTCCACTGTCAATGGGAATGGATAATTACAGACCCGCTACAAAGAATGTAAGTCAGGATGGTCCACTGTAAATGGGAATGGATAATTACAGACCCGCTACAAAGAATGTAAGTCAGGATGGTCCACTGTAAATGGGAATGGATAATTACAGACCCGCTACAAAGAATGTAAGTCAGGATGGTCCACTGTAAATGGGAATGGATAATTACAGACCCGCTACAAAGAATGTAAGTCAGGATGGTCCACTGTCAATGGGAATGGATAATTACAGACCCGCTACAAAGAATGTAAGTCAGGATGGTCCACTGTAAATGGGAATGGATAATTACAGACCCGCTACAAAGAATGTAAGTCAGGATGGTCCACTGTAAATGGGAATGGATAATTACAGACCCGCTACAAAGAATGTAAGTCAGGATGGTCCACTGTCAATGGGAATGGATAATTACAGACCCGCTACAAAGAATGTAAGTCAGGATGGTCCACTGTAAATGGGAATGGATAATTACAGACCCGCTACAAAGAATGTAAGTCAGGATGGTCCACTGTAAATGGGAATGGATAATTACAGACCCGCTACAAAGAATGTAAGTCAGGATGGTCCACTGTAAATGGGAATGGATAATTACAGACCCGCTACAAAGAATGTAAGTCAGGATGGTCCACTGTAAATGGGAATGGATAATTACAGACCCGCTACAAAGAATGTAAGTCAGGATGGTCCACTGTCAATGGGAATGGATAATTACAGACCCGCTACAAAGAATGTAAGTCAGGATGGTCCACTGTCAATGGGAATGGATAATTACAGACCCGCTACAAAGAATGTAAGTCAGGATGGTCCACTGTAAATGGGAATGGATAATTACAGACCCGCTACAAAGAATGTAAGTCAGGATGGTCCACTGTAAATGGGAATGGATAATTACAGACCCGCTACAAAGAATGTAAGTCAGGATGGTCCACTGTAAATGGGAATGGATAATTACAGACCCGCTACAAAGAATGTAAGTCAGGATGGTCCACTGTAAATGGGAATGGATAATTACAGACCCGCTACAAAGAATGTAAGTCAGGATGGTCCACTGTAAATAATGGGAATGGATAATTACAGACCCGCTACAAAGAATGTAAGTCAGGATGGTCCACTGTAAATGGGAATGGATAATTACAGACCCGCTACAAAGAATGTAAGTCAGGATGGTCCACTGTCAATGGGAATGGATAATTACAGACCCGCTACAAAGAATGTAAGTCAGGATGGTCCACTGTAAATGGGAATGGATAATTACAGACCCGCTACAAAGAATGTAAGTCAGGATGGTCCACTGTAAATGGGAATGGATAATTACAGACCCGCTACAAAGAATGTAAGTCAGGATGGTCCACTGTAAATGGGAATGGATAATTACAGACCCGCTACAAAGAATGTAAGTCAGGATGGTCCACTGTAAATGGGAATGGATAATTACAGACCCGCTACAAAGAATGTAAGTCAGGATGGTCCACTGTAAATGGGAATGGATAATTACAGACCCGCTACAAAGAATGTAAGTCAGGATGGTCCACTGTAAATGGGAATGGATAATTACAGACCCGCTACAAAGAATGTAAGTCAGGATGGTCCACTGTAAATGGGAATGGATAATTACAGACCCTTTACAAAGAATGTAAGTCAGGATGGTCCACTGTCAATGGGAATGGATAATTACAGACCCGCTACAAAGAATGTAAGTCAGGATGGTCCACTGTAAATGGGAATGGATAATTACAGACCCGCTACAAAGAATGTAAGTCAGGATGGTCCACTGTAAATGGGAATGGATAATTACAGACCCGCTACAAAGAATGTAAGTCAGGATGGTCCACTGTAAATGGGAATGGATAATTACAGACCCGCTACAAAGAATGTAAGTCAGGATGGTCCACTGTAAATGGGAATGGATAATTACAGACCCGCTACAAAGAATGTAAGTCAGGATGGTCCACTGTAAGTGGGAATGGATAATTACAGACCCGCTACAAAGAATGTAAGTCAGGATGGTCCACTGTAAATGGGAATGGATAATTACAGACCCGCTACAAAGAATGTAAGTCAGGATGGTCCACTGTAAATGGGAATGGATAATTACAGACCCGCTACAAAGAATGTAAGTCAGGATGGTCCACTGTAAATGGGAATGGATAATTACAGACCCGCTACAAAGAATGTAAGTCAGGATGGTCCACTGTAAATGGGAATGGATAATTACAGACCCGCTACAAAGAATGTAAGTCAGGATGGTCCACTGTAAATGGGAATGGATAATTACAGACCCGCTACAAAGAATGTAAGTCAGGATGGTCCACTGTAAATGGGAATGGATAATTACAGACCCGCTACAAAGAATGTAAGTCAGGATGGTCCACTGTAAATGGGAATGGATAATTACAGACCCGCTACAAAGAATGTAAGTCAGGATGGTCCACTGTCAATGGGAATGGATAATTACAGACCCGCTACAAAGAATGTAAGTCAGGATGGTCCACTGTAAATGGGAATGGATAATTACAGACCCGCTACAAAGAATGTAAGTCAGGATGGTCCACTGTAAATGGGAATGGATAATTACAGACCCGCTACAAAGAATGTAAGTCAGGATGGTCCACTGTAAATGGGAATGGATAATTACAGACCCGCTACAAAGAATGTAAGTCAGGATGGTCCACTGTAAATGGGAATGGATAATTACAGACCCGCTACAAAGAATGTAAGTCAGGATGGTCCACTGTAAATGGGAATGGATAATTACAGACCCGCTACAAAGAATGTAAGTCAGGATGGTCCACTGTAAATGGGAATGGATAATTACAGACCCGCTACAAAGAATGTAAGTCAGGATGGTCCACTGTAAATGGGAATGGATAATTACAGACCCGCTACAAAGAATGTAAGTCAGGATGGTCCACTGTCAATGGGAATGGATAATTACAGACCCGCTACAAAGAATGTAAGTCAGGATGGTCCACTGTCAATGGGAATGGATAATTACAGACCCGCTACAAAGAATGTAAGTCAGGATGGTCCACTGTCAATGGGAATGGATAATTACAGACCACTGTAAGTCAATGGTCCACTGTAAATGGGAATGGATAATTACAGACCCGCTACAAAGAATGTAAGTCAGGATGGTCCACTGTAAATGGGAATGGATAATTACAGACCCGCTACAAAGAATGTAAGTCAGGATGGTCCACTGTAAATGGGAATGGATAATTACAGACCCGCTACAAAGAATGTAAGTCAGGATGGTCCACTGTAAATGGGAATGGATAATTACAGACCTGCTACAAAGAATGTAAGTCAGGATGGTCCACTGTAAATGGGAATGGATAATTACAGACCCGCTACAAAGAATGTAAGTCAGGATGGTCCACTGTAAATGGGAATGGATAATTACAGACCCGCTACAAAGAATGTAAGTCAGGATGGTCCACTGTAAATGGGAATGGATAATTACAGACCCGCTACAAAGAATGTAAGTCAGGATGGTCCACTGTAAATGGGAATGGATAATTACAGACCCGCTACAAAGAATGTAAGTCAGGATGGTCCACTGTAAATGGGAATGGATAATTACAGACCCGCTACAAAGAATGTAAGTCAGGATGGTCCACTGTAAATGGGAATGGATAATTAGACCCGCTAAAAAGAATGTAAGGCAGGATGGTCCACTGTCAATGGGAATGGATAATTAGACCCGCTACAAGGAGAATGGATAATTACAGACCCGTAAGTCAGGATGGTCCACTGTCAATGGGAATGGATAATTACAGACCCGCTACAAAGAATGTAAGTCAGGATGGTCCACTGTAAGTCAGGATGGTCCAATGGGAATGGATAATTACAGACCCGCTACAAAGAATGTAAGTCAGGATGGTCCACTGTAAATGGGAATGGATAATTACAGACCCGCTACAAAGAATGTAAGTCAGGATGGTCCACTGTAAATGGGAATGGATAATTACAGACCCGCTACAAAGAATGTAAGTCAGGATGGTCCACTGTAAATGGGAATGGATAATTACAGACCCGCTACAAAGAATGTAAGTCAGGATGGTCCACTGTCAATGGGAATGGATAATTACAGACCCGCTACAAAGAATGTAAGTCAGGATGGTCCACTGTCAATGGGAATGGATAATTACAGACCCGCTACAAAGAATGTAAGTCAGGATGGTCCACTGTAAATGGGAATGGATAATTACATAATTAATTTGGATTTCAGGTTGAGATATCATTAAATACACGTAGCTTATTTTTGCTTTATTTTCTCTGGTAAATCGAAAAGTAAGCTTTCTTTTTACAATTCTCGTCCTCACACAATGAAGTTCCAATCACAAATTACAGGACCTATCACCATTACCATGTCAGCATTTTATGAATCATACATACATTTTGATATACATCATTGGGTAATACACAGTCGCTTTTACCTGTTAGATCATGTAGTTAGATCATGTGACAGGTATGACGTCACTAGCAACGTTTAAGAGCTTCCCTAGTTTGGATCAGATCGTCAATATGTGTTATGTGTTGACTTTGTCAGATGATTTGATGTTAATGAAATCGTTTAATTGATTTGTGGTGGATCACAGGCCGTACGTCGGCTGGTGTTTAGCCTGATAATTCCCCGGATGTTACTACTGGGCTTTACATTGTTAGTGAAGAAAAGTTTTTGTGTGTGTATTACATAATTTCTGACTTTACAAAATTGCTTGACTTCAGTTTATCTTTTCTGTGTAACAAGAATTAACAGTTTACAATTTACAGTTAATGACACCCGTCACGTGACGTGTTGTCCGAGGTTAGTGATCGCCGACGATTGGAATACTTATTTACGGTAAGTCATACTTATTGTTATTTATTTTAATTCTATATTGTATTTATTTCAACTGTTTATGCCGTTATCTATCTCAAAATGAATATTTTTAAAAATATGATTTGATATCAGTCTATGATGAATCTGTTACGTATTTTGTGAACTTTGAGTAGTAGTAGTGGTGAAATAAAATACCTATCGGAAATGATAACAGACACTCCCGTGTGGCATTTTCGATTGTTGAAAAATGAGACTAGTAGCCGTAGATACTGACACCGCCTTCGAAAACAGACACCCCCGTAGAAAAAACAGACACCCCCGTAGAAAAAACAGACACCCCCGTTGAAAAAACAGACACCCCCGTTGAAATAAGACACTCCCGTTCAAAACAGACACGAGTCCCGGTGGCTACATGCCTAGTCCCAGTCGCTACATACCTAGTCCCAGTGGTTAAATACCTAGTCCCAGTGGCTACATACCTAGTTCCCGTTGTTAAATACCTAGTCCCAGTGGCTACATACCTAGACCCAGTGACTACATACCTAGACCCAGTGACTACATACCTAGTCCCCGTGAAAACGTACCTACTCCCAGTGGTTACATACCTAGTTCCCGTGGTTACATACCTAGTCCCAGTGGCTACATACCTAGTCCCCATGGCTACATACCTAGTCCCGGTGGTTAAAAACCTAGTGCCATTGGCTACATACCTAATCATAGTGGCTACATACCTAGTCCCAATGGTTATATACCGAGTCCCCGTGGCTACATACCTAGTTCCAATGGTTACCTACCGAGAACCCGTGGCTGCCTACCTAGTCCTCATGGTTACATACCTAGTTCCAGTGGTTGCATACCTAGTTCCAGTGGTTACATACCTAGTCCCAGTGGCTAAATACCTAGTCCCCGTGGCCACATACCTAGTCATAGTGGTTACATACCTAGTTCCAGTTGTTACATACCTAGTCCCAGTGGTTACATACCTAGTCCCCGTCGCTACATACCTAGTCCCAGTGCTTACATACTTAGTTCCAGTGGCTACATACATAGTCCCAGTGGTTACATACCTAGTCCCAGTGGTTACATACCTAGTCCCAGTGACTATATACCTAGTAAAAGTGTTTACATACCTAATCCCAGTGGCTACATACCTAGTCCCAGTGGTTACATGCCCAGTTCCTGTAGCTACAAGCATAGTCTCAGTGGTTACATACCTAGTCCCTGCGGCTATATACCTAGTCCCCGTGGCTACATACCTAGTCCCAGTGGCTACATACCTAGTTCCAGTGGTTGCATACCTAGTACCCGTGGCTACATACATAGTCCAAGTGGCTACATACCTAGTTCCCGAGGCTACATACCTAGTCCCAGTGGTTACATGCCTAGTCCAAGTTGTTACATGCCCAGTCCCTGTAGCTACAAGCATAGTCTCAGTGGTTACATACCTAGTCACGCGGCTATATACCTAGTCCCCATGGCTACATACCTAGTCCCAGTGGCTTAATACCTAGTTCCGGTGGTTGCATACCGAATACCCGTGGCTACAAACCTAGTCCAAGTGGCTACATACATATTCCCAGTGGCTACATACCTAGTACCAGTGGCTACATATCTAGTTCCAGTGGTTCCATACCTAGTCCCAGTGGCTACATACGAAGTCATAGTGGCTACATACCTAGTCCCAGTGGTTACATACCTAGTCCCAGTGGCTCAATAACTAGTCCTAATGGTTATATACCTAGTTCCAGTAGTTAGATACCTAGTAAAAGTGACTACATACCTAGTCGTCGTGGTTACATACCTAGTCCCCGTGGCTATATACCTAGTCCCCATGGCTATATACATTGTCCCAGTGGCTACATACCTAGTTCCAGTGGTTGCATACCGCATACCCGTGGCTACATTCTTAGTCTAAGTGGCTACATACATATTCCCAGTGGCTACATACCTAGTTCTCGTGGCTACATACCTAGTCCCAGTGGTTACATACCTAGTCCCAGTAGCTACATATCTAGTTCCAGTGGTTCCATACCTAGTCCCAGTGGCTACATACCTTGTCCAAGTGGCTACATACCTAGTTCCAGTGGTTGCATACCTAGTTCCCGGGGCTACATACCTAGTCCCAGTGGTTACATGCCCAGTCCCTGTAGCTACAAGCATAGTCTCAGTGGTTACATACCTAGTCCCCGCGGCTATATACCTAGTCCCCGTGGCTACATACCTAGTCCCAGTGGCTACATACCTAGTTCCAGTGGTTGCATACCGAATACCCGTGGCTACAAACCTAGTCCAAGTGGCTACATACATATTCCCAGTAGCTACATTCCTAGTACCAGTGGCTACATATCTAGTTCCAGTGGTTCCATACCTAGTCCCAGTGGCTACATACGAAGTCATAGTGGCTACATACCTAGTCCCAGTGGTTACATACCTAGTTCCAGAGGCTACATGCCTAGTGTCCGTGGCTACATCAATAGTCCCAGTGGCTCAATAACTAGTCCTAGAGGTTATATACCTAGTTCCAGTAGTTAGATACCTAGTAAAAGTGACTACATACCTAGTCCTCGTGGTTACATACCTAGTCGCCGTGGCTATATACCTAGTCCCCATGGCTATATACATAGTCCCAGTGGCTACATACCTAGTTCCAGTGGTTGCATACCGCATACCCGTGGCTACATACTTAGTCTAAGTGGCTACATACATATTCCTAGTGGCTACATACCTAGTTCTCGTGGCTACATACCTAGTCTCAGTGGTTACATACCTAGTCCCAGTGGCTACATACCTAGTCCCCGTGGTTGTATACCTAATAAAATTGTTTATATTCCTAATCCCAGTGGCTACATACCTAGTCCCCATAACAACATACCTTGTCCCCCTGGCTACACACCTAGTAACCATAACTACATACCTAGTCATCTGGCTACATACCTAGTCCCAGTGGCTACACACCTAGTCCCAGTGGCTACATACCTAGTCCCCGTCGTTACTTACCTAGTCCCAGTGGCTACATCCCTAGTCCCATTGGCTATATACCTCTTCCCATTAGCTGTATACATAGTCTCATTAACTACATACCTAGTCTCCGTAGTTAGTACCTCGTCCCAATGGCTACATACCTAGTCCCCATGACTACATACCTAGTCCCCCTGGCTACATACCTAATCCCCCAGGCTATATACCTAGTCCTCGTCGTTAATTACCTAGTCCCAGTGGCTTCATCCCTAGTCCCAGTGGCTATATATCTTGTCCCCGTGTCTACATAGCTAGTGCCAGTAGTTACATACCGAGTACCCGTAGCTACATACCTAGTCCCAGTGGCTACATAGCTAGTCACAGTTGCTACATACCTAGTCCCAGTGACTGCAAACATAGTTCCAGTGGCTACATACCTAGTCCCCGTGGCTACATAACTAGACCCAGTGGCTGCAAACCTAGTCCCAGTGGTTAAATACCTATTTCCAGTTGTTACATACCTAGTCCCAGTTGTTACAAATCTAGTCCCAGTTGTTACATACCTAGTCCCAGTTGTTACAAATCTAGTCCCAGTTATTACATACCTAGTCCCCGTGGCTACATACCTAGTCCCAGTTGTTACAAATCTAGTCCCAGTTATTACATGCCTTGTCCCCGTGGCTACATACCTAGTCATAGTGGTTACATACCTAATTCCAATTGTTACAAATCTAGTCCCAGTTATTAAATACCTATTCCCCGTCGCTACATACCTAGTCCCAGTGGTTACATACCTAGTTCCAGTGGCTGCAAACGTAGTCCCAGTTGTTACATACCTAGTTCCAGTTGTTACATACCTAGTCCCAGTTGTTACAAATCTAGTTCCAGTTATTACATACCTAGTCACCGTGGCTACATACCTAGTCATAGTGGTTACATACCTAGTCCCCGTGGCTACATACCTAGTCCCCGTGGCTACATACCTAGTCCCAGTGCTTACATACTTAGTTCCAGTGGCTACATACCTGGTCATATTGGCTACATACCTAGTCCCAGTGGTTACATAACTAGTCCCCGTGGCTACATACATAGTCCCAGCGGATACATACTTAGTCCCAGCGGATACATACCTAGTCCCAGTGCTTACATACCTAGTCCCAGTGGTTACATAACTAGTCCCCGTGGCTACATACATAGTCCCAGCGGATACATACTTAGTCCCAGCGGATACATACCTAGTCCCAGTGCTTACATACCTAGTCCCAGTGGTTACATAACTAGTCCCCGTGGCTACATACCTAGTCCCAGTTGTTACAAATCTAGTCCCAGTTATTACATGCCTTGTCCCCGTGGCTACATACCTAGTCATAGTGGTTACATACCTAGTTCCAGTTGTTAAAATCTAGTCCCAGTTATTAGATACCTATTCCCCGTCGCTACATACCTAGTCCCAGTGCTTATATACTTAGTTCCAGTGGCTACATACCTGGTCATATTGGCTACATACCTAGTCCCAGTGGTTACATACATAGTTCCAGTGGTTACATACATAGTCCCAGTGGCTAAATACCTAGTCCCAGTGGTTACATACCTAGTCCCAGTGGTTACATACCTAGTCCTAGTGGTTACATACCTAGACCCAGTGGTTACATACATAGTTCCAGTGGTTACATACATAGTCCCAGTGGCTAAATACCTAGTCCCAGTGGTTACACGCCTAGTTCCAGTGGCTACAAACATAGTCTCAGTGGCTACATACCTAGTTCCAGTGGTTACATACCTAGTTCCCGTGGCTACATACCTAGTTCCAGTGGTTACATACCTAGTACCCGCTGCTACATACATAATGTTAACGTGGAACGAGCGTCGGTCAGCGATCCGGGGAATGAACACCGAAAAGATTGATTGCAATGACAAATGTTTATTTACAATGATGACAATAAAGAGATTAAATTAAAAAAAAACCTATAATACCCACACGTCACACTCACTAATTCACTCATTCACAAACACAATTATTACAAGTTACAGTCTGTAGCTACACACACAACGACGAATGGGATCCTGGTACAGTTCCGGTGCAAGACGGTCGCTAACCTGCAACCACGCTCAATCCAGAGCCAAGAGGTATAAACACATCAAGCAGCACCATGCTTGCTTGAAACGCCCAAATTGGCAAACTCACTGGTGTCCAAGACACGACAGGAAAGCTGGGATGTACACACTAGTGTCCTTGACACGACAGCCATCCCAATAGTAGATATACTGTGACTCAGCCTCCAAGCAAGTCGCTGACCATGGCCTACGTAACGACCCAACACATGTATTCCATGCTGACCTTGACCCTGGTGAAGAGAACTCATCCGGTCGGTCCTGACACTGGAGTCACAATGAGTTGGCACAGCTGACTGGTCCTGGCTTGATAGCTGAGACTCCTAGTCCGTCATGTGAAGCTACAATAATACATAGTTGAAAATAATGCTGTAGTCACACAGATTCACTCTTACCTGGCATACTAATTAACTAATAATTAATTATCAATAATATAAATATTAATTAATATATTGTAAATATACGTAAATCAATATAATAAAGATAAAGGGATAAGTGTGCGGCTTCAAATGGCTATAAAAACACGACTCAGCACAATTCATAGAAGTTGGCGTCTCACGGCTTCCATACTTTTTTACCCAGTGCGCGTACACACTCCAACTAACGCTATAGCTCTAGCGCAGGGCTTCCATAGAATTTTAAAACGGACAAGAACCCTATATTTATTAACTAATTCTACACACAACAATCACCCTATATTTATTAAATAATTCTACACACAACAATCTATTATGTTTATATTATCTAAATACACCAGAAATCAATAGGAAGTATGAAATTATAATGATATAGCAGAAACACACCACAAAACAAGTGTACTACATGTATCAACAATAGTTACGCATGATTGGAGCGCACCGACACCTCGATTGCTTGACCCGATAGATTTGACGGCATGGATAAAATAATGCCAGAAAAAAAAACCATATGGAACCGGAAGAAAGAAACATAACTTACCACAGTCTGTCGTCTGTGCCTTGTTCACAATATCGGAAACAGCTATATTTTCATATCGGCTACACGAACTCACAAAACTGTGGACCGTAAACAAGTGTCCATTCCGTGCACAACCGGTCAAGCCCGTGACGTATATCCGCCCAGTGGTGCGGACAATTAAGAGTCCTTACACCGCAAAACAAACTCAAATTAAAACTTACCATTTATAGACGAACTATACATGCTTACGTGACACATAGTCCCAGTGGTAACATGCCTAGTCCAAGTTGTTACATGCCCAGTCCCTGTAGCTACAAGCATAGTCTCAGTGGTTACATACCTAGTCTCCGCGGCTATATACCTAGTCCCCGTGGCTACATACCTAGTCCCAGTGGCTACATACCTAGTCCCAGTGGTGTCAAATCTTGTCCCAGTGGCTACATACCTGGTCCCTAAAACTACATACCTAGTCCCAGTGGCTACATACCTACTCCCCGTGGTTGTATACCTAATAAAATTGTTTATATTCCTAATCCCAGTGGCTACATGCCTAGTCCCCATAACAACATACCTTGTCCCCCTGGCTACACACCTAGTAACCATAACTACATACCTAGTCCCCTCGCTACATACCTAGTCCCAGTGGCTACATACCTAGTCCCAGTGGTGTCATATCTAGTCCAAGAGGCTACATACCTAGTCCCAGTGGCTACATACCTAGTCCTCGTCGTTACTTACCTAGTCTCAGTGGCTACATCCCTAGTCCCATTGGCTTTATACCTCTTCCCATTAGCTGTATACATAGTCTCCTTAACTACATACCTAGTCTCCGTAGTTAATACCTCGTCCCATTGGCTACATACCTAGTCCCCAAAACTACATACCTAGTCCCAAAAACTGCATACCTTGTCCCCGTGGCTACATAGCTAGTGCCAGTGGTTGTATACCTGGTCCCCGTGACAACATACCTAGTTCGAATTGTTACATCAATAGTCCCAGTGGCTACATACCTAGTTCCAGTGGTTACATACCGAGTACCCGTAGCTACATACCTAGTCCCAGTGGCTACATAGCTAGTCACAGTGGCTACATACCTAGTCCCAGTGACTGCAAACATAGTTCCAGTGGCTACATACCTAGTCCCAGTGGCAACTTACCTAGTCCCTGTGTCATCATGTCTAGTCCCAGTGGCTACATCAAGGTAATAGTTGCTGCATACTTAGTTCCAGTGATTACAAACCGAGTAACCGTGGCTACATACAGTGTCCCAGTGGTTATCTACCTGGTCCTAGTGACTTCATACATAGTCCCAGTGGCTAACTACCTAGTCCTGGTGGTTACATACCTAGTCCAAGTGGTTACATACATAGTCCCAGTGCTACTTACCTAGTCCCCGTGGATACATACCTAGTCCTAGTGACTACATACCTAGTTCCAGTGGTTGCATACCGAGTACCCGTAGCTACATACCTAATCCCAGTGGTTATATTCCTAGTATCTTTAACTACATACCTAGTCTCCGTAGTTAATACCTCGTCCCATTGGCTACATACCTAGTCCCCAAAACTACATACCTAGTCCCTAAAACTACATACCTTGTCCCAGTGGTGTCATATCTAGTCCAAGTGGCTACATACCTAGTCCCAGTGGCTACATACCTAGTCCCCATCGTTACTTACCTAGTCCCAGTGGCTACATTCCTAGTCCCAGTGGCTATATACCTTTTCCCATTAGCTGTATACATAGTCTCCTTAACTACATACCTAGTCTCCGTAGTTAATACCTCGTCCCATTGGCTACATACCTAGTCCCCAAAACTACATACCTAGTCCCAAAAACTACATACCTTGTCCCCGTGGCTACATAGCTAGTGCCAGTGGTTGTATACCTGGTCCCCGTGACAACATACCTAGTTCGAATTGTTACATCAATAATCCCAGTGGCTACATACCTAGTTCTAGTGGTTACATACCGAGTACCCGTAGCTACATACCTAGTCCCAGTGGCTACATAGCTAGTCACAGTGGCTACATACCTAGTCCCAGTGACTGCAAACATAGTTCCAGTGGCTACATACCTAGTCCCAGTGGCAACTTACCTAGTCCCTGTGTCATCATGTCTAGTCCCAGTGGCTACATCAAGGTAATAGTTGCTGCATACTTAGTTCCAGTGATTACAAACCGAGTAACCGTGGCTACATACAGTGTCCCAGTGGTTATCTACCTGGTCCTAGTGACTTCATACATAGTCCCAGTGGCTAACTACCTAGTCCTGGTGGTTACATACCTAGTCCTCGTGGTTACATACATAGTCCCAGTGCTACTTACCTAGTCCCCGTGGATACATACCTAGTCCTAGTGACTACATACCTAGTCCCCGTAACTACATACCTAGTCCCGTGGTTACATACCTAATCCCAGTGGTTATATTCCTAGTATCTTTAACTACATATCTAGTCTCCGTAGTTAATACCTCGTCCCATTGGCTACATACCTAGTCCCCAAAACTACATACCTAGTCCCTAAAACTACATACCTTGTCCCAGTGGTGTCATATCTAGTCCAAGTGGCTACATACCTAGTCCCAGTGGCTACATACCTAGTCCCCATCGTTACTTACCTAGTCCCTGTGGCTACATTCCTAGTCCCAGTGGCTATATACCTTTTCCCATTAGCTGTATACATAGTCTCCTTAATTACATACCTAGTCTCCGTAGTTAATACGTCGTCCCACTGGCTACATACGTAGTCCCCATGACTTCATACCTTGTCCCGCTGGCTACATACCTACTCCCCCTGACTATATACCTAGTCCTCGTCGTTACTTACCTAGTCACAGTGGCTACATCCCTAGTCCCAGTGGCTGTATATCTTGTCCCCGTGGCTACATGGCTAGTGCCAGTGGTTATAAACCTGGTCCCCGTGACAACATACCTAGTTCGAATTGTTACATCAATAGTCCCAGTGGCTACATACCTAGTACCAGTGGTTACATACCGAGTACCTGTAGCTACATACCTAGTCCCAGTGGATACATACCTAGTTCCAGTTGTTACCTACCGAGTACCCGTAGCTACATACCTAGTCACAGTGGCTACATACCTAGTTCCAGTGGTTACATACCTAGTTCCAGTGGTTACATACCGAGTACCTGTAGCTACATACCTAGTCTCCGTAGTTAATACCTCGTCCCACTGGCTACATACCTAGTCCCCATGACTACATACCTAGTACGCCTGGCTACATACCAAATCCCCCTGGCTATATACCTAGTCCTCGTCGTTACTTACCTAGTCCCAGTGGCTACATCCCTAGTCCCAGTGGCTATATATCTTGTCCCCGTGACTTCATAGCTAGTGCCAGTGGTTATATACCTGGTCCCCGTGACAACATACCTAGTTCGAATTGTTACATCAATAGTCCCAGTGGCTACATACCTAGTTCCAGTGGTTACATACCGAGTTCCCGTAGCTACATACCTAATCCCAGTGGTTACATAGCTAGTCACAGTGGCTACATACCTAATCCCAGTGGCAACTTACCTAGTCCCCGTGTCATCATGTCTAGTCCCATTGCCTACATACAAGGTAATAGTTGCTGCATACTTAGTTCCAGTGATTACAAACCGAGTAACCGTGGCTACATACAATGTCCCAGTGGTTATCTACCTGGTCCTAGTGACTTCATACATAGTCCCAGTGGCAAACTACCTAGTCCTGGTGGTTACATACCTAGTCCCAGTGGTTACATACATAGTCCCAGTGCTACTTACCTAGTCCCCGTGGATATATACCTAGTCCTAGTGACTACATACCTAGTCCCCGTAACTACATACCTAGTCCCCGTGGTTACATACCTAATCCCAGTGGTTATATTTTATATTCCTAGTATCCTTAACTACATACCTAGTCTCCGTAGTTATTAACTCATCCCATTGGCTACATACCTAGTCCCCAAAACTACATACCTAGTCCCAAAAACTACATACCTTGTCCCAATGGCTACGTACTTAGTCCCCGTGGCTACATACCTAGTCCCAGTGGCTACATACCTTGTCGAAGTGGCTACATACCTAGTCCCAGCGGCTAAATACCTCTTCCCAGTGGCTATATACCTAGTCCCCATAACTACATACCTAGTCCCAGTGGCTACATACCTAGTCCCCTGCCTACATACCTAGTCCCAGTGGCTACATACCTAGTCCCAGTGGTGTCATATCTAGTCCAAGTGGCTACATACCTAGTCCCAGTGGCTACATACCTAGTCTCCTTCATTATTTACCTAGTCCCAGTGGCTATATCCAAAGTCCCAGTGGCTATATACTTCTTCCCATTAGCCGTATACATAGTCTCCTTAACTACATACCTAGTCTCCGTAGTTAATACCTCGTCCCACTGGCTACATACCTAGTCCGCATGACTACATACCTAGTCCCCCTGGCAACATACCTACTCCCCCTTGCTATATACCTAGTCCTCGTCGTTACTTACCTAGTCCCAGTAGTTACATCCCTAGTCCCAGTGGCTATATATCTTGTTCCCGTGGCTACATAGCTAGTGCCAGTGGTTATATACCTGGTCCCCGTAACAACATACCTAGTTCGAATTGTTACATCAGTAGTCCCAGTGGCTACATACCTAGTTCCAGTGGTTACATACCGAGTACCCGTAGCTACATACCTAGTCCCAGTGGCTACATAGCTAGTCACAGTGGCTACATACCTAGTCCCAGTGACTGCAAACATAGTTCCAGTGGCTACATACCTAGTCCCAGTGGCTACAGAGAAGGTAATAGTTGCTGCATACTTAGTTCCAGTGATTACAAACCGTGGCTACATACAGTATCCCAGTGGTTATCTACCTGGTCCTAGTGACTTCATACATAGTTCCAGTGGCAACCTACCTAGTCCTGGTGGTTACATACCTAGTCCCAGTGGTTACATACATAGTCCCAGTGCTACTTACCTAGTCCCCGTGGATACATACCTAGTCCTAGTGATTACATACCTAGTCCCCGTAACTACATACATAGTCCCGTGGTTACATACCTAATCCCAGTGGTTATATTCCTAGTATCCTTAACTACATATCTAGTCTCCGAAGTTAATACCTCGTCCCATTGGCTATATACCTAGTCTCCTTAACTACATACCTAGTCTCCGTAGTTAATACTTCGTCCCATTGGCTACATACCTAGTCCCCAAAACTACATACCTAGTCCCAGTGGCTACATACCTAGTCCCCGTGGTTTCATACTTAGTCCCAGTGGCTATATACCTAATCCCACTGGCTCTATACTTAGTCCCAGTGGCTACATACCTATTCCCAGTGGCTACATACCTAGTCACCGTGACTATATATCTAGTCCCATTGGCTACATATCTAGTCCCTGTGGTTATATACCTAATCACAGTGGCTACATAAGTAGTCTCCATTAACAACATTCCTCGTCCCAGTGGTTACCTACCTAATCCCAGCGGTTATATACAAAATACCAGTGGATACATAGCTATTTCAAGTGGCTACACACCTAATCCCAGTGACTTCCTAACTAGTACCAGTGGCTGAATACCTAGTCCAAGTGGCTGCATACCTAGTACTCTTGGCTACATATTTAGTCTCAGTGGTTATATACCTAGTCCCAGTTGTTACACAACTACTCCCAGTGGCTACATACCTAGTCCTCGTGGATACATACCTAGATCTAGTGGCTACATACCTATTACCAGTGGTTACATGCCTCGTCCCCTTGGTTACACACCTAGTCCCCGTGGCTACATACCTAGTCCCCGTGGTTACATAGCTAGTCCAAGTTATTATATACCTACTCTCAGTGGCTACATACATATTCCAAGTGGCTTCATATGTAGTCCCAGTGCCTATATACCTAGTCCCAGTGGTTTCATACCTCGTACTCATGACTACATACCTAGTCCCAGTTCTACATACCTTGTCCAGGTGGTTACATACCTAGTTCCAGTGGTTATATGCCTAGTCAATGTGGCTTCATTCCTAGGCCCCGTTGTTACATACCTGGTCCCAGTGGTTTGATAGCTAGTTTCAGTGGCTACATATCTAGTCCCAGTGGTTACATACCTCGTCCCCGTGGTACCATACCTAGTACCAGTGGCTTCATACTTAGTCAAATGGGCTACATACATTTTCCAGGTGGTTACATACAAAGTCCCAGTGGCTTCATACCTACTCCCAGTGGTTTCATAACTAGTCCCCATGGTTACATACCAAAAATCCCAGTGGCTGCATGCATAGTCCCAGGTGCTACATACGTAGACAAACTGGTTACATACCTAGTCCCAAAGGCTACCTACGTAGTCATCGTAGCTATATACCTAGTTCATATGGTTACATACCTATTCTCCGTGGTTACATACCTATCGCAGCGGGTAAATACCTCGTAACATTGGCTACATACCTAGTCCAAATTAATACATACCTCGTCCAAATGACTACATACCTAGTCCCAGTGGTTAATACCTCGTCCCATTGGCTACATACCTTGTCCCCAAAACTACATATCTAGGCCCAGTGGCTACAATCCTAGTCCCCGTGGTTACATACCTAATCCCAGTGACTACATACCTAGTCTCCACAACAACATACCTTGTCCCCTGGCTACATACCAACTCCCCCTGGCTACATACCTAGTCCCAGTAGCTACATATCTTGTCCCAGTGGCTACATACCTAGTCCCAGCGGCTAAATACCGCTTCCCATTGGTTACATACCTACTCCCCCTGCCTGCATACCTAGTCCCCGTCGTTACTTACCTAGTCCCAGTGGTTACATACCTAGTCCAGTGGCTCCATACCTAGTCCCCATAATAACATACTTTGTCCCCCTAGCTACATACCTAGTCCACAGGGCTATATACCTAGTCCCCCTGGCTATATACCTTGTCCCAGTGGTCCAAGTTATTATATACCTATTCCCATTGGCTACCTGTCTTGTCCCAGTGGCTACATACCTATTCCCAGTGGCAGCATACGTAGTCCCAGTGGTTATATACCAAGTCCCAGTGGTTACATACCTAGTTCCAGTGGTTATATGCCTAGTCCAAGTGGCTACATACATATTCCCAGTGGTTACAAACCTAGTCCCTGTGGCTTCATAAATAGTCCCCCTCTCTACATACATTGTCCAAGTGGCCTCATACCTTGTCCGCCTGGCTACATACCTTGTCTCCCTGGTTACATACCTTGTCCACCTGGCTACATACCTAGTCCCCCTGGCTATATACCTAGTCCCAGTGGCTACATACCTAATCCATTGGTTACATACAAATCCCCTGGGTTGCATAGCTAGTCCAAGTGGCTACACACATAATCCCAGTGTCTACATACCTAGTAATAGTGGCTACATACCTATTCCCAGTGGCTGCATACTTAGTCTTCTTGGCTACATACGTAATCCCAGTGGTTATATAACTAATTCCAGTTGTTACATACCTACTCCCAGTGGCTATATACCTAGTCACCGTGGTTACATAGCTAGTCCCAGTGGCTGCATACCTTGTAGTAATGACTACGTACCTCGTCCCAGTTCTACATACCTAGTCCCGGTGGTCATATGCCTAGTCGAAGTGGCTATATACCTAGTCCGAGTGGCTAGACCTAGTCCGCGTGGCTATATACCTATTCTCCATGGTTACATACCTAGTACCATTGGCTATATACCTAGTACCATTGGCTACATACCTAGAGCAAGTGGATACTTACCTAGTCCCTATAAAAACATACCTTGTCCCCTGACTACATACATAGTCCCCCTGGCTACATACCTAGTCCCCGTCGTTACTTACCTAGTCCCCCTGGTTATATACCTTGTTCCAGTGGCTACACACGTAGTTCCCGTGGTTATATACTTAATCCCAGTGGTTACATGCCTGCTACAAGAGGCTGCATACCTAGTCCCCGTGGTTACATACCTAGTGCAAGTGGTTATATGCCTAGTCCCAATTGCTCCATAAATAGTCCCCAAAACAACATATCTTGTCCCCCTGGCTACATATCTAGTCCCCCTGGCTACATACCTAGTTCCCCTGGTTATATACCTTGTTCCAGTGGCTACACACGTAGTTCCCGTGGTTATATACTTAATCCCAGTGGTTACATGCCTGCTACAAGAGGCTGCATACCTAGTCCCCGTGGTTACATAGCTAGTCCAAGTTATTTTATGCCTACTGCCAGTGGCTACATACCTAGTCCCAGTTCTACATACCTATTGCCTGTGGTTACATACCTAGTTCAAGTGGTTATATGCCTAGTCAAAGTGGCTACACACCTTGTCCCAGAGGCTACATACCTAGTCCCCCTGGCTACATAAATTGTCCCCCTGGTTACATACCTATTCCCAGTGGCTACATACCTAGTCCCCATAACTACATATATAGTCCCCCTAGCTACATACCTAGTCCCCATCACTACATATCTAGTACCCCTGGCTACATACCAAGTCCCCGTCATTACTTACCTAGTTCCAGTGGCTACATAACTAGTCCCAGTGGCTAAATACCAAGTCCCCGTCGTTACTAACCTAGTCCCAGTGGCTACATACCTAATCCCCGTGGATGCATACCTAATCCCACTAGCTACATACCTAGTCCCAATAACTACATATCTAGTCCTCTTGGCTACATACCTAGTCACGGTGGCTACATTCCTTGTCCCTGTGGCTACATAACTAGTACCATTGACTAAATACCTCTTCCCATTGGCTACATACCTAGTCCCACTAGCTACATACCTAGTCCCAATAACTACATATCTAGTCCCCCTGGCTACATACCTAGTTCCAGTGGCTACATTCCTTGTCCCATTGGCTACATACCTAGTCCCCGTCGTTACTTACCTAGTCCCAGTGGCTATATACCTAGTCGCCGTGGCTACATACATTATTTCCTTGGTTACATACCTAGTCCCACTGGCTACATAACTGTACACCTCTCACCATTCTCACTGTTACCACATGTACACAATTCACATTTACAGGATTCCCCCCACCCCTCCCCCAAGAAAAAAGAGTGACATTGTGTGCAAAAGGGTACCCCGGGGCATTGTCAGAGGGCCTTACCCAACTGAAACATCACTCTTGATATGTGTTTTGTTACTAATGATCTTACAATATAAAAAGGGGAATATATATAAGCAACGTTAAGTATTTTTATATGTCCAACGCATTTTCAACATTCCCATTTTTGTTGAAATTCCGCTAATCTATTATTCTTTATACTAACCCACTTTTCAGTTTTCATTGTCTTTTTAAATAAAATTTTACCAATTTCAAAGTTAGGTATGCACTCTTTAACTCGACAAGAGTAAATGTGCTGTTTTAACAATAGTATTAAATGATTCAAACAGAGTCCGAATTCAGGTTTTCCAAACAAAATATCTACTTCTCTAAACGATGTATATATATATGTAGATTATTGTACTGTACATACCAGGCAGTAAATTCCTCAATTAGTCGGATTGTGAAATAACACTGGGTGAAGATGTGTTCCACTGTTTCCGGTTCTCTTTCACAGAAAGTACAAAGTTCATTGGATGCTATTTTCATTTTGAATAAGATATAGTTTGTAGGAAGTATTCTGTGACAAATTTTATATTGAAATGCTTGAAGTTTGGTCTCTTTTGTACATTTAAAACAACTAGTGTATACATCACCCCAACTAATATTTTCGTTAAAATTAATTTTTGTTGCCCATTTTACTTGACATCTTAATGGCTTAATAACTATCTTTTCAATGAACATTTTATACACACACTTTAAATTCTTTTCAATCATAATTGAAGATATGATGTCCTTTCCTTTAATAGGAGTGATAGTGTTAGCATTTTCTACTTCTTGTCTTAATTCTAACTTCCACTTTCTTTCCAACTTATTAACTAAAGACAAATGCTCAATAAAATCAAACGATGGTACATCAGAGAATTCAACGTAGTTTTTAAGTACCCCATTTTCATAAAGATCACTAATGCTTTTCAGCCCATGCTGATTCCAGATAACAGCCTTTTTGATTTTCTTGTATGGAACTAAATTTATCAAACTCTTGCCCAAATATTCCTGAATAGATGTTGCTTCAAATTGAATTTCAGATAATGCAAAACATACATCCTGCCAAAATTGATTTTTTACATTTTTTCCAATTTCTCTCAGTTTTACTCTGTCAAGATCAAATAAGATATCAATATCAACAGGAAAGATTTCATTAAGTAGTGATTTCCATGATGCATTGAATTCTCCATAAACTCTTTTTATCCATTTAACCTTTAAATTTTTAATAAAAGAAACCAAATGTGTCATATTCAGTCCTCCATCTTCTAAGCTAGCAATTAATATATCTCGTTTGATCTTTTCACTTTTTTCATACAAAATTGTAAATACTTTGATTGAGTTTATTTCTGAACAGGCTAGAAGGGTTTGGTAAACAGGTTAATAAGTGTACAAATTTTGGTATAATAAGAGTCTTTGCAATAGTTATTCGACCTATTAAGGTGAGATCACAACATGACCAGAGTCTGGAAATTTTATTTATTTGGTGCAATTTACTATCAAAATTTATCCTTTCCATATCCTGAATATTAAGAGAAAAAGTTACACCAAGTAACTTAAATTTGTCTGTTGACCATTTCAAATTCAATTCTGGGCATATTCTGTCTTCTGAAAATTTCTTACTCCCAATCCAATATAAGCTTGACTTTTGTAAATTAACCTTTAACCCTGATAAAATAGCAAAATTTTCTAAAATGTGTACAGCAGTAGAAAGAGAATGGCTGGATCCATCTAAGAGGAGATAAGCATCATCTGCGTATTGCCCAAGTAAAAAATCTTTCCCAGATATTACCAAACCTTTGATACCATTGTCTGATTTCAATGATAGTGCTAATAGTTCAACAACAATAATAAAAATATACGTTGATAATGGGTCCCCTTGGCGGCAGCCACGTTCGAGATTGAAGAAAGGCGATATATGACCGTTATTAATAATACAACTTTTTGAATCATTATACAAAGTCTTGAACCATTTACGTAAAGATAAACCAAAGTTAAAAGATTCCAAAGCTTTATCAATAAAATTCCATTCTACAGAATCGAAAGCTTTCTCAAAGTCCAAAAGATACAATAACCCAGGCTGATTTTTTTCATCTAGAAATTGCATTACATCATACAATAGCCTAGTATTATCTCCAATAAATCTACCTTTAATAAAACCAGTTTGAGATTCACTAATAATATTCAGAAGTACTTGTTTGATTCTAATTGCTATTGCTGCAGACGCTATTTTGTAATCAATGTTCAAGAGTGATATTGGTCTCCAATTTTTCAAATATCGTCTATCTTTTTCTGTCTTTGGAATACATGTGATAACTCCTTGACTCTGAAATTCCGAAAGGTGACCAGAAATGTTTGCATAATTAATTGACCTGCATAAAAATATTCCTATGTCTTTCCAGAAAAAATTATAAATTTCTGCACCAAAACCATCTGAACCTGGACTCTTTGTCATTTTTCATATTTTTTAAAGCTTTTGACAATTCATCTATAGTTATAATTCCTTCACAGCTATCCCTATCAGTTTGATTTAATTTAATTTCATGTCTTAAAAAATAAGAATTATCAACATGAATATTGTCTACTTGTCTAGAACTATAAAGGTTTTTGAAAAAATCAACTTCAGCCTGAATTATCTCCCTTGGACTGTCAAGAATTCTACCGTCATCTGCAATAAGCTCTACTATAGATTTATTTACAAAGTTTCTTTTTTCTAAATCACAAAAATATTTTGTTGCCTTTTCTCCATTTTCATACCAATTTGCTTTGGATCGAATTATTAATCCTTCTATCTTTGTTTTCCTAATATTTTCCAACTGTTGTTTTTTATTTTCGTATTGTAAACATAGTTCTCTGTTGGGCGACTCATTGATTTGATTTTCTAATACCGATATTTCAGTTTCTAGACTGTTTTCTTCCCTCCTAGTATTTTTGGCTTTAGATACTGAGTATGAGGTAGTGATAGACCTTATTTTCATTTTCAGAATTTCAAAAAATAATTGGTCATTAATTCTTAACTCTAATGTCTCATGCCTTTCTTTATTCCCTGAACTATAGTATTCTTCAATGGTTTCCTCAATGCAATCTCTTACTTGTTGTATGTAAGTTAAATCCTTCAATAATGATGTATTGTGTTTCCAATACCCTTTACCCTTTTCAGAATTTTTGAAATTTATTTCTAAAATAATACATGAATGATCAGTTCTATAACCTGGTATAATTTTGCAATCTTTGGTTCTTGAATAGATATCATTAGAAATAAGAAAGTAATCTAATCTACTTTGTCGAACTGGATTTCTTTGCCTCCATGTAAAAGATTTTAATTCAGGATAAAACTGCCGCCAAGGATCAATCAAATCATATTTGTCCATTATATCTCTAATTACTTCTTGTGCTTTTGGATTATTTATGTTTAATATGTTATATGTATCCATATTCTTGTCCTGAACAGAGTTCCAATCCCCACATAATAGCACTGATGAATTATTGAAAGCTTGCAAAGTGTTAAAAAATGTATTAAAAAAAGTAGGAGAATCCTGATTAGGACCATAGACACAACCTATTGTTAATCTATTTTGGTTTATTGATATATCTAAAAGGATGAAACGACCCACTCTGTCTACTCTGCTACCATGAATAGAAAATTCAAACGTATTTCGAAGCAAAATTGCTACCCCAGCTGATCGTGAATTGAAGTTACTGAATATACATTTATACCCCCACTCCCTTTCTCATAACGCTTCTACTTCACCTGTACAATGCGTTTCTTTTAAACAAACAATATCTGCTTTTTTTCGTTTAAACCGGTGGAACACATCTCTCCTTTTAGTGGTATCGGAATATAAACCCCTTTCATTCATAGAAAGACATTTTATACTACCCATAGCAACAATGCTGACCCAGAGGGCAGCCCCCTAACCCTACCCTGATGACCCTGCACACACCAAACTTGTCTCCTCCCCCCAAAACAACACATATCCCCTTACACCACCTAGTTAAAAAGTTAACAACCATAGCTAAGCACATGTGTAGGCCACTCTCAAGCTCTGCACTATACAAAATTGTAACGTGTATAGTTTATTTACTTACAGAGATCACTCATACTCAAACTTCTACTTGCTCAAAATCAGAGATACTTAGAATTCTGAACTATAATATTGATCTATAAGCTAATAGATATATGCACAAACAGTTAATAGATTAAAAAGATTACTTCAAAGTTTTCAGAAATTTGGACACAAAAATGCTTACCTTAAAATATGGTGTTTCTTAAATCCCACACATAATCACTCACAATAATTTGGAATTGCACACATATTTGAAACACACAATTATGAAATTAGAAACAAAATGCACTTGTGTCTATCTGCCTCTGAAAACATCATTCACACTTTGGAACAAGTCCACTGGCTTCCTGATGCCATCATAGACTGCGAAAACACGTCCATTGAAATACCAAGCGTTCTCATACGCTCGTTACTTTTCAGTCTGTTGATCAGTCCTGCATTGTCCTTGGTCAAATCATCCACCAGCTTCATGGTCCCCATCAAGTTTTTCCTCTGTTTAATTACACTGTTCCTAACATCTTTCTTTACAAACTTCACCACCAATGGTCTAGATTGACAGTATTGTATGCCTAAGGATTCCATTAGTTGAGAAAGATTTTGAGACATTAAGAGATGTTGCTATTGTCCACAAAGTGACAAGATCTAGGACCACATATACACCATTTCATCCAGATTTATGTTGACCAAAATTTTCGGGGAAAACTTGGGCCTACTGTGTGTGTTAAAGGGGACAATTGCTATGTTAAGACTGCCACTTTGGAATTCTATTTAAGAGTACGAAGAGATTTGAGAGAATGTGAAATCAAGAAGCAACCTGAGAGTGATCAACTGGAATTAAAAGCTTGTTCAAATTCTAGAGGAACACAGCTAGTGTTTACTTTTGTTAAGTGTGCCAGCAACCACAGAATGTTGCCACATCTCCTTAATGACCCCTTACTTTAAATAGAAATTTTGTATGAGATTTATCATCAGATCAGTTTTGGAAGAAAGCTTTAGATCTAAACAGTTGAACAAATTTCTTTTGCTGTGCAATAGCATTGTACACTGAAACTTTTGCCAAATGACCTTAGTCTTAAATATTTAAGAGCAGAGCTTTTCAGATTAAAGACAAAGGCTTTGAAAGCTAAAGTAAAGGGTGGGAATCGGATCAAGAAGTTTAAGGAGGGACTCGGGTTTTCAAAATATAGTTTGGATGTCATGGTTGACAAGGAAGAGACACAGTTAATGGTTGAGACAATAAAGACAGTCAGTCAGAGGCAGTTAGAAGAAAAGGAAAAAGAAAACAATGACTTAAGCAAAAAGTTATGTAAGTTTAGTTTAGCAACCGAAACTCAAGAAATGAAAAAAACATTGAAGCGCAAACCATTCACAGAATGTACGCCTGGGTATCAATCATAACTTAGGAAACGAGACACAGATAAGTGTAGAACAGCATTGAGTTTTCTAACAGAAAATAGGGTTACTCCTATTTCAGTTACAGTTATGAAAAATAACAAAGAAGAGGTTTTGAAACTTTTTGATTACGAGTCTAAAGAAAATTCAGAGTTGAATCAAAATGTTGATGACATAAATACCCTTATATAGATCTTGGATACTTTCAGTATTAGTAATGAAACGTACCATGAATTGAGTATGTTATTTAAAGCACTTCCAAGAAATTATGCTATCAGTAAGGTTGTGGCTGAATTAAATTCTAGGTTCAATATTGAAATTACTCCAGATGGTCTTGGTGTTCAACAATCTCTGAAAAAACACTTGGTAAATGTGTTGTGTAATATATTAGATATGAACAAAAACTTTGCACCAGATGGAGACACCAGAATTAAAATTTCTGGGAATGGCACAAATGTGGGAAAGAGAGTTCATATTGTAAATATGACTTTTACCATTATCAATGAGAACAAGAGTGCTTCTGCCTTTACTGCAAATGTAGCAAAACTGAGAAATTAGATCTGTCAAAAACTTGGTCTATGGATAATACTACACAAGGGGCTAGGCTTGAATACAAGTACAATGAGGTACAAGGGCAAAATATGTCCAAGGGAAAAAGGAGAAAAAATACCAATAATTGTTTCTCTGTGTCAAACAAACCTTTATTCCCTACAATTTCACCCCACCGTGTTGTGATTGATCACCTTCACATGTTTTTACGCACTGCTGGCAAATTATTGAATTTTCTTGTTGCTGATCTTAACTGCATGGAAAGCATAACAGAAATTTCTACTTTTACCTCTACAGTGCCAGATAGAGATAAGTTTGAGAATGTCTTAAAGCTCGAAAATGTGTTGCAAATCTTGGGAATACATTTTGAACTTGGTGTAAACGTTAATAGTAAAAAGCTAGAGTATCGTAAGCTCACTGGTCCAGAGAAACTTTTGCTGCTTTAACGTTTTGATGCAGCTGAGTGTTTTGATGACCGAAATAAATCTGTTCAGATTCAGAAGTTGTGGGATGGGTTTAGAGAGCTGAACATGTTTATTAAATCTGACACCCCAGATGCTGATGACTTGGAATACAAAGCAAAGTTGTGGTGTGACTTGTACATAAGTTGTTATCAAGCCAAAGATGTCACCCCGTACATTCATATGCTTAGGTATGATGTAGGTGAACTCATCAGAAGACATGGTGCTATTGTCCAATACAGCCAGCAGGGCTTAGAAAAGCTCAGCGAAATTTTAACAAAGCAGTTTTTCAGAGGCACTTCTCACAAAGTGCCATGTGCGCTTAAACAAGTGTTAGAAAAGCAAAACAGACTCACAGTTCTCTCACATAAAAAGAGAGTAAAGGAGAGAAGAATGTGTTGGAAATGTGTGGCCACTGACCATAACTCCAAAACCTGTCATGCCAAATGAATATTGAATTTATACAAAACGTTTGTTGTCAGGACATCAAATTTTTTATTGCATTGTGAATCTGATTCTAGGTGGGTAATTTGCATGGTGCATCTCCATTCATAATGGTATTTTACATAAGACATAGATATCCATTTAAAATGATATTGCTTTCTAGATATTGATTGGATAATCCAATTTGAATTGCATTAATTGTATAATGCACATTTGAATATTGTTGGTGTATACATGTAATTGAAATATCCATTCAAAATGGTATTTCATTACATGTTTTGTGATTCAAATTTATTTTCTTAATTATTTTCTTGTTAAGTGCCAAAAAGCATTATATATCCAGTAGATGATTATTTACCAGTATACGCATTTATGGTTCATAATATTGTGATCATTCATTTAGAAAAGACCCCTTTTCTCTCGTTACATGAAATTACAAAAAGGTGAAACACATTTTTGTTTTTGCTTTCCTCAAGCAATATAACTCTGAAAGCTTAAGGTATTTTGAAAAAAATGTTTGAAATCTAGATGGATTAAAAAGATTATTTGCACAAAAATGTCTGTTAGACACAAGAGCATGAATAAGTTCTCAATTTACATATATCTAAATTACAAATGTCTGTATTTTTTACTTTTTATTTTTCGTTTGTTATATGTATGTTTTTTTATTATTTATTGTTTTCATTTTATTTATTTTATTTGTTGAAATGCCTGAAAGGTATTTGTTTTATCAGTATTAAATGTAATGAAATGAAAGTAATGCGTTGTTCACTTTTTTCAAGCCGGTCCAATTTGGTTGGCGCTTAATTCCATTTACACCGGTTAGAAAACTACCTAAAGAAACTCCTACAATACAGGTGAAACCAATTTGAAAAATAGAATCAATTATATTGGATAAAATCATGTACTATTTGATGACATGTTGCTGGTTGTAATAGGTGATTGGTCAAGTTCCATGCAACTGAGATCGGGGTTTTCTGCCACGCATCACAACTACTTGCTGTTAGGCAATGTATAAAGACGCCTATTCCCGGCTTTGTGAAATTGTTTTACAGTATTTTTAAGTGTGTAATAGTTACAAAACAAAGTTTAATAGGTGCATGGTTCAACTAGCAAATACATACTCGTTGTAAAGGAATAGTATTACACATTAGTCAACATTTAAATAAAATATTTACAAAAAATGCTTGGTGTCACCATTGAGCGTACAAGTTCAATTCGATTTCAAGGGGACTTAACTGGAGTACAGTGCACAATAATGTTGATATGAATATAACTTTGTAGTAGCCCAAGTTGTCACACGAAAAAAATTAACCAATTTTCCTCCCACATTATCGGCAATACGAAAGCTGCCCTGTGAAATCCGAGCTGAAAGTTAGATGTCAATGAAAAAGGCAAATGCTTTCCGTTTCGTTGAACATAAATGTGATCATTTCATTTTGTATTTTGCTTGTTATCAATGAGTTTTAATGTCTTCCGTATGAATTTAAGTCAACTATATATGTATTTCATACCTCCATTTGACAGGACCTAATACAAGATGCAAAGATCTTTGAAGTCCATGTGAATTTTAATTTGGTGTAATAATTTGATATGTACTATACAGTTAAGTGTGTTGTATTATATTAAAGCACCACTAACAATGAGGTGTGTCTAGATATTATCAAAACAATCTAGTGAAAATGTTCATTGGTGTCTTTTTTGCCCTGACTAACGACAACACATCCCGCACAGTTAAACAATGCCAGTGTAGATCCAGTTTCGACAACTATAACAGGTATCAAACATAGAGGATCAGTGTAGATCCAGTTTTGACACAACTATAACAGGTATCGAACAGAGGACCAATGTAGATCCTGTTTCGACACAACTGTCAACTGTAACAGGTATCAAACATACAGAGGACCAGTGTAGATCCGGTTTCGACACAGCTATAACAGGTATCAAACAGAGGACCAATGTAGATCCTGTTTCGACACAACTGTAACAGGTATCAAACATAGAGGACCATACATTGTCATTTTGGTGTAGTATTTACCTACGGTCTACAAATAACTCCAAAATACTCTAGGGAATTCGAAATCTTGGCCTTTTGACCATAAAAAAGACGGCTTATCTATTTCCGGTCATAGTTGACATTCATTATGGGTTTTTCTTAAATGTGAAAATTGAAGTTCTCACGAGAGTTGCAGACATCATCACTACTAATTTTAGTAGAGTACTACTGAATAACTTCACATGTGAACTTGAAATAGTGTCGAATTATACACTTCGTCTACAAAGAAAATGTTATGATACAAAACGCTCACCTTCTCCCTCACACACCCTCACTGGCTAGGAGAGTTACACAAAGCTCTTTTTTGGATGAGCAGCATGCTGTACACTCCGTCTACAGAAAAAATGTTATGATATAAAATGCTCACCTTTTCCCTCACTGGCTAGGAGTTACACAAAGCTCTTTTTTGGATGAGCAGCTTGCTGTACATTCGCAATGCCTCGAGAGTTACAGGGAAGTGCTAGACTGGTTCACACACCACTCACAGCATAGAAGAGCTATACGCGAGTAATTTTTGACTGAGCAGCTCACTGTACACACGTACGTACAGTTGAGGAGGTATTTCGACATGCAAGCTGCAAAAAGTACAAAGAGCACTTTTGTGGTGCACCTTTTAAATCCATATATGCGAGGATATTAATCCAAATATACGAGGTGCGCCCCATATCACTTTTGTTAATAAAAAAGAAAATGCACGTCAATGTGGAACAAATCATAAAATATATCGTGCACGAATACTGCGTCCAATAAATGATAACCAACGTTTTTCCAACAATATATTTGTCAGTTTTCATGAAAGATTGAATTGTAAATTGTGTGTTAAAAATATGGTGGATTATGGATTGTCCATGAAGTCTAAAATGACCTGTTTGGCACGGCTGATGCTCACAATTAGGTACAAGTCATCCCAAAAGTCACAGATGAATCAACTCCGATATTGTTAACCGGACGATTTACTTCAGATATAACAGTCAGCAACTTCCTGAATTTAAAGGTAATTTAAGCCCAAAATTATGGACAAGTCATCCTAGACGTCGTGGACGAATCACCTCAGATATTCCAGACGGTCATATGCTTGAATACAACAGTTGAAGCCCACAATTATGGACAAGTCTCCCAAGAATTTACGAATTATACTCGGGTATTGCCAAATGTACAAAAAGACCCGATATATCTGCTATCATGATCATAAAATATCACAGTCAAACGAATTTTTTGTAAATGATCCATTTACAATCATTGTACATAGAAAACACTTTGGTTGAAGTTTCAACAATACAAAACATGAACACAAAAGGTTTTTTTATATATTTATTTAATTTTTCAAAGTATTTTAAATAATGATTAATAACCTTGCGCACCTTACACACCAAAGCACTTGTACACCTCATGCATCTTATTGTACAATCATCACCCTATGTACAATTATAAATAGATATAAAGTTGATTTATTTTACAACAATTGCGAAACAAGTTATGTCAACTTATACTAATCACTCTTGTTAGCCCTGATGTAAGTGCGCGAGGGGTCTTAGTGTGGGAGGAAACCGGAGTACCCGGGGAAAACCCACGTGGTCGGGCAGGTGACCCCTTAACCTTTTCACGTTCTTTCCGGGAATCAAATCCCGGTCGGCTACGTGAAAGGCGAGTGTTACCACTGCGCCTCCCGACCACCCATGGTACAATCATTATCACATGTACAACTATTATCATCACTCATCACATTACCACGTGCATACTCTTCATCCAGTCAACATCGTGCCATGTACAATCATGATGTAATGTACAATCATTATAAATAGATATAAACTTGATTTCTTTTACAACAATTGCGAAACAAGTTATGTCAACTTATACTAATCACTTTGTTGGCCCGGATGCAAGTGCGCGAGGGGTCTTATTGTGGGAGGAAACCGGAGTACCCGGGGAAAACCCACGTGGTCGGGCAGGTGACCCCTTAACCTTTTCACGTTCTTTCCGGGAATCAAATCCCGGTCGTCTACGTGAAAGGCGAGTGTTACCACTGCGCCTCCCGACCACCCATGGTACAATCATTATCACATGTACAATTATCACTCATCACATTACCACATGCATACTCTTCATCATCCAGTCAACATCGTGCCATGTACAATCAGTATCATCCATGTACAATCATTTTCACTAGCTCAGTCATCGTCACTAAATATACAAGTACAAACTTTTACACCCACACATACCACAAAATGAGAAAAAACAGAACGTGAATGTATTGAAATATGGAGAGAGTTTACTGGGCTAGAGGCAAGATCTGATTTAATTATCCAAAAACAAAGGTATTCTTACATAATTGTAAATTCAAATTTTCAACATATACAAGAGACCCATGGGCCAAAGGTCATCTGACTACAAAACCTTACCCATGGTCAGATGATCTAAAAATGACAAATTGAAAACTTCCTTTTCCAGATCTGGACACCATTGAAGAATTTCAAAAAATGTAGAACTATTTGGTAGCAACCTTACTCATATCAAATCTTCCAATTCTTTGACCAAAATTTCAACACTGCATGATAGTGTCCTGACAAATGACCCAATGGTCTTTACAGTCACCTAAATTCCATTAACATTGTTTGTGCTGTGTTACATATATCACATAAATCATCTTGATCTTGTTAACAATTAACTGTCATCCTATATTATGGATTCTAATAGATTTTGAATTGGAGAAAAAGATTCTATATAAGCTTCTGACGTAATACCCCTCCCAAGGAAAAATGCAAGGATCATGAAATTCATAATTTGAGTTAAAGCATCTCAAAAACCCTTTCATCTATTAAAAGTATTTGATTCTTCATATCTGTGGAGATTTTCAAAAATTTGATTCAATTCGACACTGCCAAAGTCCCCTAGGTCGGAGACAGTACTTCATTCCTTTGGCCATGAAAATATCTACCAAATTTCATTAAAATTGGCTCAGGGATTTTCAAAAGTAAAAAATGTATATTGTTTAACAATATATGGGCAAAATGCAAGAAATTCTTTACAACTCTTTACTATCTAGTATGAAATGCTGTTTAATTTAAGTAATAACTACCCAGCCAATGTTTTATAAACAGGAGGCCCATGGGCCTTAAGTCTTCTGAATATAAAGACCTATATATGAAAGGACAAATAAGCCCAAGATAAACCGCTCAACTACTCTACAGCATACAAAGATACTGTTTGGTCATAGAAACATTTTCTGCAAACTTAAAATCATATTTATACATGCTACTACACAAATGCCATTATTCCGAACCTATTGCTTATTGAAAAAAAAATCAAAGAGATCTTTAACAAAGGTCAAGGTCAATTTGAAAACGATTGTCCTTCATCCACGAACATTGAAAAACCAGTTTCAACAGCCTTGACCTTTTTGTTATTGACAAGAAGTCAATAAATTAAAGATTGCAACAAATTTGACCCTTGTGACCTTTAAAAAGTGAAAATATGAATAACATGAACATAATTGGTAATTCATTCCAGCATACTACGGGCCGGTTATCAGAACTTTTTGGATATTAAGAAATCCATTTAAAGATTATTAAACATTTATCCCTGTGACCTTGAAAATGGAACAAGGTCTTCCATTTGATCAAACATTCTTGACAGGAATTTTTAAATACTGAGCATATTGAAATACTGCAAACTTAGAAATTCATCCATCCATGGTCAAGTCAATGGAAATATCGTATTCGTTATCTACAATTAGTATTGGCACATTTTTCTTCCTTTTGATTAAAAACTAATCACTGTTTCAATGCTTGCAGGTGATTTTTCATCAAGAGACAATTCATGCAAGATACAAATCTGCATTTGCTCTTTCTTGACGTTTAAAAATACTTTTAATCATTTATATTTTTGGTATCAACAATTTGAAAAATAGAAGTAACTCCATTGAATGTTTTGTGTATAAAAGTTCTCCACAAAATGGAGCTGTACATTATAAATATATACAAAACGAATATATATATATTCTATACAAAACTGTACTATGATATATATACACACACCTTGATCCTAGTTTATTCAAGATTGTTGCATGAAGGAATGACAACGGATGCACAAGATGTTAAAAATTTATGATACAAATCAAGTGGTCAAAATTAAGTATTAACATAAAGAGCCATGTTTGACAATGTTAATAAAAAGTTGGTAATAAATGACTTCACATTAGAACTTTGATCAATCCATCATCTACAAACTGCTCCCCAATGATGACAAGACAATCTCTTGTAGGTTTCTGACCCACAATCAGCTTTTCTACAAATTAGAACAGCAGAAATAGCATCAAAGAGTTTTAGAGTTTCCGACCTGCATTCAGTTTATCCACAATTATGAAAGTTTTTTTTCCAGTACATCTTCAATTTTTCTTTTCCAAAATTTTTCCATCATTAACCCTGCTTGGGTCAATTGCTTTCCCACATTGATGTGGTGTTGGTCTTATTTTTCTGTTTCTTGAAGAGCAGCAGACTTTCGTATTTTTTATGGGCTTCGATATGTATTCAAATTTTTTGGCGATATCCAACACAAAAATCACATGGCTCAATGGCACCTACAATGTCTGGTGATGTCATGTGTAAATCCTCATTTTCATCCAGTTCAGCGAATGATGACTCTTGGATAAGGCCTGTAATAAAGATATCTTCATATAATAATGGCCACTTCAGTCATTTTATTTCTACTTAATTGTTTTAAACTCATATTGTTCAGATAGTTATTTACAGTCCTTTGGCAATGTGAAAATATACAAAAAATACTGGGTCTAGGTCATGAAGGTTAGAAGGAAGGAATTACTAAGCCTGGTGATAACAAAATAGTGTTTTAAGGTTATTCAGAAAAGATGGTGGTCCAAGAAAGAATCTGTTTTCATTAGAACTGATGCACTTTTCATTACTAAAATATTTTAATTCACACTTTTAGTATAGTAGTAATGATTCTCTGGTGTGTCAGAGCAGGAAACAATACTAGGACTCAAGATTGATGTACAGATAAAAAACTTTGAAATATTCTTTGGATTAGTAAAAATTTGTTATTTTATAAGTTGAATTGAAGCACCATCAATCTGATTCAAAGGAAACAAACCTTCTATTTGGATGTCTTGTAGGGATTTATCCGAAACTCTCCCACACGGTCTTGTAGTAGTATCTTGGCTATTTGTTTTTTCTAAGACATCATCTGTGCACCTGAAGCATAACAATGTTACATATTTATAAAAATCATATTTGAAATATAATCCCTATGATTGGTAGCACAGCACTATATTGTCAAAGAATTATGGGAATTTTTCAAAGAAAATAAAAGTTTATATATTATTTATCTAGAAATAATTAACATCAATTTCAAAACTTTTCCTGAAAAATATCTATGGCTGAACAAATTAGTGCATTTGTTCTTAGCCGATATTTTTGTAACTAGCCAACTTTTTCGCAATGGTTTTAAATGACATGTGTATCGGTGGAGTTTCACTAGTTTTTTTTGTTAGTGTTTCTTGCCACCAACTTTTCTTGGCCAAAAGTATTGCATTTTATCAAAAAATTTTGGCTAGAGGAAAACTTTTTTTTCAGATGCAAAACAAGGCAAAAAAATTCTGCTGATAATAGAAGCAAATTTTCAAAATCCAATATCAATGTTGCTGATCCATTTATGCCAAGTTTCGTAGCAACTGACAAATGGTTTATGAGAGAAGTTACAGGTTGATAAATAAAGTGGAACAAGAGGCTTTGTGCAATAAAGGTTAAAGGATGGTCATCAAGTGTCAAAAAAAGGTAATTGTGACACTGAATAAAGACTGTCAATACATGCATTCCATCAAAACTGTCATCATATATTGATTATTCTTATATAGTTATTTTAAGGTTATTTTCGCGGTGTGGCCATGGTGATATTTTTGTTCATTATATCACCAAAAATCAGCTTTACTGGTGAAATTTTCATAGTGTTTACATGTGATCAAATTATAAAGGACTTCCGAGTTGGAATTTGCCGAGATGCATGTGGTATGTTACCATGACAGTGTTGTTGATTGTAGCTATATCCACAGGCCTTCTTATTAGCGAGTACTATAGTTTCAGTTTGGTGTAACGCTATGTGCCTAATAAAAGGCTTGACCAATGCACCATTCATTCCAACAATTCAGATATAACAAATTAAATAAATACCTTTCCTTACACTGTGATAACCACCTGGTTCTCCACAGTTTCTTTTCAAATGTTGTACAATCTCCAATCAAATGCTCGACATCTTCCTCCTCTTGTCACTCTTTGTAGTCTTGTCAATCTGCAAATGGTTTAATAGGATATCTTGCACATTTTCTGGCTGCATTCTATTTAATGACTATTGAAACTATTGCATCTAAATACCTTTACATACTGTCCTGACACTATCAAGGTTACATGAACATTCAGATATCAACCTAGTTAGATTCATATGGGATTTTTTTCATTCTAATATTGTATGTCATTTGTATATGGAAATTGACGAAATGTACTCTTTGATGGAATATTTTGATCTTGCACATGTCCATATGAAAAAGAAACACGAGAATATTTACAAGGAACTTATGATAATTGATAGTGCTTTCAGCTGTGGATCATATGAGCGATTCATTTTCCTCAGCTTTTCAAATTCAACTTCATAAATGAATAAAATCTTACCCAATAGCCTGGAGCTCTCCAGGTCGGCTTTGATTGTACATTGAGCTTGTTAATGTCATCAGGCTCTGGAAGTTTGTGACTTTTCCTATACATCCTCTGCTGCAGAAAAACCTTGGCCATTTTGTTACTCCTGTTGCCCAGTAGATTGCCATTGCCTGCAGGAGGTCTTCCGCTTCACCATGTGTTTTTTGGTCTCTCTGTATTATTACCAGACCAAATTTTCCAGAAATCATACGCTTAGTGTCAAAGCCAAGTTTAATTGCATTGCTTGGGTGCTTGGGATTGTCGTCATCTTCGACTGAAGGAGATGCAACCAATAAGGTGGCCTCCACAATTGCATCAAAATGTTCAGGTTTCAGATAAGGACTTGACTCTTTACCATTAGGACCTAATGGAATCAGTTTCAAAGTTTTTTTTTAAATTAAGCAGTAATCTACCAACAATTTCTGATGGATAGCTGGCTCTCTTCAAATTATTCCAATTCTTCTCCATCCACTGGTTTCCTAATTGGGTGATGATACTGTTATTTCTTGCAGTCTTTCCTATATTGCCCATCTTTATTTTCCCAAATACTTCTTTCACAAAATTCCTGCTTGTGATTGGTTGAATTCTTTTGAAAAATGTATCTGATGCTGTTTAAAGTTTAGATGAGGTTTTCGTTCAACATCCTTTGTCCTTGCCGAACAAGTCTTCTGATGCTTCTGCAATTTCATTTTTTCCCCACCCAGCGAAAACTATTTGGTCATGGGCAACTGTTAAAAAGATGATGACCTTCTTTCAAGGATTATTTCACACTTTTTTTTATTGATGTCATGTTAAATTCAGGATTTAAACCTGCCTCTGAGCAAAGTATGGAGTCTGTTTTTCCTTTTTGAGTCTTTTTCTTTTTGTATCTCATGTTTTTGTGGCGACTTCTTTCTATATGTTGTGCAAAGTTGAAACTCTGATATTACAAACACCACAAAACTGATAGCTGTTATAGGCCCTATACTTTTTCTTTTTTTTTCCTGTTTTGGAGGTGTCAGATTTCATTACTCTCTTGATGTACAACTTTTTCACATCTCTCAACACTGTCTCTACATCAAGATCACTCTCATCACTCATATCATCAGAGGGTTCATTCTCAAGTTGGGACTTGTCAGTTTCCTGTTTATCCTGCTGTGACACAGTAATTGAAGATTTACTGTGAATAGACTAAGAAAGCAAGAGATACACTTCACTACATTCTGATTCACTACCTCCACTTTCCGAAACGGCGTCCCCCTGAAAAAAATCCCAGTTAGGATCCTGTTCTAAATAGTTCTCTATTGAAGTATTTTCGTCCTCATTTATTTCCTCAGAGACCTCGAAAAGAGGGCATTGGCAAGAAGCTGTATGAGAATGAGGTTTGCAGATGAGATCTCAAAAATAGGCCATCAGTCAGAAGCTGTATGAGAATAAGAGGATAGAAGATGAGACCTCAAAAAGAGGCCATCGGCCAGAAGCTATATACATCTCCTGCTGCAGTCAAATGTCTACATAATCCTCCATACATCTACTGCTCTAGTCAAATGTCTAAATATCCATCCATACTTCTACTGCTGTGGTCACATGTCTTTAACCATCTATACATCTACTACTGCAGTCACATGTCTACATAACCATCCATACATCTTCTGCTGCAGTCACATGTCTACATAACCATCCATTAATCTACTACTACAGAAGCTGTATGAGGATGAGAGAATAGAAGATGAGACCATAAAAAATACCCATCAGCCAAAAGCTGTATAAGAATGAAAGATTAGCAGATGAGACCTCAAAATAGGCCATCGGCCAGAAACTGTATGAGAATGAGAGGATGAAAGATGGGACCCCAACAAGAGTTCCTCGGAAATGTATGTGTCACCTGCATAAAAGGTCATGGTCACCCAGAAATTGTGAACTGGATGTGTAACGATCAACCATAAAGTTGTAATACCAAATTTCATTTCTATAACTTGAAGCATAAAGGGAAAAATGCGCAAAGCAATATTCCTGACAAAGGGAGATATCACTGCCAAGAAGGGTTACGGACTGCCAAGAAGCGAACACTGTGCATAACTTTTGACAAGAACTCATATACAAAATTGCATTTTCATAACTCGAAGCATAACCAAGAAAATTCCAGAAAACAATATTCCCAAAGAATTTGAGTTCAATGGGTCAAGAAGAGTCACAGAGAGCTGAGAATTGAACTCGATCTGTAATCTTCCACCAAGAAGCCATATTCATTATGTTAACTCGAAGCATAATTGGGAAATATCTGGAAAACAACATTACCAGAGAATTTTTTGAGTTCAAAGGGGCATAACTCAGCCAAGAAGGGTCACAGACAGCATATAGCAAATGTCATTTCCATAACTCAAAGCATAACCAAAGAAAGTCAAGAAAACAATATTCCCAAAGAATTTTCTAAGTTGAAAGGGGCATAACTCTGTCAAAAAAGGTCACAGAAAGCTGGGAATTGACCTTAATCTGTACCCTTGCAACAAAAAGTCATATGCCAAATTTCATTTTGATAACCCAAAGCATTATCGAAGAAAGCTTGGAAAACTTTCATACGGACGACGATGCCGCCTTCTTCTCTGGTTATATATACATGTATTTATAGACATGCATAAACATATGAATAATAACAAACAATCTACTCAGTAATAAAAGGATGTTTGTCTGTGTACATAGAAAATTAAAGATGTAAGCTGTTTCAAGTCCTTACTATGTGGAGGCCTCTTCAGTAAAGGACCACTTCTCTAAGCTACCAAAAAACAGAAATATTAAAAAAATAGATTACACAAATCTATTCTGATATCAAATATGAAATTTATTTGTTACAAACCTGCACTCTGCATTCAGTACAATCTCACTAATTACATCACTTTTACATGTTTATAGTCAATAAGACACAAATAGATATAAAGTGCACAATTCTTTACCAAATTTTAAATTTTAATTTTTTTTATTTGATGTTTCAATATATAAGTACCTATAGGGTTCCAGATGTATTTATTTAACATTGATTATGCTCTATTTGTGCTTAGGTCATACCTTTTAGTATTTGCATATATTTGCATATATTTTTAGTATTTGCATATATTTGCATATATTTCAGTATTTGCATATACTTTGAAGATTTAAAAGACTGTGCTGCTGTTTCATTACAGTGTTCTACTGCAACCGTTACTAATGCAGGTATAGTTTCATATACATAAATGAACTGATGATTAATTTATATTTATTTGACCTCTGGCCTGATAAAAGGTCACAATCTTGTGACCTAAAATGCTGTTCACTTTGGACATCTTTTGACCTTTGACCTGATAAAAAGTCACAATCTTGTATATAATAAAAAAAGAACTTTACATGACATTCATTTTGACTTTGTGGTGCAGGATGTACCAACCAAAACATGTACTTCTGACCCACAATGGGCAACAAAGATAAAAACTGCAAGTTTAGCAAACATTTAACAAATTTTGATTGAAAAGTTGTCCAAAGTTAATTTACTGGAGATTGGATTAAGGGTGAACCACACATTTACATGTTCTTTACAATTAGTCCCTCTTTAAATACTGTCTCCCTTTAATTTCAATGGGTGATGCACAATATATAACCATACATATATTTCTCCATAGCATATCACACACAAATGTTGACATCATGTAAATCCAAAATTCCAGTATCTAAAATCCTTCAGATTCTTGAAGGTTTCTAAAATTATATTAAAACACCAGACATTGTTGATATAATGTAATTCCAGATTAACATATTTCAATATTTTTGCCTGCACCAGTTGTCACTGGGATATAGTTCTGAACACCTGCCTCTGTTACAGGTAGATATCAGTGAGTACACCTGTGTTACAGGTAGATACCTTTTTGTACACCTGTCTGTTACAGGTGGATACCATTTTGTACACCTGTCTGTTACAGGTAGTTACCATTTTGTACACCTGTCTCTGTTCCAGGTAGTTACCATTTTGTACACCTGTCTGTTACAGGTAAACATAATTTTGTACACCTGTCTGTTACAGGTAGATACCATTTTGTACACCTGTCTCTGTTACAGGTAGTTACCATTTTGTACACCTGTCTGTTACAGGTAGATACCATTTTGTACACCTGTCTGTTACAGGTAGTTACCATTTTGTACACCTGTCTGTTACAATTAGATACCATTTTGTACACCTGTCTGTTACAATTAGATACCATTTTGTACACCTGTCTGTTACAATTGGGTACCATTTTGTACACCTGTCTGTTACAATTAGGTACCATTTTGTACACCTGTCTGTTACAATTAGGTACCATTTTGTACACCTGTCTGTTACAATTAGATACCATTTTGTACACCTGTCTGTTACAATTGGGTACCATTTTGTACACCTGTCTGTTACAATTAGGTACCATTTTGTACACCTGTCTGTTACAATTAGGTACCATTTTGTACACCTGTCTGTTACAATTAGGTACCATTTTGTACACCTGTCTGTTACAATTAGGTACCATTTTGTACACCTGTCTCTGTTACAGGTAGATACCATTTTGTACACCTGTCTCTGTTACAGGTAGTTACCATTTTGTACACCTGTCTGTTACAGGTAGATACCATTTTGTACACCTGTCTGTTACAATTAGGTACCATTTTGTACACCTGTCTGTTACAATTAGGTACCATTTTGTACACCTGTCTGTTACAGGTAGTTACCATTTTGTACGCCTGTCTGTTACAATTAGGTACCATTTTGTACACCTGTCTGTTACAAGTAGTTACTATTTTTGTACACCTGTCTGTTACAATTAGGTACCATTTTGTACACCTGTCTGTTACAATTAGATACCATTTTGTACACCTGTCTGTTACAATTAGATACCATTTTGTACACCTGTCTGTTACAATTAGGTACCATTTTGTACACCTGTCTGTTACAATTAGGTACCATTTTGTACACCTGTCTGTTACAATTAGGTACCATTTTGTACACCTGTCTGTTACAATTAGGTACCATTTTGTACACCTGTCTGTTACAATTAGGTACCATTTTGTACACCTGTCTGTTACAATTAGATACCATTTTGTACACCTGTCTGTTACAATTAGGTACCATTTTGTACACCTGTCTGTTACAGGTAGTTACCATTTTGTACACCTGTCTGTTACAATTAGGTACCATTTTGTACACCTGTCTGTTACAGGTAGTTACCATTTTGTACACCTGTTTCTGTTACAGGTAGTTATTATAAGTTAGCCACTTACTGACCCTCTATAGAGCCATAGAGGATCAGTAAAATTTATAGGGGGCCAGGGCGGAGCCTCTACGATTTTCTACGATGTAAGGGGAATAACTTATTCTTGTCATGGTTTTTTCGAAAGACAAAGGAAGCAACTGTATTCAACATCATGGCCGAAGAGGCGATTTTGTTAAGTAAAACACAGTTCATTTTCCGAAGCGATTGATGTGGTCAGCGCCATTAAATCAAAGAGACCCCCTATAACACCATCGAACGGGACACAGTGACCCACTATCGAATTATAGTAGGTCACCATGTGACGTCTCTCGACCGATGATTTTAGGACATTCTAGCCCAAGGTGCGATAAATTGTTATATTCTGTCAGTTTATCTTGAGCGATAAATGGTTATTTGGCTACAATTGGTATAAATCTATGGAACAAAGCAGTGGATATCACTCAAAATGGACTGGTAGTATCCCTAGAGGGTGGGGATCAACAGATGTACCAATGATGGGGGATGACCCACAAGGGGACTGAGGGACAGGGTCACAACTTCTTCACTTCACATTTGTTTGGCAGCATTCAGGGGAGTGTAGATAATATATTTGAACAAATGATTGTGCTGACCTTCCAGGAGACAGAGGAGTAGGGTCTAAATGTACCTCTCTGCAACCTACACTATTTAACATTTATCACGATCAGTCAATCAAACATACCTAAACTTCCAATCCATCCTCCAAACTAGGGCAGCCATGCCAGGTAATCAGCTAAAACAGATCCAGTACGGTACAGTCAGCATTTTGTGAATCCCCAATATCATCTTCATTAAACCTCGCAATCATCATCTCCATGAAACCAATCACCATCACTGCCATAACCATATCAATCCCTGAAACCATCACCATTACATACAACAGCTAAATACAGCCATGTCAGGTCAGCTCATCCCAGGATCCACCTGTAAGATATTATTCTGAGAAAAATTCATACTCAAGATTATCTAGGAGGGGGTGCATCCATGACGGTTATCAGAACAGTATCTAGAGAACAATTGTCTGAAATATTAGGAAGGAGATACATTTATGAAAGTCATTAGAATAGTATGTAGAGGGTATTTTATTCCGAAATATTATGGAGAGGGGCATATAATAATTCTATACTGTGTGTTCTTTTACTTTAAAATGTTCTGCATCATATTTTGGAAGTCAAATTCAGTATTACCTATACTTTGTGCCACACACGTACCTCCCTTTACACTTCATGTAAAAGACCAAAGACCATATAGTTCCCCTCTGATAAATGATTACTCAGAAATGCAACTGGTCAGAATCCATCATCCTGGAAGCCTTGAATCCTTGACAGTTTACTGACAACAATTACAATGCATACAAGTCTTTATTTCAATATTTCAGGAACCAGTCTTTGGCTCATTAGAATACAAAACAAGAAGGAAAAAATCAGTCGCTCTATCATTTCATTTATTATGTCACATGTAGCAGAAAGCATCAGGCTTTATAGAATGTGTACAAAAACAAGAGGCCCATAAGGTCTGTAACGCTCTGGATCTGAAAGCCCACCAATGTCATACATGCCTATAGGTTGGATATTTTAAATATTTCCAAATTAAAGCTCTGTCACTTAAGCTCTTTGGTGGGGCAAAACCAATGGGTAAATTCTTATACCATTACTGTCTTTATCTCTTGATGTCCGTTATTGCTATATTTTGTTAAATATAAACCTCGTTCCCCCTAGTTATTTTTCTGACAACCATCATTATATGTACCCCTCATAGATAAATGATAAATCTTCAAATTGAATTTCACAGTTGGCATTCACATTGCTCATGGATGCAGATTAAAGGTAATTCATTGTTCATGTATATAATTTTTAATATTCGGTTTATTTTGTTGTAAGATGATACAACTTCTTTGTTAATTCACATGTCGGTGTGGCGAGGAAATGAAACTCGGGACAAAGTTCATAATTATTTTCGTTTTAATGCACCGACGCGAAATCACAGAGTCAAGGAAAACAGTCGCACATGCGCATACGAAAAATACACAACATCACGACTGCACTATTGTCAACCTACCCAGGTTTATTTGACAACAGTAAATACGCGCTGACGCCCAGCAACAGAACGAATAGTTGGAGAGGCGTGACGTAAGCAGGTGTGGAAACGCATTAAGAACGTAATGCATGTGCATTTGATAAAATGCTGAGTATATTTGTTCATAAGCGAAGAACCCAGGCAGCATGGCTGTACCGATACACGATAACGTCATGGCCTCTGTCTTGTTCTAGTTAGGGGAGACCGGGGCACAGTGAATCGGAAAAGTTGTTTTTGAATATTACTCCTTATCAAAAGGCAGAATTGATTGTCTTTTAAGTGCAAACGATAATGACCCATGGTCAGTGTTTAAACATGGCAAATATTACATGCCAACTTTGACAATTTTAAATATACAAGTGTTTGAATTTTTAAAAAAAAAAGCTGATTCACTGTGCCCTGGCACCGGGGAACAGTGGACCATCACCTGGGGCACTGTGAATCAGACAGTGAAATCAGTGGGGTTTTTTTCTCTAAAAAGGATCAAAAATTACAAACATACATGTTTTGCAAACAGAATTATTTATTCAATAATTAAGAAAAACCAAATTCAGTCTAAATGCAGTAATTTAGACCACAAAACTATCTAACCAAAGACAACAACATGTGTGACTAGGTGTCTTCTAAAGTCACATGAGTAAAATTGCCACTAAAACATCGTAAGTAAAGGAACTGTCTATCCATTGACAGCAACATGTGTGACTAGGTGTCTTCTAAAGTCACATGAGTAAAATTGCCATTAAAAAAACATCGTAAGTAAAGGAACTGTCTATCCATTGACAGCAACATGTGTGACTAGGTGTCTTCTAAAGTCACATGAGTAAAATTGCCATTAAAAAAACATCGTAAGTAAAGGAACTGTCTATCCATTGACAGCAACATGTGTGACTAGGTGTCTTCTAAAGTCACATGAGTAAAATTGCCACTAAAACATCGTAAGTAAAGGAACTGTCTATTCATGAACAGCAACATGTGTGACTAGGTGTCTTCTAAAGTCACAGGAGTAAAATTGCCACTAAAACATCGTAAGTAAAGGAACTGTCTATTCATGAACAGCAACATGTGTGACTAAGTGTCTTTCAAAGTCGCATAAACAAATTGAAATTGGGAAACAAAAAGTAAGTCATCAAAGCTGTCTATCCTTTTGTCCGGTGACAAGATGTTTGACTGGTTGTCTGATTTTTAAATTCATTTACCGAAGAAATTTTGAATAGGCATAAAAATCCACTGGGAATATTAAATGACGGGCAACACGAGCAGTGCCACCATGCTGAAGAGGCTGTGGCAGCTTTCCAATTATATCAGTAAATGCAATATCAGATATGTCATCAACTGTTGGAAAGACAAATTTGTATGATGAGGAATTACGTCTCATAAACTTAATGTTAAAGGTTTTTTCACCAATATCATCAATGTCTCCATTGCAGCCTATTATTTGTCCTATATAAATAACTTTCGTCTTTTTGGTAAGAAATTGTACTATGACAAAATCCTTAGGGACGAGAGAATCAGCATCAGGCGGTACTATTTCCTCTTCCTCAGCAGATTCATCATATTCAAAGGAATCATCGTCATCGTCACAAATGTTTTTTTCGTTAACTTCCTCTTCTGAACTTGAATCACCTTGATTATCTTTCTGTTGAAATTCAAACCGTAATCCCTTTTTACCTTTTTTGCTTTGTTTTGTCTCTCTTTGGTTTGCTTTCTTTTCTTTTCCTCGGCATCCTTTTTGATCTGATCTTTTACTGGTGTGTCCGTAAGAATTAGAGTTTTTCCTTTCTTTTGACCTCCTCTACCTTTCCTTGGTGGCGCCTTTGGAAAGGGACTTATTTCTTCTGGTAAAACAACTGCCTGTATTTTTTCTCTAGATATCCTATTTTCAGACGACATTGAACCAGAATCAGAACTGATTAAATTTGCTGCTAGAGTGTTGGCATGGGGAGAAGTCACAGGATCAACGTTGGCGGAAGCTGACGGAGCAAAATCAACGCTTGTCGAAATTGATGCAACAAGATCAGTGTTGGTAGATGTTGATGCAACAGGTTCAACATTTGTTGAAGTTGACACATTAGGGTTAACTGATGAGGAAGCTGAAACAACATGATCAACGATGGTCCCTTCAATGTCTTTCACGTTTTCAGTTATTGGCCTATCTGTTACGTATGAGCACATGGAATCTTCATCACTGAAGATGTTGGCGTCAAAAGGATGGATACCAGATACTTTGAATCCGGAATTAATATTCCTTGGAGTAAATGCCAGTGGGTAAGCTTTGCCAATAATCTGACTTACATTATGAATTGTGATTGGCTGGCCAGGGTGACTTATCATAAAATCATTTGCTGCCTCGGTGTAGAGGCTCTTGAAAGGACCATACACAGAACGGTCTGGGGGCTGCATTTTGTGACTACAGTGAGGCGGAAGTGTAAACATAGTAACATCACTATCTTTGGCAAGGACAATTGTTTCAATTGATATATGAGATTCATGATTATCTAATATCAACAGAACAGGACGCTCTTTCGAGCATTTGGTTGCCTTAATAAAGTGTTGCATATACACAGTAAAGTTCTCTGAGGTCATCCATCCTGATGGATTTGCTACACCAACAGTTCCAGGCGGAGCTCCATATAGCATGGATTGTTTGAAATGCACACGAGGAAATACCAAGAATGGCGGTACTGAATTCCCAGCAGCATTTATTGTGCCAAGCATTGTTACTAATGTTCCTCTTTCTCCCGAAGTGATTTTGCCAACTTGTTTTTCACTTGTACAAGCAACTACTTTAGTGTTTCCAACTTTCTGAACGGCTGTGCACCCAGTTTCATCTGAATTGTATATGTCAGTTGGACTGAAATTACGTTCCTTCATTACTTTCTCCAGGTTATCAAAGAAGTCTTTTACATTTTTCATGTTGAAACTTGTGGCACGCGATAAGCTGGTTGCTTCTGGACGACGTAAGGACAGGTTAGGATACCTTTTCATATACCCAGCAAACCAATCTTCACCAGCACGTCTGTTCTGCCTCCAAGACTCCGGAAATACTTTATCATTGCGATTTGCATATTCAAATGCTAATTCACGCACTTGCTGTCGTGTCAACCCATAGTGCATTTTAGAGGCTTTGATAAGATATTCCTGTAGAAGTATTTCTTCTTCTTCAGTAAAAACCTGACGGCAGCTGTAATTTGGTGAATATGACATTGTTTCCATGTTCCCGTGCTCTCTGTACATAACGACGCAAGGTTGAAAAATGAATATCATATGACTTGCAGACATTTCTAATACTCCTTTGTTCTCCGATAACTTTCTGAACGGCCTCTTTCATTTTAGTACTGGTAGTCTTTCCAATTTTCCTATCCTCTTTATTTCTATTACGCACCATATTTTTATGATGCTGAAAAAGAATATAATATGCAATTATACTAATTAACTTTTATCTGCATAGTAAGTGAAAAGTCAAAGTAATCAATGCCAAGAGTTGAGATAAAGAAAAAACATTACTCGGGGCACACTGAATCACTATTCAAAGTGAGCCACTGTGCCCCGATTCACTGTGCCCCATGTGGTCATATTTTAATCATGTGACCACCATCCTGACAAGGCTTAGTATCACATGGATAACACAACTTCGTCAACATCTCCAAACATCCATGTAACTAATGAAATATGATTGAGTGTCTTTCAACTGACTATCAAGTGAGTATCTCAAAGGGATTGAGAGCACAAAAATTTACTTTTGGGGGTGTAAAACATACTTTACCTTGCATTTTTTTTCTGGCTCCAGATAACTGATACTGCAAGACAATTTGGCAGGAACTCTTCAACACACATATACTGATGATATCATCAGTCTATTAACACAAACCAAATTCTATAAATGATCAATGATTCACTGTGCCCCATGATTCACTGTGCCCCGGTCTCCCCTATAGCTTAAAACATCTCTACTTTAAAAATCAAGTGATTTTGTGATTAACAGGTCAGTCGTCGAATAACGAATCTGATAAGTTATGAAAGACCTTGGTCGATGATCCGACATCGTTGCCTTAGTTTTATTCACAAAACATATATCTATTAAGTAAAAATAATCCTGAGTTTCACTTAGTTCCTTACTTTAAAACCATAGAATTTTCCTTCCGGAGCGGAAACAGATTTATTTGCGAGCTATCTAGATTGATTGATAACAGTTGGGATCACTAGGGATCTTCATGTATAAAAAAGATATGCAAATATTTGACTATCTTCGAAACTTCAGGGGTTACGATCACTTTCGCTCTCTTTGCACCCCCGAAACATGTCATGGCAAAATTGAAGGCCTAAGCAAAGTAATTTGATTGGTCTCCGGAGAAAAAAAAACTTTATCAATCACAGGATGATTCGCTCTTTTGATGATTACAAGTCAACTTTATCCAATTCACTTCAAAGCCATTAGAATGTACCGTTACGCGACTTCGAGGTTCGTTTGTTGTACATCAAAAGATCAAACTGGTCTTTTCGCCTTGTCCACAATGTGTCGCACATGGAACCTTCAATTTTGCCATGAAATATTCCAGGGGTGCATAGAGCGAAGGGGATCGAACCCCTGGAGTATCGAAGATGGTATTTGATAAAAGTTTCGGTTGTTCATCAATATTTCATGAATGGAAACGAGTTGATGATCGAGTTTTAGAATATGAAAGGAATTTCTCACGAAAGAGTGAAATATAAACCGTAAGAAATTCACGAACATAACATAACATTTATACATACTCGAATAAAAACGCTGTACATTCCTTTTTATTATTTCGATTTTTGCAAAATTTGTCCATTAATTTCCTAATTCTGTATCATTCGTTGTTCCTATTAGCGGTACAGATATTGCCATGAAAAACATTGCCAGATGATATCGAAAATTCCCAATTAAATTTTATGTTGCTTTGTAGAGAGCTGTTCTTGTTCGGGTAGAAAATTTTGTCCTGTTCTTGATTTCCTATTATAGTCGGTAATGTACTATGGAACTTATCAAAGAATTTCTGAAACCAGATATGGCGTGCCAACTAATTTTTTAGAATATCAGAGGGTAATTCATATTGTTAAAAAGCTTATTTCTGACACAGATATTACCAATCATCCAGTTGTATACCCATATTTACCAAAGGCTTTTGAGATTTACTTTAAAAATAAAAAAGGATCAAAAGATTTTTATCTTTTATTATGTCACAACAATACATTGTCTACAGGTAAAAAAAAATGGAACACCATGTTTGAATACAGTGACGAAAAATGGAAACAAATATACAAATTGCCTTTTAAAGTAACAAAAAATACCAAATTACACTGGTTATAGTATAGGATAAATCAGCATATTTTAACTACTAACACTTACCTATCAAAAATAGGGATAGAAAATAGTTCTTCCTCTTTCCAGTGTGGAACAGAACCAGAAACAATTATTCATGCCCTATGGGAATGTGAAAAAGTACAAAGATTTTTACAGAATTTTGAATATCTTGTGGACAGTCTTTCAATACCTTTTGCATATAATAAAGAATCCTTTTTATTTCGAATATTGAATAGGAACAATATCAATTTTGTAGTGGACAACACAATACTATTGATAATGAAACAGTACATCTATAGCTCTAGATGTTTAAAAACGGAATTATCTATTCATGGTCTCAAGAATCTAATTAAGGAAACATATTGTGTCCAGAAATTCATAGCTACTGGAAAAGGGAATCTGGTACTGGATGAGTTTAAAAAAGTATGGAGGAAATGGGAAAAGTTAATTGAGATAACTTAGCATCATAAATTTGTGTTTCTATTATGTGGTTATACATTCCCAGGCAGCTCCCTCTTAATTTCTCTCTCTCTCTCTCTTTCTCTCTCTCTCTCTCTCTCTTTCTCCTTCTGAGATCTATTCCTTTTATGTAGTTATGGGTATTTGTTCTGTGTTTTTTGAGTGGGTGAAGTATGAGTGATTATAACATGTAAGAATGTTTGTATAGGTGTAGTATAGGTAAAGAATGAGTGAATATGTATACATAGTGGAAAAATGAGTGAACACATCCTTCAGGGGAGTTTGTATAGGTGTATGATATATATATGAAGAATTAGTGAAAATGTAGTGTATGAAATATAAGTGAATCAATCTTTTATGAGTGTTTTTGTTATATAAATGAGGTGCAGGTGAAATATGAGTGAATGTAGTATAGGTGAAGGATGAATGAATATATCCTATATAATTAATATACCAGTTGGGAGTGTTGTATAGATGAAGTGAAGGTGATGTATGAATGTAGGTGTATGATGAGTGACTGAAAGAAGAAAAGCTGAATGGGATATAAAATATAAATGAGAAAGTGTGGTATGTTTATTGTCTTGCAATGTATCCTGTTTGAAGAAAAAAAATAAAAAGTTACAAAAAAAAAAAAAGAATTTCTGAAAATAAAATTGAAGAACTTGGAAAGGTTTTGTGACCTGTTTTGATAAGCTCTCCGTCTCGTGTTAAACAAAATCAAGTCAGTCTTTGGAGGAGCATAGTTTGTCCCCATAGGTATACCAACAGTGTTTTGAAAGATCGTATCGCTAAAATCAATGAAATGTGGTCAATTAGAAATTTGATCTTTTTTACGATTTAGTTTAGTTTAAACTTTATTTCTTTCTTATTACATAACATATTACAGAGTACTTAGGTATACAAAAGAAAAGGATTCAGAAACAAGTGATGAACACTTATATAAATCTGTCTCCTTTCATCGTATGTATATTTCCTTTGGTTGTAGACGTACTTTCCGCTTTTACTTTTACGCTCCAGTATAATTCACACGTATATATATATATATATATATATATATATATATATATATATATATATATAAAACAAACCTCATCGTGGTTTAACTTCTTGAGAAAAACATATCACTATAAAATTGTAACCAAGATTTGATAGTCTAATGAAACATATGAAAAAGCTTTGATAAAGGTTTGGTTGAACAACTAGACGAGACAGCAGCAAAGCTCTGTTAATCCGATATAAACGAGGAAGGTCCGTATCTTTACCATAAATGATTAGTTTCTATATCTGTAGATAGTATAGAGCAAGCTAATAGAGCAAGCTTAGATCTATTTATGTACGAGAGAAGTAATCAATGGTTGGCAGATTCGGATGTTGTTGGAGTTATCTCCCTGTCTTAAACTTTATTTATTTTACAGCAACATTTTTATCGAACTTATATTAATCACTCTTGTTGGCCCGCATAGGAGCATGCAAGCGGTTTTACTTTGGGATGAAACCAGAGTACCCGGGGAAAAATCCATGTGGTCGGGAAGGTGACCCTAAACCTGTTCACGTCCTTCCCGGGAATCGAACCCACGTCCTATGAAAGTGTGTCTCATATGTGCAATCAGTGGACAGTGTCTTCATGTGATCCTGATTCGGCAAACTAATCGGATAATGATGATCATTCAATTCCGGTAAACGTTTTAAATCTTACCCGCTTTTCACCAAGATATCTGATGTTTTATTTAGATGAATTTGCTATGGAACTTTATATATATTATAATGATATATTTGAAGATTTTACATCAATATACACAAAGTTACAGCTTTCACACACGCTCATTCCCAATGCAATAAAAGTATTCATCATCTTCAGCATCATCATCTGTAACATCAGGATCAATGATATCGTTCTCAGAAAATCGAACTGACAAGTGAGACATCGATATGATGAACACGATAACATCTTTGTAAACACACAACATTTCAGTTTCACCACGGACTTATATGTGTATATAAGTCCGTGGTTTCACCCACACACTCACAAACAAGGAAATTCTACAGGAAAAGTAAAGTTTTGGGAAAATACTATATAGAGGCTTGTACGTCGTGTAACTTTTTGTCCGTCCGTGTAGCTGTTCTTCTGTCAATCCGTCCGCTCGCCTCTGATAGACTTTGTATATCACAGTATTTAGAAGACTTTTCAGTTATAACTGAAGTAAATGGTCAGTCAGAAAAAATATCTTAAAGAAATTATGTATACATATGTATATATATGTATTTATATATAAACATCAATTTGATGGGAATGAAGAGAAAATAAATGAAATTGTTCTTATCGCTAGAGTCGTACAGGAATAAGATATGTTATCAAAGAAAGGATTTATATACATTACCAATCCACTGAAAAGCTAAACGTGAGAGTGGGCTGAAATTCGTTCGTTCTGGTTATAAAGAGCAGTTTCAATTTTATTATTTTTTTTATCTAAATGGAAAATCTTGTTGTTCTTTAACAGACGATCTTTAGATATATCGACCAGTGCGTTTCGTTTCAACAATCATTTGGCAAACTGGATAAACAGTTAATTTTTCATTGATCGGATTAAATGTTTTCGTAAATAGATCATATCAACAACTATGAAATGATAATGAAAACAGAAAATATCACTTATGTCTATTTAAGATACCTTTAACATCAATATTTGTAACAACATTTACAATTATATAAAACGCGTGAATATTTGTGTTATACGAAAATAAGGGAAGCAGGTACCCGTGCTAGCTCTACTTCTCCGAAATGAAAATAGGGAGTGATATTCTTTCTCTGCATTCTCTTGAAAAATCTCAACACCTTGCAGTATAACTGAGTAACTTCTGAACTCTGGTTCATTTTGATACAAATTTATGAGCATTATGCATTTCTTGCACGGAAACTTTCTTTTCCATGAATGTTCTTGATGTTAATTTCTCGGTTGCTAGGAAGGTGTCATGGACGCTTATCATATTCTCTTGCCATTTGCTGATGTCTGTACGACAGCATACTAATCGTTAAATAAAAGTACAGCACGTGAACGAATTTAAGATCAACTGCTTTAAAATGACAACAGAAGACAGATTTTCCATGAGTGCCGAAAAGTATTTGGGTAAGATTTCCATTGCTCGCGCAGCTGTGTAAAAGGAGCGGGTTGATGTGGCATGTACATAGACCAATTTTTTTTTTTGTCTCAAAAATGATAAATTTGTCAATATTCGATTTATTATGCTGTTATTAACATTAACATTTTATTGACTATGCTCATTTTAGAGACGGACATGTTCATAGAATTGATAGAAACACATCCATCATGGATGCAGTGAATTGAACAATTATTCCCACAATTTACCAGAAATCATGGGTTATTATTATTATTATTATTTATTCAGTCAAAGGCATAATAAAATTACACATTACAAATATTACATAAGCAATTCCATAACAATTAAAATCAGTAATAAATTATTGTGGATTTCTTAAAATTATTAATTATAAAATATAAGATATCACAGAAGAATTTCACATACCTTAAAATATCACAGTTTAAACTAGTATCACAGAAATTAAATTACACTGTGCTTGCAAATCTTCTAAGTGAAATAGTTGAAAATTTAGAAATATCAATAAAAAAGAGAGAAATTTGATAAAACCAGATGAAAATGCCTTTGGCCTTGGATTACCCATAAAGCCTATAAAATAGGTTCATGTCAACACAAAATAAGTTTATATGCCTCGCTAATGTTTTCAGACCTCACAGTTTGCTACTTTTAAGCGATTCTAATGTGTTTTTTCTCTACCGTTTGACTTAAAAATACTTATAGCAGCTTGGACCGCCCGGTACTGTCCAGTATACCAGAAAAGCCTGATACTGTTCACTCAGGTTATCCCAGGCTGCCATAAGAATCACTTGTAATGGCAACGCAGTTGATTTTTCATTTAAGAGACAAGTTTTGGGTCTAGCTTGTATATAGCAGTGTATTGTTAAATCTGTCACTCAGCTGACAGCGCATGCTTCTTCGGCTCAGTTGGTAGAGCCAGTCGATTATCATGATGTTGGCCTGGGTTTGATCCCTGGTTGGGACACTAATTCTGGAGCAAGTAAACTCAAATGCATCATATTCAGAGTTGAAAAGATTCATTTGAGTTTCAGAACATTTAAATCCAAGGATTTGTTACTTGTTGCAACCTGTTTCTGGAGTAACTCCCTGGGTACATATTGTATTTAATATTTCTTGGTCTTAATTTAGTCCATATCATTCTGATATATATATGAACTTTTTGTATTGGTCAGGAGTCAAAATTCTGCCTTATTTCAGGCATGACATTCAAACTACAATTATGAAAAGAAACCATAATCTTTAGATGTTATTACATATGGAAATTTCTTTTACAATTTTCCTATGAATGCTAACATAGGCAGGAATTTCACTTCCTTTGTAAATGACGTAAATCACGTTCATGGACAGATTTGTAAAAGTTGGTAGAACATCAGAATAAATGTTGATAGAAAGTAAGAATAATTCATATTAAGTCTGTTATATGAAGCGCCCTAAGTGACGTCACATTATACGTTTATATGAATCTCTTGCCCTGACTCAAATTCATATTTTCCCTGATGTCTTGAGTTCACATTGCCTTGTCAAGTAAAAGTCATGTAGTTAATCTTAAAATCACTGTGTTATTTAAACTGATTAGATGGATTTGTTTATTGTTTCAGCAAAACACAACATCCTTGTGTATTTAGAGGACAGTGTTGCACAGCTGTTGGAACATAGGGAAGAAAACCCCAAAACAAATGCTGTTAAATTTTTCAGTGAATAGTAAGTAAACAATATGATTACATTCTTTTTATCCTTACGTGTTACTTTAACAAATATTTGTCTTTTTGTTCACTGGCTATAACAAATATATGTCTTTTTGTTCACTGGCTATAACAAATGCATTTTTTTCTGAACAAATAGCTTCAACAGTTTACGAGATGGCAACCACACCATGTTTAGAGAGTACAACTTTGTACAAGCCACTCCACACAACAGAGCATCATTTGTTCGACTTTTCTGGAAATGCTACAGACAGATTGGTAAAAAAGGAGGTCAGTTAGAAGTAATGATTCACCATATAGATAGATAAAAAATAGTACAAATGTAATATTTGTATTTTATGTTCGAATTTTCCCAAGTCTTTTTCCATCAGAACATTTCTAATTGTTTCCTCTATGATGTAAGAGTCCTGATGTTTACAAACTGTTTATGTAAAATGTTTTATGTTGATATCACATTCACTAAATCAAGTTTAAATAGTATACAAACGACTCTAATGCATAACAAATATGTGTGTAAAATTTCATTTATGGAGTACATTTATGCAGACAAGCCATTAAATATATCGTATATAATATTGAACATACAATCTGTGTATAAATATATCACATTGTCATTCAAATTATGTGTACTAAATATATATGTGACACTGTTGTAGTCCTCTGTTGTTTCGATGTAGTCCTACTTTGCTGTTTTGTTGTAGTCTTTTGTTGTTTCGATTTAGTCCCACTTTGTTGTTTTGCTGTAGTCCTCTGTTGTTTCGATGTAGTCCTACTTTGTTGTTTTGTTGTAGTCCTCTGTTGTTTCGATGTAGTCCTACTTTGTTGTTTTGTTGTAGTCCTCTGTTGTTTCGATGTAGTCCTACTTTGTTGTTTTGTTGTAGTCCTCTGTTGTTTCGATGTAGTCCTACTTTGTTGTTTTGCTGTAGTCCTCTGTTGTTTGTTGTAGTCCTACTTTGTTGTTTTGATGTAGTCCTCTGTTGTTTCAATATAGACCTACTTTGTTGTTTTGCTGTAGTCCTCTGTTGTTTCGATGTAGACCTACTTTGTTGTTTTGTTGTAGTCCTCTGTTGTTTCAATATAGACCTACTTTGTTGTTTTGTTGTAGTCCTCTGTTGTTTCAGTATAGACCTACTTTGTTGTTTTGCTGTAGTCCTCTGTTGTTTGTTGTAGATCTGCTGAGTATACAGGAGTACCATTCATTGTTATCACTGTTATGTCCAGACTTTCCATTTGAACCGGTCCAGAAGACAGCAAGGTAGGTAGAATTTGTCCTGTAATCAAAAGTAATAGAAAAGTAAATGTAAGCAAGGCAAGAAATATTTTCAGAAATGATCAAGATAATTGTTCTTCAGGACATTTATTTAATATCATGAACTTTGATCCTTTTTAAATTTATATTACACAATGGTAGATCCAGGATTTCAGAAAAGGAAGAAGGGTGTTATAAAAAAAAAATCTTTTTCCTCAAAAAAAAAAAAAAATGGCATGGTTTAAAGAGCATATTGCCATCTTTCTTGATCACCACTGATGCTACTCTTGAAAAATTGTTTTATTTTTGTGTGGAGCTGTGATACATACCAAACATTCTCCGGAATGTTTTACATAGATGCTGTACATGTATTGGAATTATTGATTTCAGAATTATATTGCTGGATGATGCTCTAGACTGCCTGATTTCCTTTGCTGATTTTATTTATGCTTTTCAAGTACAGTTTTATTACGAAGGTAGGATGATGATTGAAAGGTTTAATAGTTAATGTGGCAGAGTGATTTATAAGGGTAACTTACTATTTGAACAAAGATTATAATACTCCAGGTGAACGTTGCTTTGTTAAATAAATATCAATTGTAAATTCAATGTAAATTAATGGTTGTCTTTTGAAGATTGGATATCTTATGGAAAATCAATATTGAAATTTAAATGTATTTGGTTAAAATTTATACTTTACATTTACATATTACTTTATTGCCAAACCTCGTGTGAAATAACAACTAAAAGGCACATACAGTGTACCAGGTCTAAAATCAAATATACAAACAGAAGGTTTGAGTCCAGTAAATGGTACATGGTGAGGCTAGAAAGTTTTCTTTAAAAAAAATGCAGAATTCAGTAAAAATGCTTTCATAATACCTAGTACAAATAATCATTTGCAAAAAAATCCACTTTACTATAAAGATAGCAAAAGCTTATGGACAAGGGTTTGGGTTATTTACCAGTATTTTTAGTTTATGAAATGTATTCTTTAAACACATCACACTCTCTAAGCTATGTTTTTTGTTCAATTTTACAAAAAGTTCTGTACTAAAGACATCAAAGATAAATACATTTATCCCAATTGTATCTTGTAGTGTTATGATACAGTTTTATAGAAATGATTACTTTGCTTACACTTTAACAGTCTTGAATCCAATGTCCTATAATTCTTAAAGTAAATAATCATGAATTATATTAATTGAATGTTTAATACTGATTTATTCAGTTTTAGGTTTGTATTTGGATACAACAAACTTTAAAGTTTTATCAGTTAATTGTTCCTTTCATGTTTTCACTAGTAAAAAATAATTCCTTGTTAAAATTTTACAAATTGAGATTTCATTAATTTTAACCTCAATACACTTGATTCTTTTATTGTAGAGTTCATGGAAAAGTGTCATGAGATTTACCTGTCCCTGATGCAGACCCAGCGGAGCCCCCGGGACCCTGTTGTGGTACCATCTGGGACAGAGGACACTAAGGTTCATCAAAACAGTCACCACCCCTCGGACGGCGTAGATGCCATGCAATATTTCAGGGCTGTGTATCCTCTTTGTGACCGATCTACATTCAGGTAAACTTTTGCAGATAGTCACACTAAAATGTTTATGAATATAAAACAAATAAACAATGACACCTGGATACAAGTATCCTAAGTATACTAAATTTCATCAATAAAAAATTAATGTGAAATAAATGGGATTTTTCTTGGTATAATTCTTTTGGACAAAGAAATAATTTAAACTGTAACTGATTTTATTCTTTATTTTCAGCACCCCGCCAGGAAACTGTCTGAAAGAGATTTTATTCAATGTTCCAAGGGTTTCCTTCTATGGGTTCTTAATGGCTCTAGCTAAGAGTGAATCTATCAATGAACACATAGGTAAGTTTTGGATGTCACTTATAGCGATGAATAAACAGCACAAACAATTATATACATAATGTATCAATATATAGACCACTTTTAGGGATAATCAATAGTGCTTATATTCCACTATGGTTTGCTGTACTGCAGTCAGGGAACACACAATAAATACGGGGTTGATCTGCATATTGTAAGTAGTAGGGCCAAAAATCAATGCTTTCATAGGTGAAGATTCAAGGTATGTGGTTTGCTCCCTACGTAAAGCATTTAGTATTTCTCATGAGGCTGAGACCACAGCTGAGACTGGGCTGCAGTTGTGTCCTTTGCTAACACGCTGTAGCCTAATTGCTTTGGATAGCATTTTGCGACCAATCACACAATGTTCAGCAATATTATCCTGCAATGATATCCCGATTTAAAAAAATGACTCTAGCTGTTCAAATAAACAAAACACATTGAATGTTTACACCGCAAACTAGTCATTCTGATATGGGTTTTGTTATGTGTAAATTGGAACCAAAAATAGAACATTGCAATACTCCGTATCCCTCATGTTATAATTGTGTGGTATATTTACATTAATACCTATGTAACCATGGTAACACACCAGCCGTAATATACTGCTCGGCTGGAGAGAACTCACATTAGCTTGTCACAGGTTCAAATCTTGACAGGGGCATTGAAATTGATCATGACCTCTATCTGTTACATAAGTGTCCATTGAGGGACTCGAGAATATTTGTGTTCCCTTCACAAGCATTGCTGTATTCGCTGAAACTCAAGGATGAGTAATTTTCTAGAGGGGAGTATGTTACCCTGGTAAAATTCTAGACACAAAATACGGCTTGGCTAGAGAGAACTTCTCTTCAGCTAGATTGGTTTAGCGTCAAATTAGTAAACCAGGGGCTCAGGGTTCGAACCTTAGCAGAGGGAATAATGACTTCTGTTACATATAGACAACTTATATAGCTCTATTGCTTTGTGTAGTCTATCTTATAACACAGGCAGGGAAATTACTCTGTAAGGCCCTTGTTAGGTTTCTTTAGAAATTTGAACAAAGTTAAGTACAGTCACTTCTGTATACGGAATATCTTAGATCACTTTGCAGTAGATTACTATTCACTAGCTTAATAATCATGGTGAACCATTCAGGTTACACTGTAATGTTATTTAGTGGTGACTCCCGTTAGCAGATCTGCCTTTAGTTTTTAGTGCTGTGTTTTAGATATGAAATCGCACCCACCTGATGTCACCTGTAGATCTGTATACTTCTAAAACTGGTATTGGTTTTATATGTAAACTGTTTCAAAGTAACAATAGGTTTGATAATATTTATCAGTCTTGATTAAGGGTTTGTGTATCAAGCATTTAAATATATTTGTTTTGATGGAAATGAGACACAGACCAGTCTGAGGTGACTCCAGGTTGACCATGTTCCTAAAATAAGCCTGGTCATTCATTTGGGTGATGAATCTAGAAAACAAAAATGAAAATTTTCAGTTTTCACATCTACAAAATTTGATTTGTCTGTGTCATACCGATCAGTGAACAAACAATGACATAATTCTAGAGTTATACCAGGATAGAAAGCGTATATTATTTTGTCTCTCCTAGGCTACGTTTTGAAGTTTGATTCCTAGAGAAGGTTTGGATGTTGCTAGTCCTTAATCTGACAGTGTAATTTCCAGATACATGTATAATTAATTGTGTTTTTGTTTTTATCTAATATATCAGAAAAACAAGAAAAATACTTTCTTAATACACTGTTAATAATTGTTAAACACTTCTATAAAACAGTGAAAGGAACTAAAATACAAAAGGATGATATAAAAATTCAGTAAGATATGTTACATTACAATGCATGAAAAGAAAATATTTAAAGAACAATTTTTTTTTACAAAAGAAACTTATATGAGCTGCCTCCATGTATTTAAATCTCAAAGTCAGTAATCTTTGGCCTAAAAAGGTAAATACCAAGCTAGGTTCTAAAAGTATTTCTCAGGATTGTACATTGGCCTGGTGATCTATTTACAGGATGGATGCCCCAAAAGTCAGAACTTTTGGAGGGACCAGAATCAGAAATAGCATTGTAAGGAGACCTGGCGTGTTTATTTTCTATGTCTTAATATGTTTTTTTACACATTTTCTGACTTCAGCACAGTGATTCCTTCTATACCACAAATGTTTGAACACATTTTCACTTTGTCCTCTCCTTCCTGATATGTTTGTTATCAATAAGACCTCCTCTTATTGACTTTGTTGAAAAGTGAAAATGAATTGAAAACAGGTACCAAGTTCCTTTTTGCACTATCCATAATTTTTTTCCAGAAAATATTTCCTCATTTTAACATTTTCAACTTATTTTCACGAAGGAGTGTTGTTTTGTTGTTGTTTTGTTATGTCATATGTTTCACTCAATTTCTGAGGCATGTAACTAGGATTAAATGCATCAAAATATTGGCACTGTCACAAGGCATACCGATACATAAAAATATCAATGGAAAAAAAAAAACCAGGAAAAGATAATTAATCATGACTGTATATATAGCCTTATGAATTTCACCCAATTTTCCTCTCTAAACTGACATCAGAAAATAATGAAATCATAAATGCACTAAGTCAGTATTTTGAGAATAAATGATTGACTTTTAGGCAATTTTTAAAATTCTATGATATACCTGATAAGCATATCGTAAACATATGTTTCATACAAATTGTCTTAACAGGGGTGGGACGGATTCTTCTTGATGTTTTTTTTTTCATTCACAATTGTCATAAATTGTTGTTTGTGAATTCTTTTACCTTTTTGCAGTGCACTATAGTGTGAATGTTTTTTACACTGTTTTCAGGGAGACTCCCTCCGAAGGCTGAACTTTTAGAAGGAGCAGACTCTGAATTAACATCGTAAGCTATCCCCTTTGTCTCTCTTTGTACACATAGTATCTAATAGTCTCAATAATTCTACTGTTCCTAGTGTCAACTGGTGAGGGTGTATCCCTTTCTTTGTCAGTAAGTACAGAGTGTTATTGGCCTGCAGTAATCTGTGTAATTTATATCTCCCCAAAAAAATGAAAAATAAATTTCTCAAAAGTAACAAGATTGGTGAGAGTTATGCAGAGAATTTGTCAAAATAGGACTTTCTCTCTTTTTTTTTTTCTGAATATTTTCCAATATCAAAAAAATATTTCCTAGCACAGTTATGGGCTATATATCAATATCTATATTATTGGTTGGGTGCTCAAGGTTTACTTCGAAACAACTGTTGAATAGAGAGTTCCACTTTAGAAGCGGAGACTGATAAATCATGACAAAAATTTCGCTGAAAATAGCCTGGCATATTTGAAATTAGACAGAATTATATGTGTGGCCTAACATCACTCCTCCTCCACCAACTCTCAATTTTTAACTTCTGTCTTCCCTTCAGACTAACTCCTAATAAACTCCTCTTCCACAGCTATTGAACAGTATATATTGTGTAGACTTGATCATAAGTCATTCTGTCATTTTTTACATTTGAAAATGTTTTCTTCTTCATTGATCACATTTTTTGCAGGAAGACATTTTTATGCAGCAGTTGATTACAGCTGAATTGCAATATTTGGGTTTTAAGTTATCTCCCATACAAAACAAATTGATTGAATTCTCTCCCTTGAAAAAACACAAATATAATTCCTAGTGTTTTAAGTACATCTGTAATTTTGTAGCTTGTGTAATTGGTCATGATTATTTTTGTGTTACCTATATGTAACCCTGGTAAATATTAGCCACAATATACCTCTCAGCTAGAAAGAATTTTACCTTGATCGATTGATTGACAGACCAGTAAGCCAGAGGTTCTGGGTTCAAATCTTAATGGAGGTATTAAGTGAAGATAATGACCTCTCTTACATTGGCGTTCATGTAGGGACTCCTGATTAATACTTAGCCATGCCCCATAAGCATAGCTGTAACCCCAGGGAAACTCACAAATAGCTTGATGGGTTAAGCATCAGATTAGTAATAAATAAGTTTGAATCCTAGTCAAATCAAGGTTTAGTGAAATTAATGGCTAAAGTTAAAGCAGTACTTATTTGACCACTAAAATGATTCCTTGGAAACATTTCGGGATGTCCACTGTTACGCATCCTGGAAACATTTCAGGATGTCCACTGTTACACATCCTGGAAACATTTCAGGATGTCCACTGTTTACACATCCTGGAAACATTTCAGGATGTCCACTGTTACACATCCTGGAAACATTTCAGGATGTCCACTGTTTACACATCCTGGAAACATTTCAGAATGTCCACTGATACATATCCTGGAAACATTTCAGGATGTCCACTGTTACACATCCTGGAAACATTTCAGGATGTCCACTGTTTACACATCCTGGAAACATTTCAGGATGTCCACTGTTACACATCCTGGAAACATTTCAGGATGTCCACTGTAACACATCCTGGAAACATTTCAGGATGTCCACTGTTACATATCCTGGAAACATTTCTTCTGTAGTTAAGTTTTTAGTGTTAAGTTGTAATCTATGTTTTGTGTGGTAGTGACTATAATATCATGATGTCCTTTATTCTATTCTATCACAAATTGTGATGATGACACTCTATTGGTATATACTTTAATGTGAAGAATTATTTCAATCCTATAGTCAATTTATTATTTTATTTTTGTTTTCATGGTGGGTTTTCACGTTGGATCACATTTTTCAAATTTGAAACATAGCAAATAACAGAATATATTAATTAAATCATGCTGAAACATATTCTGGTATATTGTGAAATAATGAAAAAAAAATATACTTATATACCATTAAAAAATTAGGTTAGTGATTGAAGTAGGAAGGTTACCAGCATTACCTGTTTCCATCCTAGTTATTTAACAGGAAATGTAAGGTAATTATAATATATAGTATTATAAATCAGGTTCTAATTCAGAAACTTACTCTCCACTATAACAGAATTTTTTTTTCACTCGGCTAAAATAGCTTTGTGACTACACACACTAATAAAGTGTCTGCATATGGTAGTTTCTTTTAGATGCCTCTATATTAGTCCAGAGATCTTTTACAATTTTTCTAGTAACAATGCAGTATTGAAGAAGTACAGTTTGGCTTACTTACTATTTCTATTTGACAAGTTTGATTAAATACATTGTTCCACTCACATCCTCCATCAAGTCGTTGAGTTCACATATTTTCGTACTTCTCTAGTAATAGACCCAGTCTGCCATTAATTTCACACATTTTTATTTTCATTCAGTATGGGTTCTTACAAATAGCATTTCATTTAAATTTAAGGCCCTTCACCCTCCTGTCCCACCCCAGCCCCTTCCTACAATGTGATGGACCTCCTGTATGTTGTTCAGTGAGGTACTAGCCAAATACTACTACAAGGATACCCTGCCTCAGAATAACCCTGGCTGTTCATGGGGTAGTTAACCCAATAAATAATTGTGATAGTAAGATATACATTAATGTAGAAAGAAGTAACAGATATTTCTAAATTGTATTTAACTGACTGAGGGTTTAAAGTGACAAGTGTAGATCATCATAGTGTAGAAATATCTTTTTGTAGGAGAAAAAGATCATTTGAGTAAATACATCATGGTAATACAGACACGTTTTTCTTCTCCTCAGATTTCCAAGGATCCATGAGTTGAAAAGTGGTCTATTTAATGGGACTATATCTTAATACACCCTGATACAGGCTAGAGCCTGAGAAAGTGGAGCTGGTTTTCTCTGTCTTTTGCCTCGAAAACAATCTATAAAACCTTCCATCATCACACCATGCTTTTGTCATGAAATGTGCTTGTAAAACCTTCAATGGTTGTCTTTCATGGGAATTTTGTAAAAACTGTTGAATAATGTTTTTTCATACTTTTTTTTCAAATCTTGTTATTTCATGGAAAAATTACATTTGTTCAACTTCCAATCTTGAGATATTTTGTAAATTTCTTGTGCTTTCTTAACGGTAATCAGTTAATGCTTCATGTGATTGGTGTAATTATGACTTTCATGTTTTATATTTGGATTTTTCCCGTCACTCTATGTATTGGTGTCATGTTACAGATATCTGTAAGTCGTATATTTCGGTTGATCATTGTCTTCTGAGAGCTTTACTAGTGGTAGCTGGGTGGAGTGCTGTGTGGTGTGATAACAGTACTGTGTGTTTAATGTTGATATACAGTTGTTCACTTCAACCCTCCAGTCAGAATGCTTTATACAATTTATGTATTGCAGCTTTTGCTAATGTGCCAGACAGAATTATAATATATACATCTTGCAGTTTGTTGCAACATTGTAGTGATCATTACAAGATGCCCTATGTATTAATATGTAATTAACTCTTTATTTTGGTGATGTGTGTTCTCCCTCTTTGGAAAATTTCTTTTCCTGTCTCTCTCAAGGATATCTGTAATGGCCTTCCCTCTTCCCTCAGTTCTCCCTCTTTTTAGAATTTCTTTTCCTGTCTCTCTCAAGGATATCTGTAATGGCCTTCCCTCTTCCCTCAGTTCTCCCTCTTTTTAGAATTTCTTTTCCTGTCTCTCTCAAGGATATCTGTAATGGCCTTCCCTCAATTCTCCCTCTTTTGAGAATTTCTTTTTCTGTCTCTCTCAAGGATATCTGTAATGACCTTCCCTCCTTCCTCAATTCTCCTTCTTTTTAGAATATCTTTGCCTGTCTGTCTCAAGGATATCTGTAATGGCCTTCCCTCTATTCTCCCTCTTTTGAGAATTTCTTTTCCTGTCTCTCTCAAGGATATCTGTAATGGCCTTTCCACTGTTCTCCCCTGTTCTCCCCCTTTGGAAAATATCTTTTCCTGTCTCTCTCAAGGATATCTGTAATGACCTTCCCTCCTTCCTCAGTTCTCCCTCTTTTGAGAATATCTTTTCCTGTCTCTCTCAAGGATATCTAATGGCCTTCCCACTGTTCTCCCTCTTTGGAAAATTTCTTTTCCTGTCTCTCTCAATGATATCTGTAATGGCCTTCCCTCCTTCCTCAATTCTCCTTCTTTTTAGAATTTCTTTTCCTGTCTCTCTCAATGATATCTGTAATGGCCTTCCCTCAGATCTCCCTCTTTTGAGAATTTCTTTTCCTGTCTCTCTCAAGGATATCTGTAATGGCCTTTCCTCAGTTCTCCCTCTTTTGAGAATATCTTTTCCTGTCTCTCTCAAGGATATCTAATGGCCTTCCCACTGTTCTCCCTCTTTGGAAAATTTCTTTGCCTGTCTCTCTCAAGGATATCTGTAATGGCCTTCCCTCAGATCTCCCTCTTTTGAGAATATCTTTTCCTGTCTCTCTCAAGGATATCTAATGGCCTTCCCTCTGTTCTCCCTCTTTGGAAAATTTCTTTTTCTGTCTCTCTCAAGGATATCTGTAATGGCCTTCCCTCAGTTCTCCCTCTTTGGAAAATTTCTTTTTCTGTCTCTCTCAAGGATATCTGTAATGGCCTTCCCTCAGTTCTCCCTCTTTTGAGAATATCTTTGCCTGTCTGTCTCAAGGATATCTGTAATGGCCTTCCCTCTATTCTCCCTCTTTGGAAAATTTCTATTTCTCTCTCTCTCAAGGATATCTGTAATGGCCTTCCCTCTCCCCTCTGAGAATTTCTCAATGGGGGCATACAGGTCTTATAAATTCTTTCTCTAATTCATTTATCCTCCCTGACCATGCACCCATCCCAATGGCTGCCCTCAGGGTCCTGCCCTGACCTTACCCTCAGGTAATATTTTATATGGAGGGGTGGCTATGTGCAGTTGTTTTTTAAGGTGGTGGGCTGGGTGAAGGAAATGTCAGCTTAATTAACTCAGATAGTATCCTTATCTCATCATGTTTAATGGAGACGAGTGACTGATTGAATTTTTTCATATTATTGAATTTACAGTAAAAAGCCAACAAAGTAAGTCTCTATAGTCTTCCCATTGCTTGTTCATATATATATATTACTGTATCATTTAGCCTGATCCCTCCCCACCCCAGTTTTATCCTTACATATATCTCTTTTGTTCGTGGAAATATCTTATTTAGTGCCAGCAAATCTATTGTCAAGGAGGACCTACATCATGTCATAGATGTGCTGATCTTCTGGAAAAACAAAATATTCCATCGTCAAAACAAAAATTATCTCTTGATAGCATGTTATACAAAATGCCTTAGTAAGGATTGATTTATCAGCTTAAAGAAATTGAATATTATTTAAATTGAAAGAAAAAAGTTCAGGTATGTCTTACAATGTTTCTCCCAAGTTAAGAAAGATAACAGTTTTCTCTGAAAATGACAATTGCTAGTCTACCTGACATGATCAGCATCTTACTATTATCTCATTATCATTTTGTCATATCGTTTTCAAGTGAGTCGATTTGGACATGCAGTCATTTCTTTTGTTATTGGTATATTAAATAGTTATGGGAGTTACTTCCCTTTGGTCATGAAAAAACTGGTATTGACTATGAATATATTCCACTTAATAATCCCATTAAATTTATTATTGATTTCATTCTTTCACGCCAGAGATCATACTCACAAGTAGCTGCCATCAATCATGGAATATTAAAATGTCCTTGATGTAATGTGCTTTGTCAGTTAGGACAGACAAGGTCAGGGGGTTAACTACACAGATTTTTGTTCATAATTTTTTTTATAATCCAGTACAGTTTTTACATTGGCATGTTAAAAAAATTGGACTCCACTTGCAGAATAGGTTTGATTTCAGGAAATGTTAAAAACATGTAAAAATATAATGAAAACTAGACATATTTCTTTTCATATGTTGTGTGTTTGCTAAACTTAGAGCAGATGAAATCCTGTTTAAGTTGAATTACACAAAATAATGAGAATTTAAATCTGGAAGATACCATATCAGATCCTTGACAATAGAAATGAAGAATTGTGTTCAGAAATATCTTCGTCGGTGTTTCAGTGTTGTATAATGCCAGTTTACATACTCTAGTCCAGTCACTTTACTCAACAAATCTATTGTACTATGTAGATGTAGAACTCTGGTTGAATATGGAGCAGTTTTGTGGAATTGCTAACATTCCCATCAAACGTCCTACATAAAGGGTTAATCCCATACGCTTACCATTATATTGACTTTCATGATGATGTCTTTTCTCTCACCTCATATATAGTAAAATACAAAGCTAACAATGCAGACATTTATTAAAATCCTTTTATTGCACATCTCTGACTGTTAAATGTAACAATAAATGAATTTTATGGATATCATACAGTAACTGTTACCTCCGAATGAGAGTATAAAACATGCAAAAATGGTGAGATTCAAGAATTGTACACCCAGTTTTCAAAAACTTTTTAAATGCAATAACTCCCCTAGATAGATCATTATAGAAGATAGAAGTGGGGGATGATTTTATGTAAATATAGTATATTTGTTTATTTGCATGCATTCTGTAGAATGTTTACCCCTTCCAGTGATAATATATATAGATTTTTTAGAACTGGTAATAAAATTGAAATGCGGTACTTGATTGATACGAACTTTTTTGGTCCAAATATTCAGATCAACATAAAAAAGTTTAAGCAATAGAATGAAAATTAAAAACTATGTTTTGCTATTTTTTATGAACTTATTATCATCATTCAAGTTGATTTAAGTGACTATTAGCTATATGTACTCTACTGTAATTGACAGACAACCAGTTAAACTTGCCAAGTAAGTATCATAGTCTGCCTATATGTAGAATAGTTTTCCAAGATAGTTTTTTCTGAGCATGAAATCAATTTCATCAACCTTCTCTGACTCTACTCATTTAGTTGTGCCAGAAAAAGTTTGAAACTTTATTAAAATCAGTGTTGAATAAAATTTTTTCATAGTATTTGAAAATGATTCAAATGTCACAATATTAGAAGGCCAAGATGTCACTTAGAATTCTGGCTTACTGCTTTAAGAACAGGATTAGATATAGCTGATTTATATATATCATATTAAATTAGTTAAATTTTTGATTAGTAGGACCAAATGTTTCTTCCGTTAAGATGATTAAACAAAAATATGCTTCATTAACTGGAAATTCAGATTTGATATGTATTTTGTTTCTTTCTTCTCACAGCCTAGAAGCAACAGTCTCCATATCTGTGTGATATTTTTATGTCTTTAGACCCACAGATTAATAGAATCTCTCCCTCGCTTAAGGGAAGGACGGTCTTAACAGATTAATAGAATCTCTCCCTAGCTTAAGGGTAGGACGGTCTAAACAGATTAATAGAATCTCTCCCTAGCTTAAGGGTAGGACGGTCTAAACATATTAATAGAATCTCTCCCTAGCTTAAGGGTAGGACAGTCTAAACAGATTGATAGAATCTCTCCCTACCTTAAGGGTAGGACAGTCTAAAGAGATAAGGGTAGGACAGTCTAAACAGATTGATAGAATCTCTCCCTACCTTAAGGGTAGGACAGTCTAAAGAGATTAATAGAATCTCTCCCTAGCTTAAGGGTAGGACAGTCTAAACAGATTAATAGAATAAACTCTTGATAGAATCTCTCCCTAGAAGGGTAGGACAGTCTAAAGAGATTAATAGAATCTCTCCCTAGCTTAAGGGTAGGACAGTCTAAAGAGATTAATAGAATCTCTCCCTAGCTTAAGGGTAGGACAGTCTAAAGAGATTAATAGAATCTCTCCCTAGCTTAAGGGTAGGACAGTCTAAACAGATTGATAGAATCTCTCCCTACCTTAAGGGTAGGACAGTCTAAAGAGATTAATAGAATCTCTCCCTAACCTTGGCTGTCTCTTCCTAGCTTAAGGGTAGGACAGTCTAAAGAGATTAATAGAATCTCTCCTTAACTTAAGGGTAGGACAGTCTAAACCTTGGCTGTGCAGAGAGTTAGACTATCGGGAGTTCCCTCGGAGGGTAGAGATTTCTCTGTCCTACACTCAAACTTTGGAATTACTATTTTCTTACCCTTATCTCCATAATACTTGAAACAAAATAATGAAACATATATATATAGTGACAAATATGGAACAAAACCAGACAAATTACAGCTTCTGTTTTTATTTTGACCAATTTGTAATCCACATTATACATTGTACAATGACAATCATGATGATAAATCATAGTCATAACACATTAAAGATTGGTTTGTACAAACAAAAATGATCAGATAACATCTTATGATAATATCAAACTTATCTTAGACTGTCAACATTAATCTGTCACGTCTCTCAGGTCTCAAATTAGAAGACATGCTTTATTTGTTATTGTGCCACAAACTGTGATGAACTTGTCACTATACTCCAACAATATTTAGCTTATATTTTCATCATATTTCATTAAAAAGAGTGTGTTTACAATAATGAATAATGTTTGTTATCAAATACATATATTAATAATGTTTACTCCAGTAAGTATTATTTGCTACAAAAAGCCATGTTTACAAACAGAAAATGTAATGTTTTTTGTTATATTTACAATATTATGAAGTGCTGTAGATTTATTTATTTTTGTGGGCATTTTATTTTCATTGATTTTGTGATCAATTTTAAACCTCAAACTAATATATCTACATAATATCAAATAGTTTAAAAAAGACTTATATTTTCAGCATGAGTTAATTTCTTAAATCTAAAATCAGAATATTTGAGCCCACAAAAATAATTGACATTACAGCAGTATGTGGTATCTACATCAGTTCTATAGTTAATTGATTTCTACAATAATGTAAGTAGTGAAATTCATACCAGATATATTTACAACAATATATTTTAGAACAAGTTCTGTGATGTAGTAACCATTTATATTTATTTATGTGCATGTATTATGTGTTCTACAATGTAAAACTTTTGTGTTCAAATTTTGTGAAGAGGCTCAGTTGATATGTTAATAAATATTTGTCACCAGTCTGCAAAAAAAAAAAAAACACACTAGATATATATATATATATATATGACTTTTCTGCTCTATTTGTGTGACCAAAATGAAAAAAGAAAGGATTTTCCTCCCAGATTTGACTCTGAACATTCAGACAAATCATTTGAGGTGTTACAAAGGATTATGGTTTAGGAATTTGGTTTTATAATAGGATGGACTGCAATAGATATTGTTTCTATTTACAAAGACAGTTTATTATTTTTTGGGGAAAATCTTTTGATGTAATCAAATATTTTATAGGAAAATTTGATAATACTGGCCACCATTACTGATATGAATTATTCAGAAATATTGTCTGCATCTCAAAATCAACAGTAATCTATAAAAGTACTCTGCATGTTTAGTTAGAAGAGGCTTTGATCAAGGTAGATAACTCAAATAGTTGCTAATAAAGTGTATATGCATTTCTATATTATTGTTAAAACAATGTTTGTTAAAGAGATATGCTTATTATAAACATTTTGTATGCAAACTGATGTTAAAATTCTTGTTGATTGCAAAATTTATTTTTATCTAGCCATCTGAGACTAGAAATTCCCTTGTGTAAATTGTTGTTGATAGAAAAAATATCTATCTATCTAGCTAACTGAGGCTAGTACTAAATCCCTTGTGTACATCAGACATTCCTGTCTCTTAGGTACATGTAAATACATTTTTAATTCTACAGGTGTGTTGTGAGGTGCTTATTTCATTCCTAACCAAGAATTTTTTATACAAAGCTTTAAGTTTTTTTTTACTTACAATGGATTTTATTACTGTACAATATATCTACATTTTGTATTATCAAAATTTTGTTTCAACGCTTTAAAATAAAATAAGAAAGTTTTACTGAAATAAAGAGTTATGTAGTTTTGAAATTCTTTAAGCCAGGAGAGGTAAGTTATATATCACTATAAGATAATTTCCCAGATGTCCATAAGGACATTCTTGGTATTGTGGTTTGGTGGAGCAGTGATAAAACACTCCCCTTTTACCTATCAACTGAGGTGCTCAATTGAACGAGAAAAGTTATTGTGTTACCTGCCCAACTGTTAGGGTTTTCTCGAAGGTTCGCACTGTAACACTCATTCGCTTTCAATTTGTTTAATTAGTTAGGTATGTGTATCCATGTTTGGCCCGAATATCTTTAGTGGTGACGGTGGGATTTGAACACGTACTTTCATGTTGTTTGTGTGACCTTGATTTTGACCTTGTAATAGTTACATGTATACTGATACATAAACATGTTTAGCATAAGTTAATTAGTCATTAATTGTTAATTTGTCTTGGATCAATGTTAATCTGTCCCCAACGTTTTATTATTAATATATATATATATATATATATATTGAGGTGATTATATACTATTGTTTGTAATTTGCCCTGTACAACAATTTTTAGCTATAGATGTTGTGGATGTTTTTCATTCTGCCCTGTCTATAGATAACAACATACTGTGTGGTATGGTCTTTGTCTCTATTGTACATTTAAATATATCTATCCTATGTAAAGTGTATGTTGTGTGACCATGTTGACCATTTTACAGAAACCCTAGTGGTCAGTCTACTGTGGCCAATAATCCTCAACTGACCGTGCCAAATCCCCATGCCAGGTATATATCTAACTGCTCTGCTATCCAAAGCTAATTTGACACTCATGCAGCATTGCTTTGCAAATTTTTATTGTCTTGAAATTTCACTACTTGAGTTTGTTAATTGCCTACTTATCTCTTATAACTAAATACTGCAGCAACAGATTTTATAAAAAAAAAACCTAATCTAATATTATATATGTATATACACTGTATATAATATAGATCACCACCAATATAGGTGATTTACATATCTGACACGCTATTAATGAAGTCATGCATGCAAGATTACTGGGTATATTTCATGCCGTTAATACCTTTTTGTACGTAGGTAATATTTTCAGATCGTACAACCATCTTCAACTGAATGCTTTCTTTTCTATTTTTTTTTTTTCTTTCAAGCGGGGAGGACAATATTTCCTGTGAAAAATTTCAGTAGCAGGCGAAATAAACTACAGACTGAGTTTTACAAATATAAACCAGTAGAAACTTGTTAATGACAGAAGTGAGCAAAGCATGACATGGGCTTATCTTTGAAACAGAAAAGTTATGTAATGAAATAACAGCAAGCTAGTCATTGAAAAAAGGTTGGGAGGTTTGGAGAAAAAAAACTTGTTTGTAACAATCTTTTTATATTAAACATCTGTTGTTAAAGGGATAATCAAGAGCAGGGATTTTTTTATTTTTTTTTTTTTGTGAAAGAAATTTAAAAAACAAAATTATTTAAGTGTTAGGATTTCAATATATAAACTTTACAGTGTTCGTATTTTTTCAGGAAAAAGAAAAAGTCACACTTAAGTTTGATGCAAGTATCGGATATATCACATGCATATTTACAAATATTTGCAAATAAAAGGAAGCAAATTCAAGGTTTGGAAAATGAGGTAGATTTATCTTCTCAAGATTTTGTAGAGTTTTTTTTTTTTTTTTAATTTTTGGTGTCGCTTAAAAGTATATATGTGTAGATGTATTAATGCATGTTATGTCAGTAGATAACAGGAGGTACCAAAATGTTAGGTTGAAGTCACAGCTATGGTTTTTTATTGATTCTTAATATTCCGCTTTTCAGAGATGTGTCTGTTCACAAAATACAGTACAAAAATGTAGGCAGAGACACTGGTAATCCTGCCCCTGACACAAAAGAGTTGCAGAGGGCAAAATTTGTCCTCTAAAACACAAACTGGCCGTACAAAACATTCTGTCTTGTGATGTACATAGTGGATATTGAACCAGTTAGTCTCCTTAATTCAAACTCTGTAGACTCCATCTTCCTAAAACACTGTTACGATAGTGCAGCTTGTGAATTCTCTGTGAAATGAAAATTTCAGTCCATAAATTCATGTGAAGGTTTATTTTTGTGAATTCTGATGCTGAAATGTTCCCAACTTGGAACTGATCATGAAAGCTATTGAGGAGATTTAAATTTGTTATGAATAGTATGTATGTACATGTACCAGTATTACATACGTTTAGAAATGTTCAGGATCAAATCAAATTTTATTTCATTCTACTTTGTGTTAATAGCTAAAATTTCTAAATTCATACGACATACATTTAATATTGCCGAGATAGAAGTAAATGTTCAATTTTTAGGTTCCTATTTAGTCAGGTGCAGACACCAGGGTGACAAAGTCATTTTCTTTAATGGTTAAATTTTTTTGCCATTTCAACAAAAATTTCAAACAAAAAGGATGTTTTTCTGCAAACGTAATGCAACATACAATGGTTGTCTCGTTAATTTTTTATGATTATTTTTAGGATGTCTCTATATTTTGCAACTTTATTCAAGCCTTGAAACTAACGAAAATTAAGCGCCCTCGAAAATAACAAACTTTGCAGTCTGTATGAATTAACAATGATGATGTATCATTATTTTTGGTATGTCAATGCTTTATGTTCTGTCAGAGTAAGCCTTACAGTTTTTCCAACCCTCTTTAACTAGACATATCCTTTGGAGGTGATATTTAAGAACAGTACAGACCTCTGTGACTTCATTCAGTTGTTAAATTGCATGGGAGCCGGTAGTTCACCTACATTTAGATATACACCATATATTTAACACACCTAGATATAACTAAATGCATCGGTTAATATGTTAAATCTTTTTGAGTCAGGATACATTTGAAATATTTTTTTTTTTAAATTTTTCCTTTATTTATTTATTTATTTATTTATTGATTTTGTATAATAATTTATCTCTATTATCTAGATTTTTATATTTGCTTTTATTTATCCCCCCTCTCTTGTAATTGTCTCTGTTATCCCAATATATACCAATACACTGGCAGTGCTGTTAACTATAAGTCATTTTATTTTGGTATGTATCATACTAACATATTTTAATGCTTTATTGCACGTTGGTTTCTGTGTATCAGATCTAGGTAATAATTTTACTTTGTCTATAATCTGCTTACGTAGACATACAATTACTATTCTGTATTCTTGTTTTTTTATCCTGTGTCAAGTCATTATTCTTATCACACCTAGCTCACATATATCTTTAAGATAATTTCACATTGTTATGATGTCATCAGCATTGTGATGTCATCACATCTCTATTTGGTTTCATTATAATTATCAATAATACTTGTTGAATACACAAATTCTCTTTACATACAGTATATATCAGTATCACATGAGATCTCCTCTCGCCTGATATCAGACATAACTTTGATTATTGCTTGTTAGATATTCTGCCTCGGTAAATATAAACCATGTTGGATACCCCCCACCCCCACCCCCAACCCCCCAGATATCAGTAATAATTTGATAACACCTGATAGATATCCTCACTAAACCTCCACCTCTGGGTCACTGGATTGAGGCCTATGTGACAGTCACCAGATGCTTGCAGCAGTTCAAGGGCTTTTCTCTAGGAACTCCAGTTTTTCTCCAACACCCAAATATGGCATGACCTTAAATGACCCAGACTGTTAATAAAACATAACAATAACCTCAATATTCCTCTTTATAGATGAATCGTTCGTGACCAATTGTGTTAAAAGGATAAACGCCTTCTGTAGATATGAACCATAATTGATTACAACAGATATCTAGTATAGAAACAAGAATACAGGTGTTAAATATTAATTAACATTAACAGCTGGCAAATGGATTACACAACTTGATTACTAATAAAACAGAACTTAAATTGCATATGTATTTTCTATTCATATCTGTTCAAATTAAAATGGTAATTTAAATAGACACTCATCCGTCATAATATTGTTTCTACATTCAAGTAAATAGTCCATATAGATATTCAAGTCGTAAAATTCTATATTATTGGAAAATCTAGAAGTGGTGATGTTTAAAAAAGTAAAAGAATGAAAGATTATATCATTCCGAATAAGCATCTGCTTAATTTATGTAGATCCGATCATAATATTAAAAACTGGAAAATTATTGTTTTATTTTCCTCAGATTTCCTATAGAACATTCTCCCCCTTTATAGAGCTCCCTTGATATATGCAGTGTAAAATTGTCTGCCGTTATGTATGTGAAATATAAAAACCGCATCAAGTATTATATACCTGCATGTTTATAGCTATTAAAATTTGGTTTGTGATTTCGTACACTCAAGCATGGCATGATTTTTTGTAGTATGATTTTAATGGTCAATGAACTATTTGAATTTGTAATTATGTGATATAACATACCCGGTATGTTTTTAAATTTCGTATTTTATTTCCAAGCTTTTTAAAGATTATGATTTGCATTCAGAGTTAGAGATATACACTGAACTTTTAACATATTAAATTGAGCAGTTTACTCTACAGCTCTTACAACTTTAATGATTTAATGAAAGGATGAAACACGATCATTCATGTTTATTTCCTGTTCATATGCATTTTATCAATTATGAAATACTTCAAGGATGCTTAATTTGACATATAAAACCTGTCAAACTTAACACTATAACCTGTATTTACATTACACAAACACGATTTCCGTACTAACGTGTGCTGTAGAATAATGTTGAATGTATGTTTTACAAGATTCTGAATTATACAGGTGCCAGTGTAGACTGGTTACAATCAGACCTAGGATAAATATATACAGATTTCTCAGGGCTTCTTTAATTACAGATAACAACCAGATAAACAAGTTTATTGCTTAATCTTACCTGGTAAACAAACTTAAAAACAGGTGTAGTTTACAATAGTAATGCCTGAGTTTCTTGTTTCTCTTCTGTAACCACTTGTATGTGAATTCATGCGTGTCTTTTAACACCTGACAATGGATAATTACGTGTGTAAGTAAGAGTGTATAAGATAGCATATACTAACCTTTTGGTTTGCCTCAAGCCTCACTCCTTATTTATCAGTCTGCAAACTTGATTTGCTTTATAGTCATAAGCATGTTATTTTCTTCCTAAGCAGGTATTCCCTTTCAGAAACCAAGGATTACAATTTAAAACTTGAAAAAAAAGTGCAGAATTTTCATTTTTAAAAAAAAAAATGCACAGTTTTCTTTTATTCCATGAAAGGTTTAATTTAGTTTTTTGCAATGATAATTGAATATAACAAAAATTTCTTTATTTTGGAGCTGAATTTATTTAAATTGACTTTTGGTCCAAGTTAAGTACTCATGGAGTGTTTCCAACACTTGTCTGGTAATGGATATATGTCTAGTGAAGAATGCCTCGAAAATTTGGCAATTAGCTTGTCCTTACTGTTATCATTACTTCATTCATCATATACCTATTTTATTAATATGTAACTAAAAAACATTTGTTTGATAGGATCAAGTACCAATATTGGATCATACCATTGATATTACTTAATAGGTTCTTTTTCTATAGAATTTGTATATTTTCAGCCCAACTATTCGAATGAAAACCAAGATGAGGCCAGTATCAGCGACTGGGAACAGCAAGCTTAGTACAGACCGTGTGTCAAGTACACAGAATGTTCACACCACACAGCCATCCAGTGGCTCCCTCTCATCACATTCTACCAAGGGAAAGAACTCTCATGTTAATACAAAGAAGTTGAAGAAGAGAAAGGATAGTTCAGATGAAAGCAGTTCTGATACAGAAACAGACAGCAGTGATGATACAAATTGAGGCAATACATGCAATAGTTAAGTTGTTGTCCATTAAAATGGTGTTCTTGTCACATAAAGCAATGTGTAATGGCACAAAAATTTATAGTACCTTATGATGTACCACAGAATATTGTGTAATGGCACAAAAATTTATAGTACCTTATGATGTACCACACAATAGTGTGCAATGGCACAAAAATTTATAGTACCTTATGGTGTACCAAAGAATATTGTGTAAGGGCACAAAAATTTATAGTACCTTATGATGTACCACACAATAGTGTGCAATGGTACAAAAATTTATAGTACCTTATGATGTACCACAGAATTTTGTGTAATGCCACAAAAATTTATAGTACCTTCTGGTGTACCACAGAATACTGTGTGATGGCACAAAAATCTATTGTACAATATGATGTACCACAGAATATTTTGTAATGGCACAAAACTCTATTGTACAATATGATGTACCACAGAATATTGAGTAATGGCACAAGAACCTATAGTACAAGGTCATTCATCAAACAATATATTGTATTGGAACAATGACCTATATTGCCATACAATATTGTTATGGCACAGTGTATAATGGTCCAAAAACCTATTGTACCAAACAATGTACAAGAAAACATTGTGTATTGGCACAAAGATATCAAATATCCAACAATATCTTGGAATGGCACAAAGATCAGATAAGATTGTTTAATGGCACAAAAACCATTTGTACCAAACAATTCATATGCCAATATGATTTAAATGGAAAAATGATCATTATTACAATATACTAAAATTGCATGCAAAAATCATAAACAATATGTGTGATATACATTTCTTATAGAAGTCACTTGTTCAATTTTGAAATCAAGTATAGGTCATGTAGTGTATTGCAATATTAACAAGATAATGCAGGATGAGACATTTTCCCACACACCTTACTGTTTATAAAACACACTCAATTATGTATAGATGTAAATATCACAGCAACAGGTATCAACTCCATTCCACCACTGTTACTGATATTTCCATGTGGATCACCTTTTACTCTTGTATGGTGTGACATCTTGTGCAAATAAAAGCGTTTTCAAATCGAGAACTTTCCCACAGCAAAATGCACTTCTACAGTACAAGATTAATAACTGTATGAAGATTCGAGTAATAATCTTTAAAGGATTCAGATCACTGGTCCAGAAAATTTAAAATGTGTGATAAGGCTTATCTGTTTCAATGGTAAGAGAAAAAGTATTTAAATAGAAAACTTTATCATAGCAAAAAGGCACTTCTACAGTACTAGATTAAGAACAAGTTTCAATTCTTCATCTTGAATGGTCTCGGAGCACTGGTTCTGAAAGGTGAAATTTGTGATTCAGTTTTTCTGTTTCAATGGTAAAAGAAAAAGTGTTGAAATGGAGAAATTTTCTCCATAGGAAAAATTACATTGCTAGCTAGATAGCTTTACAAAGTTTTGAGAAATCATATAGAATAGTTTCATTCAGAGCTTAAGTCTGTAAAATGACCTTGCATAGACTGGGCCCCAATTTAATAATGCGTTTCACATGGCTAATCACATGAATAGAAGCTGTGTAGGTTTTTGGGTAAAGGTAGTGTTTACTGGTGCTGTACGTTTACACTGCAGCTTCACTGCCTTTGATTTTATTGTGGTTGGCAATTATATCATATTGGATAGAGTCATTGACCTACATAAAATTCTTCATCACAATCTGGTGAAACGTAAACACTACAAAATCATAGATTAAAGCTTTCTTGACTGTTAAAAACCTGACCTCTTTCAGATGTATGTGTTTTGACTGTGTAATATTGCAATGTTATTTATATTTTTATGTTTTACAAAGTTCATCATTTTTGTACTAAAATTGTGAAGAAAATTATTAAAATGTTGGATAAATTTTATTTTCTGTTTTTATTTTATTACCGTATAAATCTTTTAAAGACACGTCTTTGTCTTTTATTTGGTCCTCACACAATGATAAGTTTCAAATGCATTTTGTATTCTGGTGAAACTTATTTTCTGAGAGATGAAAATAAATGTTGTAAATAAAAATTAAATATTGCATTATGTAACGATAAAATAAGAAATACAGCAAAAAACACAAGACAAATTTTTTTATTTACTTTTACTTGGTAAACTAAACAGACACCTTCACAGTTCAATTCATGTTTCTTTATCAAACTCAACAGACACCTTCACAGTTCAATTCATGTTTCTTTATCAAACTAAACAGACACCTTAACAATTCAGTTCCTGTTTCTTTATCAAACTCAACAGACACATTTACAGTTCAGTTCTTGTTTCTTTATCAAACTAAACAACACCTTAACAGTTCAGTTCATGTTTCTGTATCAAACTAAACAGACACCTTTACAGTTCAGTTCATGTTACTTTATCAAACTAAACAGACACCTTTACAGTTCAGTTCATGTTTCTGTATCAAACTAAACAGACACCTTAACAGTTCAGTTCTTGTTACTTTATCAAACTAAACAACACCTCAACAGTTCAGTTCATGTTTCTGTATCAAAATAAACAGACACCTTTACAGTTCAGTTCTTGTTTCTTTATCAAACTAAACAACACCTTAACAGTTCAGTTCTTGTTTCTTTATCAAACTAAACAGACACCTTCACAGTTCAGTTCTTGTTTCTTTATCAAACTAAACAGACACCTTAACAGTTCAGTTCTTGTTTCTTTATCAAACTAAACAGACACCTTAACAGTTCAGTTCTTGTTTCTTTATCAAACTAAACAGACACCTTAACAGTTCAGTTCTTGTTTCTTTATCAAACTAAACAGACACCTTAACAGTTCAGTTCTTGTTTCTTTATCAAACTAAACAGACACCTTAACAGTTCAGTTCTTGTTTCTTTATCAAACTCAACAGACACCTTAACAGTTCAGTTCTTGTTTCTTTATCAAACTAAACAGACACCTTAACAGTTCAGTTCTTGTTTCTTTATCAAACTAAACAGACACCTTAACAGTTCAGTTCTTGTTTCTTTATCAAACTAAACAGACACCTTAACAGTTCAGTTCTTGTTTCTTTATCAAACTAAACAGACACCTTAACAGTTCAGTTCTTGTTTCTATATCAAACTAAACAGACACCTTAACAGTTCAGTTCTTGTTTCTTTATCAAACTAAACAGACACCTTAACAGTTCAGTTCTTGTTACTTTATCAAACTAAACAGACACATTAACAGTTCAGTTCTTGTTTCTTTATCAAACTAAACATAAATCTTAACAGTTCAGTCCTTGTTCTATAAACTGGTACTGACATCGAGCGATTCATTTTCCTTCTTTCATGAAGTCTGTGATCTTTTTATTTGTTTTGCTGGTTGTTTTGGCCTTCTTTGAATTCCTTTCTTCTGTTTTCAGTTCAGGTTTTCTCTTTTGACCTTTCCCTAAAGAGAAAATGAAAAGTTCTAATGTAGTTCATTTGAAAATAAATTTTGGTTTCTTTTATAAAGGTTGGAATACCTGATTACAATAAAACATAGGACTTACATTGCCTGTTATGTCAACCTAGTTGTAAACATTATAGGTGAAAGGTCAGAATAACGCTCAATGTTGTTATAGAGATACAGTGACCTAAACTTCACTGCTTCAAATAAACTTGATTCAAGGCTAGACAGGGTGATTTCAATGTAATAATCCTCCAGATCACTGATTTTGGTTTGTCAGTTCTACTTCCAATAAACTTAACCTTGTGGCTTAATACTGTCTCCCTTCATTACCTTGTGATTGACAAATGCCTGCCTTTTGACCTATGAACATTACCTTGTGACTGACCAATGCCTGCCTTTTGGACCTATGAACATTACCTTGTGACTGACCAACGCCTGCCTTTTGGACCTATGAACATTACCTTGTGACTGACCAATGCCTGCCTTTTGACCTATGAACATTACCTTGTGACTGACCAATGCCTGCCTTTTGACCTATGAACATTACATTGTGACTGACCAATGCCTGCCTTTTGACCTATGAATATTACCTTGTGACTGACCAATACCTGCCTTTTGGACCTATGAACATTACCTTGTGACTGACCAATGCCTACCTTTTGACCTATAAACATTACATTGTGACTGACCAATGCCTGCCTTTTGACCTATGAACATTACCTTGTGACTGACCAATGCCTGCCTTTTGGACCTATGAACATTACCTTGTGACTGACCAATGCCTGCCTTTTGGACCTATGAACATTACATTGTGACTGACCAATGCCTGCCTTTTGACCTATGAACATTACACTGTGACTGACCAATGCCTGCCTTTTGGACCTATGAACATTACCTTGTGACTGACCAATGCCTGCTTTTGGACCTATGAACATTACTTTGGGATTGACCACTGTCTCCCTTGGGACCCACAAACATTACCTTGGGATTGACCACTGTCTCCCTTGGGACCCACAAACATTACCATGGGATTGACCACTGTTTCCCTTGGGACCCACAAACATTACCTTGCGATTGACCACTGTCTCCCTTGGGACCTATAAACATTACCTTTTGACTCTCCACTGTTTCCCTTGGGACCTATAAACATCAGCTTGGGATTCACCACTGTCTCCCTTGGGACCTATAAACATTACCTTTTGTCTCACCACTGCATGACTTGTCTGGCCTGTTCTTGTATGCCTGAGCCATGCGTTGAATGTTGATAGGGCGAATCTTATCGTGTTCAACTATTGGTTTGGGATAATCCTTGCCAATAATACACCCAGCTTTTTCTTGAACCTTCAGTGGAGCTGTCCATGGCTCGTAGATATACTGTGTTGGCATGTTCTTCAACACTGGCAAATACTTCCTGATATTAAAGTTTTTTGAAAAATTATTTTTTTCATAATTTGATTAAGATTTTATACAGATTTATAAGCAAAAAAGTTTTATAATAGATTTTGTGTGAATACCATTTCAACAGCTACTCTTGCCCTTATAACGATTTTTGCTTTTGCTGTGTTTTGGAATTTGTTTGTGTTCTCCACAAATCCTAAGCATTCTAGAGCTATGATGTGGATCTTGAAATATGTAAGTCACTCTGTCCCCTGGTTTGGGAACCTAGCCCCCTCCCCCTTAAAGCTGTAAAGCTTGAAAGAAATAAGGCAAATTTATTTGTCATAGGATTTGTTTCATTTTGTGATGAAAGCTGTTGTATATTTGTGTAACAGCAATTATATGCATGCTGTTGGGTAAATGAATTTTCCACCTGGTATAAATAGGAGAGTAAAAATGGAACAAAATCTTGTAGGCTTTGAACACTAAATGTAGACTACTAGATAGTATTAATTAAATCATAATGTCACACACAAGATTTATGGGTCAAATTTAATTTGTCAAAACAGTAGGATTTTATGTGTAATAGAATCAATCATTCATTCTCTCTTCCTATACCTGATGTAGCTGCCATCTTTGTCAGTCTTTTTACCAAATGCAATAGGACTGTAGACTCTGAAGTACTGGTAGAAGAATGAGGAAGCAGATAACCACATCCAGTTAGCTGCATTAAGGCTCCAGTCTGCGTCCAGTAGGTATTCCTCAAATACCTGACATAAAACAATTACCATAGGCAGTAATACAAAGTAGGAAAAATAGTGTATAATCTTTTGTTATTGCAATGGTATCCATGAAATTTTTCATCCTTGGAATAGTGGTGAAGGTTTGATCCATGAAACAATATGCCCATTACATAAAATACATCCTATTCTTGAGGTAAATTTTACAAAGGAGTTGATACATGCCATTGGACTGGATAGTGGGACTATACAATCAGATTAAAAATGGGGAGAGGCCTACTTTTTACTAATTTTAACATATCAATGATTCTATACTGAAGTAAGCTTAATGTCAATCACTTGACCAATCAACCATTCAATGAATAAAAACATATACATAGCATGTGGTGGATCTTCTGTATGTTGTTCAGTTGGGTAACTACCAGCTGCTTTGAAAAAAATCCACTTAAAATGACCCTAGCTGATCATGGGATGATTAAACCAGCATTCAAACAAACAAGCATTTGACAAGCAATATTTTAGCAGTAAGTATCACAAATGAAACCTTCAAATGTATAAATTCTGTAGTTGTAAAATGTACCTTTTTCCCCTCCTCCCAGCTGATGTACAGATCACCCCTAGTAAGGAAGCAGGCTACAGCGTGCCTTGCCAAGTGATGGATCCAGCCTTCCTCTCGTAACTGTGTCATGATGGCATCAATAAAAGGATAGCCGGTTCTTCCCTGTCAACAATCACAACATATCAATATAATGCTGAAGAGTTCTGAAGTTGTTCACTACCTAAAGTCAGACTTCAGAAAATAATGACATTGTACAATGGAATTAAAGGACTTTTATCAATTTTTCTGAAAAATTATTGACCTATAAAATTTAAGTCCTCAAATAAAAGTGGGGAAGGGATATCTCCTGCATTTTAATTTCCAACTTTACTAAAAAAAAAAAAAAAAAAAAAAGGAACTAGGAATCCAGTGGGCATTTATTACTGGTCATCAGGTAATATAAGATAAGCTGCAGATACAGACAGACTCTGCACTAAAGCTAGTTCAAACTATCAACTGGGACAGACAGATGGATGAAAGGACAGACTCTGTACCACAGTACATATAGCTCAACCCAATCAGCTTGGATGGACAGACAGAAGGATGAAAGGACCACACGTCACAATCTGTATCAAAGATGCTAATTAATTAACTCAACCTATCAAACAATCAGTTGTTGCCACAATCATCAGATTGACATTTTCTCCATTTTTCCTTCTCCTTTTGCTATTTTTGTCATTTTTCTTTCGCAGAATAGCAATACAAATCCATGAAAAGAATTACCCATGTTTAACCAATGTTTAATGATCATTTACTGGTAAATCATATTTTTTGAGGGCCTCTTATTTTGCTGTTTTCCATTAAAATACATTTTCGTTGAAATTTGATTTGGCAGATAAATAGTACCCACTAAATCCACTTGTGCTAAGATAATATGCATTCTTTACTTGTTTATCATTTTGAGGAAACATGACTTTGTTGATAAAGGGTACCCATGAAATCAACCAAAACAAAACGCAATGAAAATTAATTATTTTACAATATGAAGTATCTAAGATTTCTTTCAGAGGATCTTTCTTGCCTCAAGGTCAATCTCATCATGTTTTCAAACTATGTCTAGGATGCGAGGGTGAATTGATAGATATAGAGGTAAAATATACCATTCATATAGTTATCTAAATTTGTAAGAAATATTCAGGTAAATTGTTTTCAGACAGAGGATAAGAATTCAAAGGGGACAAACAAGATTTCACCATATAGTCTACACAGTGGTATTTTATCAAACTTAAGAGTGTGGTTTATAAAATGCAGATATGAATTTTTAGCAGGGAGAAAACATTGCTGTTAACGTGTTTAGTGCCTAATGGTCACCTGTTTCCATGCAGCTAAGAACTCTACATTAGTATCCCAGGGGATCTGTATACAGATAGGATTGTCCACCATCTGGTCAAAATTTGGAGTGACCGAACCAACTGTGTAGAAAAATTCTCGCCATAAGAGCTGACCTTCAAGTGAAACAGGAGGTGCTGTGTGTTTCTGCAACGAAAACATTCCCATAGCAGCTGGTTCATCTTTCATTTCATTAAGGGTGTATGTTATCTTGCACTGATATACATCTCATCTTTCATTTCATTAAGTGTGTATGTTATCTTGCCTGGATATACATCTCATCTTTCATTTCATTAAGGGTGTATGTAATCTTCATGTAATATACATCTCATCTTTCATTTCATTAAGGGTGTATGTAATCTTGCCTTGATATACATCTCATCTTTCATTTCATTAAGGGTATATGCTATATTAAAATGATATATATCTCCTACCAAAAAAGAGTTCCACAATGTTCACTATATTAAAGAAATAAAATAAAATGATGACTCAGCCACTGGATATTTAACACATATAATGGTATAAGTAACTGCTTTAATAACATATTAGTAATTAGCAATATTTTTCAAGAGAAGAAAACATTTATAGCAACGACAAATACAAGTATAAAATGACAAAAATAATTCTTCAATACCTAAGAAATTCAGTTTTCCAGACTCAATTAAGTTCTCAATCATGAACACTGACAAAGGAAGACATGGGCCCATTAACAAAGTATCAAAATAGCTTTGAATTTAATTGTGTATATTTCCTATACACAAATTTTACATGAGAGGAAGGTAATCATAGACCCATTCATCTGGAACTATGCTCTCAATAATGAGCATTTGTTCACGCTTTGCTAAAGGCAAAAGTGGTTGGACTAGATTTTGAAACATATCAACATATCTATGGCATGACTTGGTACTGTGTGAATTTTTTTACCTTCATCATCTTTTATACATAACTAGAAAATGTCTGTAAAATAAAGTACCATGCCGTGAAGGATATGCAAAAGTTGCCCAATGTGACCTTTGATTCTTTAACCTTGACTGATGATTATAATCTTAAGATGAAAAAGGTGTAGAATATCATGTTATGATACTATAGGGTGAAAACACTCCTACATACTTCAGGTGGGATGAAGGATGAGAGCACATATTTAATTGATACATACCTTATTTTGTTTATAAATCTCATGGAGTCTGTGATACATAGTTCTAGCTGATAGACATCCAAACTTCAGGTATGGGCTCAAGACGGTTGTGCTTGGCTGTAGGGAGTTAGGTTCTGTCTTTGGTTTCTCAAAAGTACAAACCCAATTCTGCAAAAAAAGTATTTGATTATAAAACAAAATGGGGCAAAGTCACAATTGGCCGGGTTGCGGGATGAGTGCAATGCTACATGGTATTTTTAAGACAGTTAAGGGTGTTTCATTTGTTGAGTATGTAGAATATTTGTTAATAAGAGAGAAAGTTTGGTTGTATTTTATGAATCGATGCAGAAGAAGGGAATTTGAAGGAAGAAGTTGCAGCCATTTTTGATTTGGAGATGTTCAAAAAATAGACAATGGACATCTAGGGCCCCAAGGTGATTTATATGTGGAATTTCGGAAAGATTGTTGTAGTAGTTTCTGAGAAACTGTGATAACAAGAAAAACTTCAAAAGCCCGGAAAATCCAGAAAAATGTCTGGATTGAATCCATAATAGGCGGTGCATATCGTCAACATATATATATAAACATCCTACAAAGTTTCAAGCTTCTACGTCAAAGATTCTAGGAGGAGTTGATTCTAAAAACTGGTACCCCTTTTCCCTGCCAAACTGTGGAAAATAACCAAGTTCCAAAGCCCGGAAAATATAGAAAAATGTCCGAAATGAATCCAGGATAGGAGGTGCTCATCTTCAACATATATATAAACATCCTACAAAGTTTTAAGCTTCTACGTCGAAAACTCTAGGAGGAGTTGATTCTACAAAACTGGTACACATTTTCCCCGCCTGCCTGGCCGTCCAACATTCACCATACTATAACCCGGATTTGCACTATGTGAAACTCGCTCAAAAATATTCATGCTGGTGAATATCCACATAAGAAAGTTATCGCCTCATAACTCTATAGAAATAAACAGAGTGGCATCACCTCATAACTCTTTAGAAATAAATAGAGTGGCATCACCTCAAAACTCTTTAAATAGAGTGGCATCACCTCAGAACTCTAAAATTAAACAAAGTGGCATCGCCTCATAACTCTTTAGAAATAAACAGAGTGGCATCGCCTCATAACTCTTTAGAAATAAATAGAGTGGCATCACCTCATAACTCTATAGAATTAAACAAAGTGGCATCGCCTCATAACTCTTTAGAAATAAACAGAGTGGCATCACCTCATAACTCTTTAGAATTAAACAAAGTGGCATCGCCTCATAACTCTTTAGAAATAAACAGAGTGGCATCACCTCATAACTCTTTAGAATTAAACAAAGTGGCATCGCCTCATAACTCTTTAGAAATAAACAGAGTGGCATCGCCTCATAACTCTTTAGAAATAAACAGAGTGGCATCACCTCATAACTCTTTAGAATTAAACAAAGTGGCATCGCCTCATAACTCTTTAGAAATAAACAGAGTGGCATCACCTCATAACTCTTTAGAATTAAACAAAGTGGCATCGCCTCATAACTCTTTAGAAATAAACAGAGTGGCATCGCCTCATAACTCTTTAGAAATAAATAGAGTGGCATCACCTCATAACTCTATAGAATTAAACAAAGTGGCATCGCCTCATAACTCTTTAGAAATAAACAGAGTGGCATCACCTCATAACTCTTTAGAAATAAATAGAGTGGCATCACCTCATAACTCTATAGAATTAAACAAAGTGGCATCGCCTCATAACTCTTTAGAAATAAACAGAGTGGCATCACCTCATAACTCTATAGAAATAAACAGAGAGGCATCACCTCATAACTCTATAGAAATAAACAGAGTGGCATCACCTCATAACTCTATCAAAATAAACAGAGTGGCATCGCTTCATAACTCTATAAAAATAAACAGAGTGGCATCACCTCATAACTCTATAGAAATAAACAGAGTGGCATCACCTCATAACTCTATAGAAATAAACAGAGTGGCATCGCCTCATAACTCTATAGAAATAAACAGTGACATTGCTCATAACTCTATAGAAATAAACAGATAGGCATCGCCTCATAACTCTATAGAAATAAACAGTGGCATCACCTCATAACTCTTTAGAAATAAATAGAGTGGCATCACCTCATAACTCTATAGAATTAAACAAAGTGGCATCGCCTCATAACTCTTTAGAAATAAACAGAGTGGCATCACCTCATAACTCTTTAGAATTAAACAAAGTGGCATCGCCTCATAACTCTTTAGAAATAAACAGAGTGGCATCGCCTCATAACTCTTTAGAAATAAATAGAGTGGCATAACCTCATAACTCTATAGAATTAAACAAAGTGGCATCGCCTCATAACTCTTTAGAAATAAACAGAGTGGCATCACCTCATAACTCTTTAGAAATAAATAGAGTGGCATCACCTCATAACTCTATAGAATTAAACAAAGTGGCATCACCTCATAACTCCATAGAAATAAACAGAGTGGCATCACCTCATAACTCTATAAAAATAAACAGAGTGGCATCGCTTCATAACTCTATAAAAATAAACAGAGTGGCATCACCTCATAACTCTATAGAAATAAACAGATAGGCATCGCCTCGTAACTCTATAGAAATAAACAGAGTGGCATTGCCTCATAACTTTAGAAATAAACAGAGTGGCATCGCCTCATAACTCTATAGAAATAAACAGTGACATTGCTCATAACTCTATAGAAATAAACAGATAGGCATCGCCTCATAACTCAATAGAAATAAACAGTGGCATCACCTCATAACTCTTTAGAAATAAATAGAGTGGCATCACCTCATAACTCTATAGAATTAAACAAAGTGGCATCGCCTCATAACTCTTTAGAAATAAACAGAGTGGCATCACCTCATAACTCTATAGAAATAAACAGAGAGGCATCACCTCATAACTCCATAGAAATAAACAGAGTGGCATCACCTCATAACTCTATAGAAATAAACAGAGTGGCATCACCTCATAACTCTATAAAAATAAACAGAGTGGCATCACCTCATAACTCTATAGAAATAAACAGAGTGGCATCACCTCATAACTCTATAGAAATAAACAGAGTGGCATCGCCTCATAACTCTATAGAAATAAACAGAGTGGCATCGCCTCATAACTCTATAGAAATAAACAGTGGCGTCGCCTCATAACTCAATAGAAATAAACAGAGTGGCATCACCTCATAACTCCATAGAAATAAACAGAGTGGCATTGCCTCATAATTCTTTAGAAATAAACACAGTGGCGTCGCCTCATAACTCTATAGAAATAAACAGAGAGGCATCACCTCATAACTCTATAAAAATAAACAGAGTGGCATCACCTCATAACTCTTTAGAAATAAACAGAGTGGCATCGCCTCATAACTCTTTAGAAATAAATAGAGTGGCATCACCTCATAACTTTAGAAATAAACAGAGTGGCATCGTCTCGTAACTCTATAGAAATAAACAAAGTGGCATCACCTCGTAACTCTTTAGAAATAAACAGTGAGTCATAACTCTATAGGAGTGGCATCATAACTCAGAGTGGCATAGAAATAAACAGAGTGGCATCACCTCATAACTCTATAGAAATAAACAGAGTGGCATTGCCTCATAACTCTTTAGAAATAAACAGATCGCCTCATAACTCTATAGAAATAAACAGTGGCATCACCTCATAACTCTTTAGAAATAAATAGAGTGGCATCACCTCATAACTCTATAGAAATGGCATCGCCTCATAACTCTTTAGAAATAAACATCACCTCATAACTCTATAGAATTAAACAAAGTGGCATCACCTCATAACTCTTTAGAAATAAACAGAGAGGCATCACCTCATAACTCTATAAAAATAAACAGAGTGGCATCACCTCATAACTCTATAGAAATAAACAGAAATAAACAGAGTGGCATCACCTCATAACTCTTTAAAATAAATAGAGTCTATAGAAATAAACACAGTGGCATCGCCTCATAACTCTTTAGAAATAAACAGAGTGGCATCACCTCATAACTCTATAGAAATAAACAGAGTGGCATCTCCTCATAACTCTATAAAAATAAACAGAGTGGCATCACCTCATAACTCTATAAAAAAAAACAGAGTGGCATCGCCTCATAACTCTATAGAAATAAACAGAGTGGCATCATCATAACTCATAACTCATCATAGAAATAAACAGAGTGGCATCTTTAGAAATAAACACAGTGGCGTCGCCTCATAACTCTATAGAAATAAACCTCATAACTTCTATAGAAATAAACAGAAATAAACAAACAGAGTGGCATCCCCTCGTAACTCTATAGAAATAAACAGAGTGGCATCACCTCATAACTTTAGAAATAAACAGAGTGGCATCGTCTCGTAACTCTATAGAAATAAACAGAGTGGCATCACCTCATAACTTTAGAAATAAACAGAGTGGCATCCCCTCGTAACTCTTTAGAAATAAACAGAGTGGCATCACCTCATAACTTTAGAAATAAACAGAGTGGCATCGCCTCATAACTCTATAGAAATAAACAGAGTGGCATCGCCTCATAACTCTATAGAAATAAACAGTGGCATCGCTTCATAACTCTATAAAAATAAACAGAGTGGCATCACCTCATAACTCTATAGAAATAAACAGATAGGCATCGCCTCATAACTCTATAGAAATAAACAAAGTGGCATCACCTCGTAACTCTTTAGAAATAAACAGAGTGGCATTGCCTCATAACTTTAGAAATAAACAGAGTGGCATCGCCTCATAACTCTATAGAAATAAACAGAGTGGCATCGCCTCATAACTCTATAGAAATAAACAGAGTGGCATCGACTCATAACTCTATAGAAATAAACAGAACTCTATAGAAATAAACAGAGTGGCATCATCATAACTCTTTAGATAACTCTTAAACAGAGTAGAAATAAACAGAGTGGCATCACCTCATAACTCTTTAGAAATAAACAGAGTGGCATCACCTCATAACTCTATAGAAATAAACAAATAAACAGAGTGGCATCACCTCATAACTCTCACCTCATAGAAATAAACAGAGTGGCATCACCTCATAACTCTATAGAAATAAACAGAGTGGCATCACCTCATAACTCTATAGAAATAAACAGAGTGGCATCGCCTCATAACTCTATAGAAATAAACAGAGTGGCATCACCTCATAACTCTATAGAAATAAACAGAGTGGCATCGCCTCATAACTCTATAGAAATAAACAGAGTGGCATCACCTCATAACTTTAGAAATAAACAGAGTGGCATCGTCTCGTAACTCTATAGAAATAAACAGAGTGGCATCACCTCATAACTTTAGAAATAAACAGAGTGGCATCACCTCATAACTCCATAGAAATAAACAGTGACATTGCCTCATAACTTTAGAAATAAACAGAGTGGCATCGCCTCATAACTCTATAGAAATAAACAGTGGCATCTTCTCATATCTCTAGAAATGAACAGCATGGCATCACCTCATAACTATAGAAATAAACACAGTGGCATCGCCTCATAACTCTATAGAAATAAACAGTGACATTGCTCATAACTCTATAGAAATAAACAGATAGGCATCGCCTCATAACTCTATAGAAATAAGCAGTGGCATTGCCTCATAACTCTATAGAAATAAACAGAGTGGCATTGCCTCATAACTCTATAGAAATAAACAGAGTGGCATCGCCTCATAACTCTATAGAAAAAAAGAGTGGCATCGCCTCATAACTCTATAGAAATAAACAGAGTGGCATCGCCTTACCAAGCCTTCATATATATATATATATATATATATATATAACCTTATCTGAAGTCTTTGGCAGCAAGAACAAAACATAAAGTAGAAACTAAACTATAAATAGAACATGTGTCTTTATTCATCTATTCGACATACCTGGTATTTCTTGAAAGACTCTTTCCTATGTTGGTGTGTAGGATATATGTTGGTGTGTAGGATATATGTTGGGGTGTAGGATATATGTTGGTGTGTAGGATATATGTTGGGGTGTAGGATATATGTTGGGGTGTAGGATATATGTTGGGTGTAGGTTTATGTTGGGGTGTAGGATATATGTTGGTGTGTAGGATATATGTTGGTGTGTAGGATATATGTTGGGGTGTAGGATATATGTTGAGGTGTAGGATATATGTTGGTGTGTAGGATATATGTTGGTGTGTAGAATATATGTTGGGGTGTAGGATATATGTTGGTGTGTAGGATATATGTTGAGGTGTAGGATATATGTTGGTGTGTAGGGTGTAGGATATATGTTGGTGTGTAGGATATATGTTGGGTGTAGGATATATGTTGGTGTGTAGGATATATGTTGGGGTGTAGGATATATGTTGGGGTGTAGGATATATGTTGGGGTGTAGGATATTCCACCCAAGGGGTCACAAAATGTTGTAAAACCTGAGACTTTGCCGTGGGGTTTTACTACATTATGTGACCTCCCATGCGTAATATCCCATCCTTTACTCCAAGGTATAAAAAGAAGTTTTTATTTCTCATTCTAAATTGTTGGAAGTATAGCTTCAAATGTTGACAATATACTGTAAAGGAGGCCATGTTACATGAAAATCATGTTCCTTATTTTGCAATTAATCAATAAGTTGACATAAGAAACGAATTCTCTGTACCTAGTTTTGGCAAACTAAGTTGGTCCTTGAAAATTAAAACAAAATATAAAGTCACTGCAAATAATGATGGGTACACATGTGTACACATTGAATCATGGGACAACGTCCGTTTGGAAGCGACACGTCCACATGCATCCCTATATGAATGTATGTGTAATACAAGAACTGTGACCCTGAGCCTAGACGGACCAGTATTACATAGATAGAAATGAGAGAAAGTCAAATTACACAATTAATTAGAATTGCCTGGTACATGCACAAAAAGAGGAGAGTATTTGATATAGGGCATGTCCTGTTATTGACCAGATCATGTGTGGTGTGTTTAATAGAGAAAATGACATCATTACCTCCATTTGTAAACATAATAGCTATTGTTTCCTTGAAAAATTCAAATTTCCAAAATGTACATAAAATTTTAGATATCCCTTATCTAAACCAGTAACCAAAATAAAAATGTTTACAGTTAGTTGATAAGACCCTCCTCTATGGGAACTTGATACGAAATTTCAAGGATTGTATACATTTCACAAGGTACTTTGTGGTTCTTGGGTATTGTGCAATTACTTATCTCATAATCCACCTGTTGTCCAGAGAATTCATTCTTCTGCATATATGTCACTAATGCAATATACCGCAATACATTGTTGCTTTTTTTTTACTACTGCACCAATCATAATTGATTCCAATGTCCTAATATGGACAATGGCTGCCTCCCTTTCATTTTGTCTTCCCCACAAAAAAAACTGATTGCGTCAAAATGTAATTTGATGTGATAAAATGTATCTTAAATTATTCATTTCATACAATAGCTTATAAAAAACAGTTCAAAGAAGTTGTTATTTTTGCAAGTCTTGTATGAGATGAAAACTCAATATATGATTTACCGTTTTCTTCATCATTCTGTCCAGTCTGCTCAAAGCCTCAGTCTCACCTCCAGGAAACAAGCATGGCCCGCATTCATTTGGATTTTTATGAAGACTCTTTAAATCTGGAACTCCGTAATGTTGGTCATGATTCATAGATACTGCAGTTGGGCATTCTGTAAGAGAGAAAAATATTTAAAACAATCTAATAGGATATTATCACATTTTCAATTTTAATCTACATATTCTTCCAAAGAATGAGATACATGTGTCTCTGAATATAGTGCATATATATACTCATAAGTGACAGGAAATGTAATGAACATACAGTTAATACTAGGTAATTATACTAGTCACTAACTACAGTTAATACTAGGTAATTATACTAGTCACTAACTGAAAAATTCTGGTAAAGGATAGGAATAGGTGGAGACTTTTCCCTTAGGTAGGTATCTATCAGTAATCTATTGGAAAGTTCTGGTTCAAGTTTTGGAGGGGGTCCCAAGGGTGAGAATATCTGATCTACTGGTCATTTACTAGAATGTTTTGGTACATGTTTTGGAGGGGGTTCCAAGGGTAAGAATATCTGATCTATTGGTCATTTACTAGAAAGTCCTGGTACAGGTTTTGGAGGGGGTCCCAAGGGTGAGAATATCTGTTCTACTGGTCATTTACTAGACAGTTCTGGTACATGTTTTGAAAGGGGGTCCCAAGGGTAAAAATATCTGATCTACTGGTCATTTACTAGAAAGTTCGGGTACATGTTTCGAGGGGGTCCCATGGTGAGAATATCTGATCTACTGGTCACTTACTTGAAGATTTTGGTGGGGGTCCCTATGGTAAATATCTTATCTACTGGTCACTTACTGGAAGGTTTGTGGAGGTCCCTATGGTTAGTATCTTATCTACTGGTCACTAACTGGAAGGTTTTTGTGGGGGTCCCTATAGTAAATATCTTATCTACTGGTCACTTACTGGAAGGTTTGTGGGGGTCCCTATGGTTAGTATCTTATCTACTGGTCACTTACTGGAAGGTTTGTGGGGTCCCTATGGTAATTATCTTAACTACTGGTCACTTACTTGAAGGTTCTGCTACAGGTTTGGGAGGAAGTCCAAGCATTGACACAACAGTCTGAAGTCTCTTATAAGTCAGAGGAGCTGATCCACCATTTTTATCTACGATTCTAAAGTACAACCAGAGTAAGACAAAATTGTGCTGGTAAGACAAAGTTGTGCTGATAAGACAAAGTTGTGCTGGTAAGACAAAGTTGTGCTGATAAGACAAAGTTGTGCTGATAGACAAAGTTGTGTTGGTAAGAAAGAGTTCTGCTGGTAAGACAAAGTTGTGCTAGTAAGAAAGAGTTCTGCTGGTAAGACAAAGTCGTGCTGGTAAGACAAAGTTGTGCTGGTAAGACAAAGTTGTGCTGGTGGGACAAAGTTGTGCTGGTAAGACAAAGTCGTGCTGATAAGACAAAGTTGTGCTGGTAAGACAAAGTTGTGCTGGTAAGACAAAGTTGGGCTGATAAGACAAAGTTGTGCTGGTAAGAAAGAGTTCTGCTGGTAAGACAAAGTCGTGCTGGTAAGACAAAGTTGTGCTGGTAAGACAAAGTTGTGCTGGTGGGACAAAGTTGTGCTGGTAAGACAAAGTCGTGCTGATAAGACAAAGTCGTGCTGGTAAGACAAAGTTGTGCTGGTAAGACAAAGTTGGGCTGATAAGACAAAGTTGTGCTGGTAAGACAAAGTTGGGCTGATAAGACAAAGTAGGGCTGGTAAGACAGAGTTGGGCTGGTAAGACAGAGTTGTGCTGGTAAGACAGAGTCGGACTGGTAAAACAGAGTCGTGCTGGTAAGACAAAGTCGTGCTGGTAAGACAAAGTCGTGCTGATAAGACGAAGTTGTGCTGGTAAGACGAAGTTGTGCTGGTAAGACAAAGTCGTGCTAATAAGACAAAGTTGGGCTGGTAAGACAAAGTTGGGCTGGTAAGACCAAGTCGTGCTGGTAAGACCAAGTCGTGCTGGTAAGACAAAGTTGTGCTGGTAAGACAAAGTTGTGTTGACAAGTGAAAAATAAATCAAATGCACAAGAAAGTGGACAATATCTGAAAAGCATAATGTATTACTGTATGACAAATTTGCAGGAATTGTCAACTGTGACCTTTGACCTTTTAAGCTTTACGGATCTCGATCTAATAAAGGGTAGAACTTGTTGTTATGATTCTATGAGGTGAATATGAACCAAAGTCACAAACAGACACTAATACACCAATCAATACAATAGCAGGGCATGAAATTATTTTCAGAATGAAGAGGATATAAAGTTACCTGTTGAAGTGAAATGTGTAGTAGCATTAATTTATCAGAGCATAAAGGGAAACAAGACTATGGGTTAGAATTTTGAGAAATCATCTCCAAAACAAGGAACAGATAAGGTTTTCTGATAGCAATTTCAAAAATGGGTAGGAAAGATTTGTTTTAGTTGATGGATCTCTATGATTTCATCACAAAGAAAAACAGGAAGATTCAACAAGACCTTCCCCTGGAGTCCTGGACAGCTAGTTATCAGGTACATGGTCAAGTTGACATGATCTGATTACATTACAGGTTTACCTTTTTGTGTCATACAAGGTATGGGACACACATCTGATAACTTCAACTCCACATTCTCTGGCGAGGTCATCAACATCTGCGTCTCGGAGTTTCGCGTAAGGTTCTGTGTCCAATTCATAGGTTAGAGTTGTAATATTCCATTTTTTGAACAGATCAATTAAAACTTCCTGTGGCTTCCCTTTGATCACAAATAGCCTGTAATATCAGAAAAGTTCTTCTCATGATTAGTTAACATAACATACTATGCCAAGTATTCCTACTTTTGAAAAATACTTGAATGGATTAAGGATTCATGCTACCTTACTTTGACACCTCCTGCTGAAAAGAGTTCCCTACAATCCATCTCAGGATTTTTTTAAGGGCAAGTCCTGAAGATAATTTTCAAAACCTTCCTGACTTCTTAAGCAGTGATATAATAGCAAGTTTTAAAATGAGGATAAGTCCCAAAACTCACTGCTGCATACCCTGCTAGTTCAGGTGTCCCTTTATCAAGCATTTATCCAACTGAAGCAAGGGTTTGTTACAAGGACAAAATGTAATAAGGATCAGATTTATTTCTCCTCACATCTGATTAAATCAAATTAAAACTGACAATGTAAGTTTTAAAAAAAAAATCAAAGTAACTTCCAAAATTAAATCATCAATTCAAAAATAATTGATTTTATTAATCTGTCTTTCAGCTGCTGCGTAAGATCGTAAATAAAACTACAAATCAAACCAAGTATATTTTTCATTTACACAGCATATACATGTACATGATGGTGTGCAATAGCACTGTTATTCTTGTCTTTCCATACCACAACTGGTTTCTACCAGTCATTTTGTACAAAAGTCCATACATACCATTATTTTGTTGATAATGTACAATGAAATAAATCACTTTGTACCACATGATACATATTTCCAAATTTTATATTTGGACACATAACTAAACAAAATAGATGCATTTTTCAGTATTTTTGCTGATTATATTGATATGTATTCTATATATTCCACAGAATTAATCACGACTACTGACTACTTATTGTTATTCTTGTCCATGAAGCGCATGTATAATCTAAATGCCTTAGATGAAAAAACAAATTCTTGACACAGATAGCAATGTTGATGATATCTTTATGTCTTCCTAACAATTTAGTTAAAATTTTCTTTTGTTCGCTAGCATCTTCAAACCTGATTGATGGGAAGCAACAACAACAATGCTGCTTCAATTATAAACATGTTACACAACAGGCTAACAAAGTTGTATAGAAAAAGGTTAAAGATTGGGCATGAATCGTTGTCTGGCACATAACAACTTCAGAATTTGTTTGCTAAGGATGTATAGTGGTACATATCAACTTGGCTTTGGTACGAACTGACCAACAATTTTGGTACATAACGACCAAGTGCTTGGTATAAAACTACTGATGTGGAACAGTTGTGGTGCGGAATGACACATATTCATTTATTACCGCGAATTTATTTTCTTCAGATTGGCATCTAGGTCAAGTAAAGTTTGCAGGAGGAATCTCCATCTGTTGATGCCAACATTGCCATTTTCAGAAAACCAGGGGTCGAGGATAAAGATTGGCTTAACATCCACTGCATTTTCACAGGCTGCAATCAATGATGGATTGTCATGGATACGGAGACCTTTCCTAAACCAATGGATTGACCTCTTTGCCATTTTTTGTTGCCTGAAGTAAAACGGGAAAGAAAACTTAATTTCGTATTTATTTGAATATCTGTTTTGCAAATATCAACTTATTAATTAACATAAAAAGAGATGACTATTGGTATTTTTGTAATAAGTGTTGTGTACACGTATCAGTCCCAACCGAGTGAGGTTTTCGTGACGTGGATCACGTTAAAACTTATTGGCATCTCCAAATCTGTGACCAGACACCATGCACGTCTGGCTGTCTCGTGAAAAGCCAGAGCAAATTCGGACAAAGAACCTGTCTATACAGTAATTGTTTGCATTGATTTTTCGTGAATAATTTTTTTGTTGTTGTAATAATTAAGCACAGATAAAAGTATTAGCATGCACATGCACGTGACAATTGATCTACCTTAACTTATGTAAACTGGGTCTCGCATGAAACTCGTGCTTTTGCATCAGATTTTAGCAGCTTTTTCACTTTTATTATGCTATCATTCTAATCACAAGATTTTGATATCAATTGCTGTAAATATAATGACATGCCAACAAAAGCGATGCGACTTATAACAATCTTACCGACTCTCTGTCATCGAGTAGGAAAGCTATCAGCTGATTACGTAATTTGTTTTGAAACTCAGCGCGGATTTTCTATTCGGAATGATGTGTTCTATCGGAAGACCTCGTGATTCTGCAGCTCTGAATTTTTTAGTCAGCTTTTAGTATTATTCTTTAGTTTCGTATTTTATCGCGCCAAAATGTACTATACAGTTTACAATACCTAATTTAAAAAACCACATAATTTCACATGCGGTTACCATTTTAATCATACAAATAACGTAAATTTCAAGTCAGCCCATCAGAACACTACAGAAGGCTGGCATAAACATACCTTGAAAGTAACTGGTATACTCCAGAGACATCCTTCTCCCCGAACGAAATTAAAGTATTCCGAAAGTCTTGAAACTTCCTTTCGCGCCAAACTCTATTTCTCGTTTTGTAAAGCGAATTCAAAAGCAGAATTTTTTTCTAAAAAGAAGGTTAGGATTGCAGTTGTAGGATCCTCGCATATAAAGCGATTGACTCGTGATGATGCGTTGATATGTGGCACCACAGTATCCAAATTCCTTTGGAGAAGTGGTTGTGTAGTTGACTGCATATACGAGTTCATGGCTGCCTCGCGCTCATTTAAAGATGGAATTCCTGTAGATAATATAGAAATATAGGAAAACAACTATTGAATTATTATTGGCATGACCAAGATGTTTCTAAATTTAGTTTAAATGAAATATTTTTTATTGCATATTTGGACACATAAAATAATTTCTATACCTTTTAGTTTAAAGACCGAAGCAGTCTTCATAAACCAAATTTGGAGTGTTTGTATATCTCTGTATGGCCATTCCAACACACATTTTAAATTCTAGTTTCCACCAGCAGTTTACTCCTGTTAACTGGACTTTAATTGATAACTTGTACCATGTTTAGAGTTAATTGTTTTAACTCATCATTGAGCTTAAATTTCTAACCAAGTATATAATAATCTGTCATAAAGAAACATAGAATCTACTTTAACATCTAAATACACATTTCAGATTTTGATTTTCAACTAAAATTTCTTATTATTTAGACTTAAATAATTTTGCCATTAATAGTGCCATTTAAAATTTTTTTTTCCCATAATTTGGATCTACATGGAGCTTTGCGTAGCACACAGTTCAAGTATTAAAGTATGTTGCTTGTATGAAATATTATTAGTCCTTGCAGACACTGTGTTGTCATATTTTACGATCTTGTCTAAATGATGTTCATCAGGCTTCAGGTGTGAACATTTAGACATTTCTAGCCCATCATGAGATGGTGAGCTGTTCAAATTGCTCTTCATCTCAGATTTGTTCATCCATAAACAATCCTTGCTATCATTTTTTGAAGTAATGCAGGAATATTTCTCTTATATCTTTCCCTTTGGTCTGTAGTTAGGCCGTTTGAATTTTGTGCTGTTTAAAAAAGCAAAATGGCTGAAAAGTGATCACCTTGAATTTGACCGTTAATTATTGGGCTGTCTGAGACAAAGTCTCATGGTGACCATTGATGTTGACTTAGAGGATGATGGATGATGACCTCTTAACATGACAATGGGAATACTATAGAGGCAGACTTTAATGCAGCATTCTTCTTTAACAGTGACGATGATGAGGAATTTGAAGGATTTTTGTTTAGTAATCAGTGGCTGTGTTTGTGATTGGTGCAAAGTGACTTCAGTACGATGAACTGTTTATAATTACATAGTGCTCTATGGAGTTATCGGTCTACTGTTCCATTCGTGTAAGTACTATGGAACCTGTTCTGTTAAAATTTGTAGTATTATCACAAACTTTTTGTTTCTTTACTTTATATAAATAATAATGAAACTTATTTGCATTAAAACATTCAAAATTTGTTTTATTCTTTGTTGTTTTTATCTTCAGTCTCTAACTAGGTGAAGGAGGTAGTCCAATATGGCGGACCAGAGAACTCAAGAATAACCCCAAGAATCGCATATTCCTGTGTATAGTATGCACCCCCGCTTTGACAAGACACTTTTAACCTAAAAAAAGTGTGCACTGTACACAGAAATTTATAGTATTCTATTTAATTTGAAGCAGAATTTTGTAAGGAAATTTGTGAAGTAAATGTTCAAATATTTCAGTACCAAAAGACGAAAGGGTTGGACACAAGTAATGCTAGTATTATTAACGCCCTTTCCTTATAAAATAGAATGTACACATCCAGGGCTCTCGATCTGCCAGATTTGGGGCCGAATACCCAATGCAAAATAGTATCTTTTTTCCCAATTTAAATCCCAAGTTCTCCCAATTCTAAGGAAAACACCATTATTTTCCCCAAATCTAAGGGCCCCAGGTCCCAGACCCAAAATGGGGTGTGAGAGCCCTGACATAATAAAGTGTCTAAAACACTTGGAATATAATAAACATACTATTATATTGAGATAGAGTTCCTCCATATTATCATATATATGACAGAGAAACATAAAATACACACATTCAGGCTATCCATGTAGAATTTTCAATAAATTTAGCCATACGGATGGTACCATCCAGCTCACTTGAAACAGTAATATCACACATTTGTTTCCATTGTGAATTTTTTTTTAATTACCATAGAATAAGAATGGCCATCCATGTCCATGGTCATTCCAAGCAGTATGATCACAATGGATACCGACCTGCTAAAGTACATAATGGATACCGACCTGCTAAAGTACATAATGGATACCGACCTGCTAAAGTACACAATGGATACCGACCTGCTAAAGTACACAATGGATACCGACCTGCTAAAGTACACAATGGATACCGACCTGCTAAAGTACATAATGGATACCGACCTGCTAAAGTACATAATGGATACCGACCTGCTAAAGTACAAAATGGATACCGACCTGCTAAAGTACATAATGGATACCGACCTGCTAAAGTACATAATGGATATCGTCCTGCTAAAGTACATAATGGATACCGACCTGCTAAAGTACATAATGGATACCGACCTGCTAAAGTACATAATGGATACCGACCTGCTAAAGTACATAATGGATACCGACCTGCTAAAATAGCACTTTTCATGGAAACCAAATACTGTGTATTTTCAGTGTTGTCAAACTGTAAAACTATGGCTAAAGGTATGTCACAGAGTCTTGAAAATCAAACTTGCGAAAAATATAACTACGACTTATTAATGCCCAGCGAAGATTCAAAGAAATAGTGGCATGTTTTATGCGTGGAAAAATATCAAGATTCCGTATGAGTTGCATAAAACAAGACAAACATTAATTTAGAAATAGTATAGCATTGTAGTAAATGCATTGCCAGTGTCAACAACAGCATCCGGAAGTGCAGTAAAAATACGAAACTAAAAGTAATACTAAAAGCTGACTAAAAAATTCGGAGCTACAGAATGTCACATTCTAGCTGTGCCTAGCTGAAAACCAGACTTTAGACGTAGTTGCATATTTTCATATCATCTAAATAAGTATAAAATAAAGTCTGGTGTTTGATCTATGCAGGAATTCATCCTCGGGTGAAATGTATCCCATTATTTCATGTCTATAGAATTTTCTTACATTGTTGTGATGATGATGATGATGATGATGTGTGAATGTTGGTATGTGTGTCATATCTTGTTATTTTTAGGTATCATGCAAAAATTTTGAAAAATAAATAAAAAAAATGATGATTTATCATTGTTCCTAAAGTTCAACATATTGCATGAGGATATCAGCCAGCCTACTAAAATAATGAGCGTAAGCTGTTTCCAGTCCTTGCCACGTGGAGGCCTCCTCATTAAAGGACCATTACTTTAATCTACCAAAAAAGCAACATTAAAAAATGATATAGTATTATTCATCTAATCTATTCTGAAATAAATGGTATTCTATATTAATCTAAATAATCTAAATATGAATTTAACAAATATTTCAGAATGTTTTTTTTGCATTTGTGAATTGGGTTCCTATTATTCGTTTTGCTGAAACCCGATTACAGTGCAACGTATGTCTGTACTTGATGCGAGTTAGGAGTTTTTATCATATTTGCTGCCCAGATAATTAAGTAATTATCTAAAGCATTGTAAGTATTCTAAAGTTTTAAAGAGATAAAACATTTGACATTGTGACATTGATCATGTTGAATTTAATCTATTTCACTGCTTATGCAATGTCGAAGACAAAGAAATATCAGGTATTATTTTTGATTTATTAATTTTGACATTTTTACTACAGGACATGCTTTTTTAGTAGAAAACATGGATATCATTTCAGTTTCATGCAAACCTAAACAAATACAGAAGATCTTTTTATTAGCCCACCATCTATTCAAATAGATGGTGGCCTATTCAAATCGCCCTGCGTCCGTGGTCCGTGGTCCGGCCATCCTTCCGTCCATCCGTCCGTAAACAATTCTTGTTACTGCTATTTCTGGAAAAGTACTGGATGGATCTTTCTCAAATTTCATATGCAGGTTCCCCTTGGTCCCTAGTTGTGCATTGTACCTTTATTGTGGAACGTGAAGTAGTTCATTATGTCAGATTATTTTTCATAGGATTATAAATAAGTTGAAATAATACAGGTTTACTGTTAATTTACCATGCAAGAATCCAGGGATTCAGGTCATAAAGTCCATGTGTATAAACACCTCGACCATCCACCCAAGGATATGCATAATAACTTATCAACAATTCTGCATTTACTATGTTGATAGGTAAGATCATGGTTAAGTTTGAGAGGTTTATAAAATGGTATTTCAGTTTTTTTCATCTATATTGGAGTTGGTCCTCTTAACATAGTATATAATAAGTTAACAAATTAGTTACTACTACATAAGTATAAGTAGCAATCATGAATTTAAAGAATACATTCAAAAAATACTTTCAAAATGCTCATCAATTTCAGTCAGAAATGCTATTAAAACGCTTGATATTGCTGATTTACATACATCAGGTATTATTTCAGTGATCCGTAGATAAAGATTAAATGGAGAAAGATTAAATTAAATGGAGAAATTATACATTAAATCTATTAGTAAGATGGAAATAATCAAATACTATATGAAGTAAGGCTAAATTGATGTCAGCATTACATACCATTATAACCATTCAAAAGAGTTTCAATGTTTAAGTGGTCATGATCTAGGTGTATGTCTATTTCAGCTATATTTTGAATTAACCGATTTCTATAGTCAGTGTATAATGGGCATTCAAGTAGGAAGTGCCGAGCATTTTCAGTTTCATGACTACATATACATGTTGAAGTGTCAAGCAAATGGTCATTAAATAAATCAGAGTTTAAGTTACTAGCATTGTTTCTAAGCTGGCATAATAACATATTATATTTTCTAGGTCCTGTGTATTTAAAAGTTTTAATGGCACCTGTTTGATTATTTACATTGGGCTTTATAATTTCTTAAATTTCTGTATTGAATTAATGTTTACTAAGTCAGGTTGGAGCATATTAAAATCACTTAGAGTTGATGGGAAATAGCTATTTCTGTAACTTTCTGTTCTACAAACAGGAGGATTGAATAAACGAGTATTTCTTAGAGGCTATCTTACATTCTCATTAGTATAAACAAAAGGTTCAATAATATTACGTAAGTAGCTTGGAGTTTCATTTCCCAGAATTTTATAAATAAGAAGAGGTTTATGTTGGCTTCGCCTATTACTAAGAGTTTCAATTCCAGTTTCTGTATAGAGTTTATAATGAGATGTCCCCCTTCTTAACCCAGTAATTATCCTAAGTGCTTCTAACTGAACTGATTCTAATAAGTTTTTTTCCTGATTTGTACAATTATCCCAGATGACATCCCCATACTCTAAAATTGGTCTAATAAAGGAAGTGTATATAGTTGTTAGACTTTTCCTGTCTACTTTGTGTTTAAGCATTCTCAAAATATTTATTCTCTTGTAGGCTTTATTGTATATATTAGTGATATGGTGAGACCATTTACCATCACTACTAAAAGTTAAACCTAAATGTTTATGAATCTTGACAGAGCTGACTGAATCACCTGCAAACAGTATATCAGGATTAATTTGTTCCCTTTTTCTTGAAAAAAGTAAAGATTCTGTTTTTGGAGGATTAAACTTGATATCCCATCTGTTAGCCCATATATTTAGATTGCTTAAGTCATAGGTTAATTTCTGTGCAATTTCACCAGAATTATTTTCAATCACTTCAAAAATTGATGTATCATCAGCAAACAGCTTCAACTTGCTTGTGATGCAGTCAGTTATGTCATTAATATAAACCAAAAATAAGAATGGACCAAGAACTGAGCCTTGAGGGACACCAGCTTTTACATGTTTAAATGTTGAATGAAAACCCTCAGTTAGTACCCTTTGCTTCCTATCAGACAAATAGTTTTTAAACCAATTCAAAACATTACCACTTATACCATATGATTCTAATTTAAAAATTAGGCCTTCATGCCAAACTCTATCGAACGCTTTGCTAACATCACAAAATACAAATCTGATTTCATTATTTTTATCCAAATTACTTATAATAGTTTCATATATTTCCAATAATTGATTTACAGTAGAGTCTTTTGGTAAAACGCCTGATTGATGCTTAGTAATTACTTAACAATCTTTTAGGTAATTAAACATATATTTAAAAACTACTTTTTCAATAATTTTACTAAAACAAGATGTGATAGATATAGGCCTATAATTAGATACATCATTTTCAGAGCCTTTCCCTTTATAAATAGCATTAACGTCAGCTGATTTCCAAGATGCTGGTATAGTACCTGTTTCAAAAGTTTTATTACAAAGAAGAGTAAGAGGGCGTACAAATGAGGGGGTTAATCTTTTTATAATTTTAGGTATCATATTGTCAGGACCAGGAAGTTTTCTGTCATTAGGTAAGAGAAGTTGATCTTTAATGTCCTGCTCAGAAATGGTAATATTTTCTAGTTTAAAAGGGAAGTTACTATCAGGTTGAGGTAGAGGATCCAGATTTTCAGATGTTGCTGAAATCGAAAAGAAATAATTATTTAGACACTCAGCCTTATCAAATGGATGATGGACATACTGATCATTTACATATAGAGGTGGTAAAGAGGTAGAAACATTATTAGAGTTCATTATTGACTTAGCAATTTTCCACCACTTGTTAGCAGGAATAGAATTGTCTTGGAGAGATTCATCTAATTTGATAAAATATGTTTTTTTAGCTTCCCTAACAAGATCCACTACCTCATTTCTAATTTGTCTAAAGTTAGCCCAGTCTGTGGCAAAATTACTAGATTTAGCTTTTGCATGTATTCTATTTCTCTGTCTAATTTTGAGTTTGATATTATTTCTCATCCAGGGTTTATCATTAGGTCGGACCATTATAAGTTTACATGGTACACATAATTTTGTTTGTTTGATAATGATTTCTGTTAAAATACAATTAAATTCCTCACAATTATGAGTTTCTGTCAGTAATTCCCAAGCAACACTATCAATCGCTCTATTCATCTTATCAAAATCTGCTCTATCATAAACTAGTATTTTCTTCAAATATGATTTCTTTTTGAATACAGAATTACAACAAGAGAAGTTAACAATACAATGGTCACTGCATATTGGAGTATTCACCCAAGTATTTCTAATTAGACTTATGTTGTTAGTGAACAATATATCAATAGCAGTAGCAGTTGTCTCAGTAATCCGTGTTGGTTCATTAATTAAACTTACAAAATTATACTTTACTAAGAGTCTACTTAAGTGTGATTCTCTGGTATATTTAGCATATTTACATTAATATCATCTGTAATTATAATATCAAGACCTGTATTACAAGTATATTTTAGAATGTGGTCTAACTTATCCCAATAATCTACAGTAGATTCCGGCCTATAGATACAACCTAACAATACTCTTTTATTATTAGAAGAAATTTCAATCCAAATCATTTCTACATCATTGCTTTCAAGATCTAACCTTCTCTTACTATGTATAGTATTTTTGCAGTAAATAATGACTCCTCCTCCTGGTCCTGTACTTCTATCAAGTCTATGTATATTGTGGGAGAATGAATTAAGTGTGATCTCTTAATCAAGATTATTAGGGGTAAGATGTGTTTCTGTTAGGCATAATATATCACTATCATGTAATTCAGCCTCAATAATATCAAGTTTATATCTAAGAGATCTGACATTGAGGTGAGATATTACAATGTCAAGATTAGGACCTGGATTAAGTTGTACATCATTACAAAGAAACAGTACTAGTTTATGAATATAAGAATGATATGTAGTGTTGTTTATAGATTCAATGCAATAAAATTCTCCAATATACTGATGTGTCCCTTCACAAGAGGTTAGAGGGGAGTTATATTCAGCCATCATCAAAAATAGTGGATTGACAATGTATGGGACGCATCAGGATCAACAGACAGATAATGTAAACACAGCAGCAGGGTATACAGCGTTAACATGGCAATGACGACTGGACACCGGATGAGCATTTTCGGATACATACATCAGGTAGACAAATTGGATAAGGTTGCAGAACAATAAATAAATATACCTTAAATAAGGTTCCATAAGACATTAACCGGCTCATAGTCGGAGTAAACACACAGGGTCAAATCATGTCTTTCACATTATGGTGTTTATATGACGTGAGATTTAACAGAAATTCCTCAAAGATTAAGGCCTCTCGTGTTTTTACAGAATTTTTCTTAATGCAGTAACAGTGATCATGACGTAGATCTTACAACCCCGAAACTCCTACATGTCTGAAATACAATGATCCTGATCGAAAAACATCGAAATATGAAGCCGATAGAGTGTTGACAAGGATTATCAGATAAAAAGGTAAAGACGACCTTTACACTTCAACCCTGAATCCCGAAATTTCCCAAAATATTATGGTCCTTTACATACGCTGGCAGTTCGACCAGTTCGCTAGGACTCTGATAACGCCTTCAAATGGAACATCGACGTTACAATGACATAGTATAAACTTTTAACTGATATGCTGATTATTTTTTCTGTAAGTCCAGCATAGTTGAGCCAAAATATGTCTTCACGTTGCCGGGAAGTTTTGTTCATATTTCAATCAATGACACCGAAGTGTTGAGCATCTTTGAAAAAATAATTTTTCTTGCGGAAGTTACAAAAATCAGCAGATCTAGATTCTTTAACATGTTCCATTATGCTTTTCAAAACTGGGGGTAATGGTTCAAAACCACATAATTCTGCATGATCTTTGTTCAATTTCCACTCCAGATCACCCATTCCCAAGTAATGCGCATGTAAATGGGACATGCCGTAATCTTGTCTCTTCTGTTGGAATTCTCGCTCGGCGTCTTCCAACATCGCCTGTTCCGATGGTAATTGGATTCCACCTTTCAGAATAGCAACTGCCGCCTTGGCTTGTTCGTGTGCCTGCATAAAGTAGCTCACATGACGCGTAATTCCTACGAAGAATAGATTATGGTATTTGATATGTACTAAATGCTTATACAGGGGTTTAATCCTTTCATCCTTTACTTGTATGGTGTCATCAGCCAGAAATGGGAAATCATAACTGTAACCTGTGCAGAATATGATACTGTCAACCTCCGTTTCGGATCCATCTAAAAATACGACCTTGATTCCAACATCTAGATGACTCGCATCCGGACGTTCTGATACGTTTGCTGGTAACTTAATTTGCATTTTATCTTTCCTATGTCCGATGTAAATCTTTAAAATAAAATGGAAATAAAGACTTAAAATGCATTTCATCATATTATGTATGCTAATAGATATTTTCTATTCTCACGCGGATACGTCTTCGATAAACTGACGAATCATTCCATCTGTCGCTTGATGACTGATCAATTCTTTATCATTTAGGACCTGTGTATGAATATGAAGGTAATGTCTGATCTTACCGATTACTTTGATGTTTAAATATATATAACTTAATGGCTCTCGCGATATTTCTGGGATACTCCGACAAGTATAAAGGTGAACGATAGCCCACTGACAAATTCAACATTAGTTTTATTGCAGTGTTATATATAGTTTGCCTGCATTTCATACTCAGAGTTCGTGTGATACCCGACCGCTGCACTTTTAGGCACGCATTGTAAATTGATCCTACTTTGGTTAGTTGAAACGTGCATTCCTATCTTGACTTCTTAAAAGGGGAGATTTTAAAAACAAAATTAATGAATAAATATGATAATAAATGATATATAACTTATTTATTAAAATGTCACTTCATCAATATACTCATTTTTATGAATATCCCACTTTGTAATATTACGGAAATGTCTTTCTCGAAAGAAGAAACAAAAACCATAACAAAACCAGGAAACATGAAGATTTGATAATCTAACATTACATTTCGTTCTTTACATCACATTACAGATCGCGATATCGATGAGTTACACAGTGATTCATTTATCGTTGAAGGCAATTTCCGAGTCAGTCTGGAAACATTCTCATCTCGCAGAGTTACTGCCTTTTGTTTCACAAGCTTGACAGCCGATGGGGACCGAGAATGGTCTCGGAAGTGATGTTAGAACTTACAAATGTTTAATAATGATATTTTTTTCTGAAATAAATTATCTAACGTGGGTTTTTTCATAACTATTTCATAGAATGTCTAGTTCATTTTGTATTGCGATTGATAATATACAATTTGCAATACTGCGCATGCTCTGTCATAACTTCATAAATTTTCATGTAAAGCATTGACTGCAGTGAATGAATAAACAATAGATTATAATAATAGGATGAAAATACTCACAACACTATATTCATCATAACTACCTAATTTGTTCCTCATTTCTCATTGCAACCAGCGAGATTTTGAGCCGGTTGATCTTTCGTTTAAAATCCCTCGTGCCATGTTCTGGTTTTATTAAGAAACATAACGAATTTATCAATGATGAAGGATTGCGCAAATGAAACCAATGAGAACTAATTTAGAATTAAAAAAGAGCCATATATGAGTTTAACTGCATCATACACCTGTTTCGTCCTTCTAGCACTCGTCAGTGAATGTCAAAATGAAGATATGGAGGTGCGCTAGTGTCATTATCATTCAGTAAGTTCAGTGTGCGGCCACTGTGTCTCCCCATTGAGATTATAATGTTTCGCTCTATCAATTTTGAGCGTTACCAGTCGCCTCGTAGTTAATTAAAGGTATAAATGTAGCTGCATTGTTCACTTTCATATTTTTCACTCAATATCGGATATACATGTTCTGAACCATAGCGCTATCACAATCATACCTTTGCATATAGGTTACGGCTAACTTCGTGCACTGAAAACCATCAGCAGATTTTGCAAAAGACAAAATAAGTAAATCTGTTTGAATCAAACAAAATATTGATTATAAAATTATCAAAAACAATGAAATAACAAACCTTTCCTTAATTTTATCAGCCTCACCTGTGCAGCATTTTTTGATAAATCGAACGTTATGTCCAGACCGGAGAATGACGCTCCAAGAATCAGTACTCTCTGTCTCTGGTAAACCTCCGGCGTCCTGTAATCCCTGCTGTGAATCACATGCCCAGTAAAATTTTCGATCCCCTTCACATTGGGAATATGACACTTCGAGTAGTTACTATGAGGAAATTAATACTGTATACAGAAGGCTGGTGTTGGTGTTATACTGTATACAGAAGGCTGATGTTGGTGTTATACTGTATAGAAGGCTGGGATTAGTGTTATGCTGTATAGAAGGCTGGTGTTAGTGTTATACTGTATATAGAAGGCTGGTGTTAGTGTTATACTGTATATAGAAAGCTGGTGTTAGTGTTATACTGTATATAGAAGGCTGGTGTTAATGTTATACTGTATAGAAGGTTAGTGTTAGTGTAATACTGTATAGTTGGCAGGTGTTAATGTTATACTGTATATAGAATTCTGGTGTTAATGTTATACTGTATATAGAATTCTGGTGTTAATGTTATACTGTATATAGAATTCTGGTGTTAATGTTATACTGTATATAGAAAGCTAGTGTTAATGTAATACTGTATATTGAAGGCTGGTGTTAATGTTATACTGTATAGAAAGCTGGTGTTAGTGTTCTGTTATACTGTATATAGAAGGCTGGTGTTACTGTTATACTGTATACGGAAGGCTGGTGTTAGTGTTATACTGTAAAGAAACATGGTGTTAGTGTTATGCTGTATATAGAAGCCTTGTGTTAGTGTTATACTGTATACAGAAGGCTGGTGTTAGTTATACTGTATGTAGAAGGCTGTTGTTAGTGTTATACTGTATATAGAAGGCTGGTGTTAGTGTTATACTGTATATAGAAGGCTGGTGTTAGTGTTATACTATATATAGAAGGCTGGTGTTAGTGTTATACTGTATAGAAGCCTGGTGTTAGTGTTATACTGAATAGAAGGCTGCTGTTAGTGTTATACTGTATAGAAACCTGGTGTTAGTGTTATACTGTATAGAAACCTGGTGTTAGTGTTATACTGTATATAGAAGCCTGGTGTTAGTGTTATACTATATATAAGCCTGGTGTTAGTGTTATACTGTATATAGAAGGCTGGTGTTAGTGTTATACTGTATATAGAAGGCTGGTGTTAGTGTTATACTGTATATAGAAGGCTGGTGTTAGTGTTATACTGTATAGAAGGCTTGGGTTAGTGTTAAATTGTATACAAAAGGCTGGTGTTAGTGTTATACTGTATAGAAGGTTTAGGTTAGTGTTAAACTGTATACAAAAGGCTGGTTTTAGTGTTATACTGTATAGAAGCCTGGTGTTAGTGTTATACTGTATAGTTGGCTGGGGTTAATGACCTTGACCAATCTGCATTGTCACCGGTGTCGAATGTGTTAAAACGTTGAAACAATTATTCTGAAATATCGAAAAGCCTAGAATCATTATATTTTGCCAGTATGTTCCTTTTATGAAGTCCAAGAAAGTTTGCAAAAAGAAATTACCTTGACCCATAGTCGAGGTCACAGGGGTCAAATGTGTTAAATGTGGAACATATAAACAGATATAGTAGTGTTGGTCATAAAGATCCAGGTGAGCAATACAGGCCCTCTGGGCCTCTTGTATTAAATTTGGATTTGAATACGATTCTTTTTGGTTTTTTAAACTTCAACTGATATGACAAAATGAGAATCATATGACCTGCTGTCAATGATCGAATTTGTTGAACGTTGTTGAATGTTCAAGCTATTACGGTTAAAATACATACAAAAAAGCGGAGAGTTGTGGTTGTTATGAACAACCGGCTTACTGATATCAAAATTGAAATCTGTTTTTATTCCTTTCAGAACTTACTGGTGATGTACTATCAGCACCTGTCTTGCTACTGCCAATACCCGCAACAACACCATAGTAGGAGTCGGACGACATCTACACAACCACACAGGATATCACGCTAGCATTGTTGCCTTAGTGGACGATGGACCGAAACCACTACTGGGGACCGCTTCTTACAGATTGATAATTGTGACCAATGTAGGATCCTCGTCTTTGCTACATCAGAGGACTTAGCTGACCTCGCTGCAGCCGACAAGATATACTGCGATGGAACCTTCTATACCTGCCCAGCCTCTTCCATCAGATATATACCATCCACATCGAGTTAGACGGATCCATGTACCCAGTAGTATACGCCCTTCTACCCGGAAAAAAGCCAACACATCTACACTAGATTCTTCACGCTTCTTCCGACGTTTATGACAGACAACAACATACCCATGATGCCATCAACTGTATTCGTCTACTTCGAAACAGCTGTCCACAACGCCGTAAGCACCGTCTTCCCTGGAACCAGCATCAAAGGATTTTTTTTTTCATTTTACACAATGCATATGGCAAAAGGCACAGACGACTGGACTGCAACTTCCCAACCATGACAACTGTTTTGCCTTTTATACCCCTGCACCAAGTTGAGGATGTATTGTTCCAAGCTCTAGAGGACATTGAACACGCCGACCTACCAGCTGATGTTACACCATTTACAGACTAAGTTGTTGACCAGTGGATAGACGGAGACAGACCAGTGTGGAACCACTTTGAGGGACCACGCACTACAAACCACTCGGAGACCTGGCACGGAAAGCTTAAGAAGCTGGTACACCATGCCCATCCAAACATCTTCATCATCATACAGATTTTCACGGACATCCAGGCCACCAACGAGATCACAAGACTTCAGCGACGCGCGAGGAACCAAACGACCTCGGCCCAAGAAGTACAGAAACAATGACGCTCGCCTTGCCCTACTGAAACAGAGACTGGAGGAAAAAATAATCGACATCATGACCTACGCCGATGCAGCATCCCAACTCCTGCACTTGGGTTGAACTGTGGACTTTAGAGCATATCAGCATAGACGATACTGTGTAGAGCATTAAATTGAACTTTTAGTGCTGTGATTAAGTTTCTTCTGTGAAGTTATTATTAATGTTACTTTTTTTAATATTTGTAACTAATGACCTTCATGTAACTTTGCAGTAAAAAGTAAAAATTACAGGTAGATCCACAGGTAAAATATCTCGGGTAAATACAGTACCTATATGAAACAGACTATAACTACCCTCCCTTTGGTGTTTCTACCTATTGCCCTGTCCGGGAACACCCCACTGATAGGACGTTTCACTGATTAGACGGATCTATTGAGGCGTAAAATACCCAGGCTTTGCTACATAAAGTGCACCCACGATTTCAATCCAGGATGGCTGAAAATTTAACTTACCATTGAAATTTACCAACATGAGGTAAGTACGCTACAAAATAAGTTTAACAGCGGAAGTTTCATACACTGATACTTAATACAGCTCATACTTGATAATTTTGATATCTCTTTAAACCTGATTTTGGAGCGACACCACACTGATAATATGCACTGTTATGTGTTGTGTTTGACATATTTAGGTAAGTAAATAATGGACGCAGGCAAACCGATGCCTCTATGTGCATTAATATATCATACAATGTAGGAGGAAATAAATCGTTACATGTGACTTAGCAATTTACGGTTTTGAAAGATCATAAAAGATTAATTTTAGTTAAGAGAGGAATCAACTTAAGAGAGCAGAAGGATGTAACATAAAATTCACTATCACATATCACAGTTCCCACAAGCTTGCAATTTCTAATTCGTAAGGCGACAAAGGATACGCTAGAGGATTGTAAATATGCACATGTCAAACCGAACCCTCTTGACATTCATTAATATTTAGCAAAGTTATCGATTGGCCAATTATCTAGTTAACGACGAAGAAACAGATGCATGATGTCGATAGTCGACATTTGATCGAAATCCATTCATATTAAACAAGGTTAAACAAGACTCACCAAAATTCATATCCGAGTGTCCTTCGAAATAGTTATAGGTGTATATTGGTTATTTGATACAATCTGATTTCGTTTGTTGAAGAATAACCTTGATTGCTAGAGTGGTAAAGTCTATATAGTAGTCGCCAATGGGTAGGCTATTTGAATCCTGCGATTCAAGAATCTGAAAAGTTGTATCTAAAGAGCTCTAAGACAGTTAATGCATCATTTTTGTCCTGCTAAAGTATAAAAGAAATAATCCATACCTCGAGTTTTGTTTACTCTAAATGTCAAGAAAAGAATACCAAACAATCAAATTGGCTGTAAAATCTTGGCATATCCTTTTTTTAGAGTAGGGAAACCATTTATTTTAACCTAGTTTAATTAACATGTACCTATAAATATTTCATAACTAATTTGGAGAAAAGGTGAGCGAAACTAAGCCTACGTTCGAGTAAACACCAAACTTTCTAACACCGTCTTCGCGATCATAGTGCACTTCAGGAAAAAACCTCCGAGAGGAAACCTGCGCCCGGCAGATAGGCAAAATGACCAAAATGGAAGCGCTGGGACTCTGCTTATCTAATATACATACATATCTCTTGTGAATAACTATTTTAATAATAATAATTATATACACATAAATACATCTTGATGAAAACTACCTTTGCAAACTAAGTGTGTTATATACACAAAATTTTATAAGAACTATCTTTACAAACATAGTCGGTCTCAAACTTGGAAGATAAAAAATAAAAACTCACACATACCAATTGAAGGGAGGTAGCATGGGGTGGTTGGTGGGACGTGTTGTAAAATAAATCCAGGTGAATAATAAAGTTAGGGTGCAAATAAGAAGAAAACTTGTAGAGAAAATTAAAAAATCAATATAGCATCGAAGTTTCTGAAAAATGCTGCTGAAGTGGGGTTTTGAATAGCCCCGCAAGGGCAAACTGACTCCTGGTCCGACAAACTTGGATCACCGAAGCCCCACAGGAGCCAATTATATTTATCAATCGGTGATTACCTGACTGAATTACTATACATACATTTACATATAAACTGAAACATCGTGCACATAAAACCTAAGTATGCGTGAGAACCTTTATTGTACAAAAATTTGTCTATAAATAAACATTTGTTTGCTGTTGTTGAAGTTTCTGTTGAAATGACAGATATCAAATAAAGGAGGCACTTTTAAGCAGGCATATTGTGACATGCAACATAAAATTATTACTCTTAAAGCAAACCACCTACAACCACACAACCGCACACATGAAATTATAGGAAATCGTAGTAATCATATTATTTCGTGTGCTCCGAACGCAGAAAACGCCACGGTCTGTATTAATAACTAAAAAAGCACAATGCTTCCTTCATTTTCCATAAAATAATATAGATTTGTAAAGATGTATGAATTTTATAAATGAGCAGACAGATGCTATCTGGAAGAATTAATTGAGCCAAAACTGAATGATTGAACGCTCTCTACATAACATCTTTCTATTGTTTGAATATTTTATCTCCCATCTTGTCGAACAGTCAACGTTCTAATGAATTCAACAGTATTGCTTCATGTTAACAAAATGTTTGTTCCCTTTCTAAAATCGAATTAATTTCTACAAAGAAAATCTTAAACACCCAAATTACAGATACAGAAAGAAATTCGTATAGCATGCCAATTAAGAAGCTGTCGTAGCAATTTAAACAATGACCTCCATAAAAACCATTAAGCAACGCTTGATCATGTGGCTTCAGATTTGAAACAGCATAACATTTTTTCTTTGATTGTTTGAACTTAACAGATATACGAGTCACATTTTACCAATATATTGTGCATGAAAAGCATGACCACTTATCAATACTTATTTAATTTCAATTTTATTCGGTGCCACTAAATGATAATTTTTATTTATACTATCACAGCTACAGGTCTACAACTATTTGTTGAGGGTGCATTTCTTGTCAGTGATTGACGTTGCTGATAAGTGAAATTGACGTTTGCACTGTATATGATGAGCTGAAGAGTAATCTAATGACAGATATATATGAATTCCCATGTATTTAAACAGAAATAAAACAAATTGCCACCCAATGATGTACGAGGATTCATGCGTGAGTAGTGTTCCTTTGTGTTAGCAGACAGAGCTTGGACTCGCAAGAGAGCACGCGTGTTTACGACACTGTTTTATTGGCTTTGTCTCTTCCCCATGAACATATTTATCTGTTTGTACTTTATCTACATGTACTTTTGATCATTTTAAACACGCAGAATACAACGTTTAATTATATCTGTATTCACGTGTCCTAGTCGTATTTGAAGTTGAAATGAACTGAGTTCCACTACGTGTGCCCTAAATCTAAAGGTGACAATGCTATTTGTCACAATGTTATTGCCATAGATTTGGATGATTCCGGATAGCATGTAGACTAATGCCTTTTGACACGATGGAAACATTGACACCATATATGTGCCTTTGAATATTTTAGCACGGACACTATAGTTGTTATTTCTTGTTTACCGTTCTTCATAATAGAAGTACTACAAGAGGTATATGGAGGTATAACTAAGTCTCAATGCAGTTACCGTAAGATAAAACTTTATTTTGAAATGTACAACAGCAAGTGTTAATGATTTAACAATATATATATATATATAAAGAAAATTGTTTAAAAAACACACACAAGAAAAAGTTAAGCATTTTCACAGCTTAGCTGCTCGTAAGTGCAATGTAACTATGCAAAGAATCTATGACGTCATGTGTATTGTCCACTTATTCGTGACGTCATAGATGATAAAGGGGCATAATATCATTTAGGTTGTATACACCTATTGAATGCAGTTCAAGTCCGGCTTTAAGAGTTTGATAATTTCGTTCTCCTTTGCTTCTCTTTTGACCCGGTCGGTTAACTTAACTTTTTCTTGTGTGTTTTTTTTTAACAATTTTCACTTGCGTATCGTCATTAACTATATATGACTTCAGTGAAGCGTTAAGCACATATTTGTTAACATTTCGTTTTGCTAGTATATAACACAAACAGTAATTTGTCAAATTTGCATATCTTTGAATTTTATTTCCGATAGATACACCAATGGTTGAGAGTGATATCGTGTGATAAATATTGTAACAGGCAAGTGGTATAACTCAGCCACTAATCCTGGTAGCGCAGCCGACTGCTACAAAGAAGTTTGAATAATCATTCTGATTGATACCAGTTCCTTAAATAAAACTCTTTGACTTTGTTAAATAAATGTTACTCTATAATTGAATGTGTTTTTCTTCATCTTGGATCCTTTCTTCATCCGTCTAAAGTCCGCAACATTGACTTATACTTGTATTTCTGATAATGACCTTTGCCGAGAACCTAGTTCCATACAACTGAGGGATAATTCATACCCAGAACTGAACTCCAAAGAATTGTCTGCCCTTTTGACCATTAATAATGACATAAGACCAGAATGGCTTTAATCAAGTCACAATCACTTTCCCCGGGACAGCGATTCCACTCAAGAGTAGTATAAAGTTCAATAATTTAATTAGGGATTCTTATTTCATATGACAATAAATTATAACCTAACCTAGCACTCTCACACCTCATTCTCACTATAGCTTACAAATGTACAAATGGTATTTACAATGGAAGATGAACTTCTAGAGTAATAATTTTATATTTCCAGGAATAATAATGAGAATAAATATAACAATAGAATAAATAGTGCAAGTAAAAACCCTAGATCCAGCAAGCTCCAGCCTAGAAAAACTCCCCAAATAATATACTCTAACTTATGAGTGAATGATAATGAAATGGTTTTAAAAATCTAGGAAAATAGTAATGATTTGAATTGATAGTTATCTTACAAAATCCCATCATTTACAAGGTTCCCTAACCAGTCTTTACATCCCACCCAAGAAATTAAGATAAGGCCTACTGTAACCTAAGTTTTCCTCCATAAGAAATTCCCAAAATAAATCCTAAATCCCACATTTAAAACAGGAATACACAAGAACAGACATACAAGACTAGACAGCCGCTTTGGAGTTTGAGGAAATAGCCTATTTCACCCTTAACGGAAAATACGTAGTTATATAACCCTTTCTCGCCATTTCCTCACATTATAGACGTAATTTCATAAGTTTACCGTTCATAATATACGCGTTTCACACCTCACCACTTCATCCTGTCACAATATGTATGAAATGCGGGAATATACATCTTTATACCATAAAACATATTTCCCGGTTATTATTACAAATTGAGTCGATAGATGCACTGTATTAATTGATACGCCGATCTAATTACAGCTCTCGATGTGGAGTATGCTACCTTAAAATAAGACACATGAGTTATATGAGGATAGTGTATACAAATCTCCAAAATATACCAATCTATGATAACCAAATGTATCTCTGTTCACCTCACCTTAGTGTATCGTTCCATACTTAATTTCAGCAACCCTAACATTCCATCTTTTAAACAAAAATTGTTAACAAAAATGCACTTCCGGTGCACAAAAACACCAACTCTGCTATTAGGTCTCTGGTAAGGGCCCTAAAAGCTACTTCGCTCATTCCCAATATAATGTGATCGCGTGGAATGTCCTAATGGCGCCTCTTCCTCGCACACAACGTGGGAGGAGTTGTCCTTAAATGACCTAACTTGTTTCTTGATTTGGTGTTGTACCTTTTAAGGTCATCCGAGACATTGTCTCATGGTAGCCTTTGCGATCGCCTTTCTTCCAGCAACGTCCGTTCGTAAATTTTAAACATTTATATTTTGTTCATCTTTATTGGAAATATTTCAAACTTTGATAAAATTACTAGTGCAGGATGACAGCTGATGGAAGGCAATGAAGGTTTTTTTTTTTTTTTTTTTTTTTAAATTGTGAATTCTATTATTTCAGGGTCTCGCATTTCCCTATAGGATTGAGATACAGTTTACAATAGTATATATAGGAAAAGTACATTTTCAGTATAATTTATTCATTTTCCATTGAAAACCATGGAAGATATCTAGATTTTATTTCAAAAATTCGGATCCTGCATCAAAATTACAAGCATGCAAAATTAAGCTCCCGGATTGATTAGTCAATCAGACACAATCGGAAACAATATTGCAAAACCTGTAATATCCTCCTAACTGAATAGAAATACAATAGTTCTGTGTTTATATCAACATTTCAAGCTTCCAGACCACTCTATACTGTCGATGAGTTTCTTTATAAAAACATTATGTGTCTATCATGTTCGAACTACGTTATATTCGCTTCCTCTTTCCGTGCTACGAAAATTTTAAGTGAATTCAGCTAATACTGCTTCAGATGACATTTTAAAATTAGCCTGGAGACTTCATAAAATTATTGATAATGTCCCGCAAATCAGGCTTTTTAAGCCGGTCCATACAGATGGCCGCGATTTTCCAACAACTCGCGAATTGATGAAAGTTGAATTTGTAAGTTAAGGAATGGATGCTATAAAAACAGAAGCATCTCTGTAAATTACCACATTTACTCCAAGCTTTCCAACTATAAACAAAAGTTGCAACAACTGAATGTTGATGACCTTAGAATTAGAGTCCTAAATATCGGGCAACCCTGTCCATTAATTGGCATATGAATATCAAGATACTTAAAGATTCTTCTGAAAACGACGCCAGTGATTGGTGAAACAAGGTGTTGGATTAATTCTATGAGTGGGTTAAATCCAATCGGTCCATCATTCTTACAGATTAGATGTCCAATAATTTGATGCTTCTCTGCAAACGTTATATTTCCTGTATACAAAAAGAACATAGAAGACTCCACCTACACATTATGCAATATTTCCAAAGACGAAATACTAGCTTCGGTATCACAATAATTTAATTTGCCGATAAATGATAAGGTTACGGACCTACCTCGTTTATATTGGATTCGTAAACTTTTTATTAAAATGTTTCATTGTTTTATTTCTGGATCGTCCAGCTTTTAACCAAGCCATTGTCAAACCTACTAACCACTATTCTTAGCAACTCTGGGGTGTAGTCTTATAGTGGTACCGTTTGTTGAAGAAAAGGAATTAATAGTATGTTGATTTTGAAGAACTCAAAAGAGCTTTTGACTAATCTTTAACATCCTCTAAGACCATTTGTTTGATCAACACTGCACACAACTATGCCCAATTTGAAGCTGAAAGAACGTCTTCGTCCTCTTGTTATGAGAGCTTTATTTTCCATTAAAGTAGTTCAAAGTAATTTCTTAATCAAGAATTGACGAAAACACTTATATAATTATTATATAATAAGGAACGTTCAACCTTCTAGGTCTCGTCAGTGAAGCTTGGGAGACGATCAGGAGGTGCATGAGCCGCGTAATTAAAACAATCTTCGTAATTTTGATATTTCTGATAATTTATAGAAGAACGCCAAGTATATGTGCATATCCTGAACCATGCCACTATTCGAATGAATCAAAACGTAGCATGCAAGTTATGGCAAACCTCGCGGATATAAAGTCCGCCAGCAGTGCACCTGCATTCTCGAAGATTTTACAAGACCTACAAGTGAATAGCTCCTTTCAATACAAATTTAGAGTTATATACAGTAGAAGCAAAATGTGAAGTAATGATAACATATACACAATTTTCGTTTTTCTTCATCAATGCATATAAAGTCAGCAGAGGGACGAGTGATTGATGCTGGGACGACCGGTTCCCTGTGGCAATCATTCCGTGCTTTCAAACAACACTGCTCTCAGCCTGACGGGCTGGTTGGGTGGCACAGTGATAACGCAAACGCCATGTGGGTTTTCCCCATGGTACTCCGTTTTCCACCAACAGTAAAACTCCTCGCGTGATTCCATTCGTGCCTATAACAGTGATTGATGCAAGTTGATAAAACTTATTTCACAATTGTTGTGAAATAAAATAAGTAATTCTTTGTTCTCCGATCGATCTTAATTTATCATGTTAACATTTGTTTTACTGAAATGTATTCTCATTTTACTTTGATCTTCTTTTCAGCGGACCATCCAGATATATATGCGGAGGAATCCTGGTAGTGACGATGGGCATCGGGATGTTAGTTTTTAACATAAGCGTATTGAAATCCGAGGTGATGTTTCCTTACTTTGTCAAGCCAGACCAACCTGCATTTCAGGAAAAGTTATCTTCTAAAGAGATTAATGTTCTTTACTACAACAAACCTGAATGGGTAGATAAAAGTGTATTCAATAATTGTGAATACCCATGCAAAATGATATCTGGCTCAAAGCTAGACTCGGCAAATTTCGTCGTTTTTCATGGACCCAGAATAGGGACGAAAACCAAACCACCAAATAAGTTACGTGGTCAAGTTTGGATAATGCATGGTATGGAATCTCCACATCACTATTATAATGACTTGACAAAGTGGAATAATTTGTTTAATTGGACGTTCTCATTTAGAAGGGATTCTGATGTTCTATCACCTTATTCTGGATTTCAGTTGCATCGAAATAACACTACAATAAATATACGTAAACAGTGGAAATCCAAAGACAGAAATACTGCCTGGATGGTGTCTAACTGTCACACCCCAAGCAAGCGAATGCAATATATGAAGAGTCTTAAAAACTCCATCGATATTCATGTTTACGGTGGCTGTGGTCAATACAGATGCGCCAGATCAAACGAAAACAATTGTATGGAACTTCTTCAAAAACATTACAGATATTACTTGGCCTTTGAAAACTCTCTGTGTATTGACTACATTACAGAAAAAGCATTTAAAACCTATACATTCTCTCCCTCTACGGTCTCAGTTGTAAGAGGTGGGTCTAACTACTCCCTGTTTCTCCCACCCGGTTCTTACCTAGATGCTAAGGACTTTGAAAACGGCCATGCGTTAGGGAAAGCGATGAAGAGATCTTTTGATAATGCAACTGATTTTTTTTCATGGACTAAATATTATACCAAAAGTACGAGTGTAATGTCAACATGGTGTCATTTATGCAAACATATTCACCATTCTGAAAGCTATAAACGTATATATTCAAACATCAAATTTTGGTTGAAAGATCTTCCAAGATCAGGTTGTAAAACTCCCAAATAGCTATGAAGAAAAATGAATTTGTTTTCGATATGAAATACATATTTAAATTCATTTAACACAGGACAAAATATGTTTTACATTCAGTTCGATTGCTTTCAGGTTTCCACACTTTTTAAGACTGAGCTAGATATTGTTTTTGTCTTTTTGTTGGCGTCATTTTCTGTTGTTATTTGGCTTTAAATGACTCCTATTGTCGATGCGACGAAAACACACTGGCTATTGATGTAATGTGTTATGCCAAGGCTGTTATCAAACACCGTTCTTCAAATCTGAAAGCCAAGAAATGTTAATTCGTAATCGGACACTCACTATTAACGACTAGTTTAATGTATTATGTAGAACTGTAATTTATATCTCTTGAGAAGTTTTTCATTATCTATCGAATCCCTTCGGAGAATAAAGTCGTACCACGTCATCTACTAATTAAGCTTAATTCGAACCTAGAAACCTTTGTATCCGAATTCCACTCGACAGTTTCAGTGAAAGAATACTTTCGATCTTTCTAACATTTTAGGCTAAGGCAGGGCTTAATGCGGAATGTGTATTCAAATGGCATTTTCTACAGGTGTCATCTTCGTTTATCAATTCGATTGGAGGTGTCATGACTAAGAGAGGCAGTGTTATCATCGTAGAAACCCTTTTCAGCTGTCTCTTACCAATACAGACTTCTTATTTATTGCACCTGTGTAATCATTGTAAAACAAAATCCTCCAAGTTTTCTGTCAAATGTTTGAGCGCACAAAGCCCAGATACCCCGGCACCTATAACAGCTATTTTCTTTCTGTTTACAAAGCGGTCTTCACTCCTAAAAGTAATATATATATATACACACACAATCAGATTGATGAAAAGTACGAGGAAAGATTATAGCCGTCTTAGTAATCTAAATGAGGATTTTTAAAAATTTCCTTGTGTAATATGAAGCTGGAGGTTTTTGATGCTTGTAGTTTGCTTTTGTATACCTTGTACTCGTTTAAAACGTGACATTACTGATTAGATTGACCAAGGTGGCAGGTGGCAGCAATGAAGCAGAGGACGCTTGCTCTTCCGGAACATTTAGTTTTATTATCCCAGTACTTTTTCAGGAGCTTCTATGTCAATATTTCTTTTGTCCATATTTTGCCATAATTTTTATTAAATTCGAAATTAATTGACTTAGGATTATGATTATGTGGAAATGTTGGTATGTCCGATTTGTGTTTATAGGCATATCAATTTTTTTCTCTTATCTATGATATTTTTTGTTGATATCTGTATAAATACTGCGTACCGCCATAGTGTGTTTGTTATATATTATTATGGGAAGTTTGTGCTCCTGAATCCAGGAACAAGATAATGTTTGTTCAAGTTCTATTCAAATGTATTTCAATGACTAAATGGGTAAATAAATTTAGTTAGGCCTGAAATAATTACAAGAATAAGCTTCATAATTAGCTAGATCATTCTATTTTTGTAATTTCAATTTCAATTTCAACGCAATTTTATTAACATTCCATATGTCAAACGGATTGGACAACAGGCTGAGCCTATATCAGTCCTTTCCAGAATTAATACATAAATACATTACATTTATCTGCAAGAAAATCCAGTGAATAAAATATTGTATATATTAAATTAGGATATAACAGGTAAAGGGAGGTAACTCCAATTTATTGTGGAACGTGAAGTAGTTCATTTTGTCAGATTATTTTTCATAGGATTATAAATAAGTTGAAATAATACAGGTTTACTGATAATTTACCATGCAAGAATCCAGGGATTCAGGTCATAAAGTCCATGTGTATAAACACCTCGACCATCCACCCAAGGATATGCATAATAACTTATCAACAATTCTGCATTTACTATGTTGATAGGTAAGATCATGGTTAAGTTTGAGAGGTTTATAAAATGGTATTTAAGTTTTTTTCATCTATATTGGAGTTGGTCCTCTTAACATAGTATATAATAAGTTAACAAATCAGTTACTACTACATAAGTATAAGTAGCAATCATGAATTTAAAGAATACATTCAAAAAATACTTTCAAAATGCTCATCAATTTCAGTCAGAAATGCTATTAAAACGCTTGATATTGCTGATTTACATACATCAGGTATTATTTCAGTGATCCGTGGATAAAGATTAAATGGAGAAAGATTAAATTAAATGGAGAAATTATACATTAAATCTATTAGTAAGATGGAAATAATCAAATACTATATGAAGTAAGGCTAAATTGATGTCAGCATTACATACCATTATAACCATTCAAAAGAGTTTCAATGTTTAAGTGGTCATGATCTAGGTGTATGTCTATTTCAGCTATGTTTTGAATTAACCGATTTCTATAGTCAGTGTATAATGGGCATTCAAGTAGGAAGTGCCGAGCATTTTCAGTTTCATGACTACATATACATGTTGAAGTGTCAAGCAAATGGTCATTAAATAAATCAGAGTTTAAGTTACTAGCATTGTTTCTAAGCTGGCATAATAACATATTATATTTTCTAGGTCCTGTGTATTTAAAAGTTTTAATGGCACCTGTTTGATTATTTACATTGGGCTTTATAATTTCTGAAATTTCTGAATTAATGTTTACTAAGTCAGGTTGGAGCATATTAAAATCACTTAGAGTTAATGGGAAATAGCTATTTCTGTAACTTTCTGTTCTACAAACAGGAGGATTGAATAAACGAGTATTTCTTAGAGGCTATCTTACATTCTCATTAGTATAAACAAAAGGTTCAATAATATTACGTAAGTAGCTTGGAGTCTCATTTCCCAGAATTTTATAAATAAGAAGAGGTTTATGTTGGCTTCGCCTATTACAAAGAGTTTCAATTCCAGTTTCTGTATAGAATTTATAATGAGATGTCCCCCTTCTTAACCCAGTAATTATCCTAAGTGCTTCTAACTGAACTGATTCTAATAAGTTTTTTTCCTGATTTGTACAATTATCCCAGATGACATCCCCATACTCTAAAATTGGTCTAATAAAGGAAGTGTATATAGTTGTTAGACTTTTCCTGTCTACTTTGTGTTTAAGCATTCTCAAAATATTTATTCTCTTGTAGGCTTTATTGTATATATTAGTGATATGGTGAGACCATTTACCATCACTACTAAAAGTTAAACCTAAATGTTTATGAATCTTGACAGAGCTGACTGAATCACCTGCAAACAGTATATCAGGATTAATTTGTTCCCTTTTTCTTGAAAAAAGTAAAGATTCTGTTTTCGGAGGATTAAACTTGATATCCCATCTGTTAGCCCATATATTTAGATTGCTTAAGTCATAGGTTAATTTCTGTGCAATTTCACCAGAATTATTTTCAATCACTTCAAAAATTGATGTATCATCAGCAAACAGCTTCAACTTGCTTGTGATGCAGTCAGTTATGTCATTAATATAAACCAAAAATAAGAATGGACCAAGAACTGAGCCTTGAGGGACACCAGCTTTTACATGTTTAAATGTTGAATGAAAACCCTCAGTTAGTACCCTTTGCTTCCTATCAGACAAATAGTTTTTAAACCAATTCAAAACATTACCACTTATACCATATGATTCTAATTTAAAAATTAGGCCTTCATGCCAAACTCTATCGAACGCTTTGCTAACATCACAAAATACAAATCTGATTTCATTATTTTTATCCAAATTACTTATAATAGTTTCATATATTTCCAATAATTGATTTACAGTAGTCTTTTGGTAAAAAGCCTGATTGATGCTTAGTAATTACTTCACAATCTTTTAGGTAATTAAACATATATTTAAAAACTACTTTTTCAATAATTTTACTAAAACAAGATGTGATAGATATGCGCCTATAATTAGATACATCATTTTCAGAGCCTTTCCCTTTATAAATAGCATTAACATCAGCTGATTTCCAAGATGCTGGTATAGTACCTGTTTCAAAAGTTTTATTACAAAGAAGAGTAAGAGGGCGTACAAATGAGGGGGTTAATCTTTTTATCATTTTAGGTATCATATTGTCAGGACCAGGAGGTTTTCTGTCATTAGGTAAGAGAAGTTGATCTTTAATGTCCTGCTCAGAAATGGTAATATTTTCTAGTTTAAAAGGGACGTAACTATCAGGTTGAGGTAGAGGATCCAGATTTTCAGATGTTGTTGAAATCGAAATGAAATAATTATTTAGACACTCAGCCTTATCAAATGGATGATTGACATACTGATCATTTACATATAGAGGTGGTAAAGAGGTAGAAACATTATTAGAGTTCATTATTGACTTAGCAATTTTCCACCACTTGTTAGCAGGAATAGAATTGTCTTGGAGAGATTCATCTAATTTGATAAAATATGTTTTTTTAGCTTCCCTAACAAGATCCACTAACTTATTTCTTATTTGTCTAAAGTTAGCCCAGTCTGTAGCAAAATTACTAGATTTAGCTTTTGCATGTATTCTATTTCTCTGTCTAATTTTGAGTTTGATATTATTTCTCATCCAGGGTTTATCATTAGGTCGGACCATTATAAGTTTACATGGTACACATAATTTTGTTTGTTTGATAATGATTTCTGTTAAAATACTATTAAATTCCTCACAATTATGAGTTTCTGTCAGTAATTCCCAATCAACACTATCAATCGCTCTATTCATCTTATCAAAATCAAGTTTATATTTAAGAGATTTGACATTGAGGTGAGATATTACAATGTCAAGATTAGGACCTGGATTAAGTTGTACATCATTACAAAGAAACAGTACTAGTTTATGAATATAAGAATGATATGTAGTGTTGTTTATAGATTCAATGCAATAAAATTCTCCAATATACTGATGTGTCCCTTCACAAGAGGTTAGAGGGGAGTTATATTCAGCCATCATCAAAAATAGTGGATTGACAATGTATGGGACGCATCAGGATCAACAGACAGATAATGTAAACACAGCAGCAGGGTATACAGCGTTAACATGGCAATGACGACTGGACACCGGATGAGCATTTTCGGATACATACATCAGGTAGACAAATTGGATAAGGTTGCAGAACAATAAATAAATATACCTTAAATAAGGTTCCATAAGACATTAACCGGCTCATAGTCGGAGTAAACACACGGGGTCAAATCATGTCTTTCACATTATGGTGTTTATATGACGTGAGATTTAACAGAAATTCCTCAAAGATTAAGGCCTCTCGTGTTTTTACAGAATTTTTCTTAATGCAGTAACAGTGATCATGACGTAGATCTTACAACCCCGAAACTCCTACATGTCTGAAATACAATGATCCTTTATAGTGTGTGATATGTGATCGAAAAACATCGAGATATGAAGCCGATAGAGTGTTGACAAGGATTATCAGATAAAAAGGTAAAGACGACCTTTACACTTCAACCCTGAATCCCGAAATTTCCCAAAATATTATGGTCCTTTACATACGCTGGCAGTTCGACCAGTTCGCTAGGACTCTGATAACGCCTTCAAATGGAACATCGACGTTACAATGACATAGTATAAACTTTTAACTGATATGCTGATTATTTTTTCTGTAAGTCCAGCATAGTTGAGCCAAAATATGTCTTCACGTTGCCGGGAAGTTTTGTTCATATTTTAATCAATGACACCGAAGTGTTGAGCATCTTTGAAAAAATAATTTTTCTTGCGGAAGTTACAAAAATCAGCAGATCTAGATTCTTTAACATGTTCCATTATGCTTTTCAAAACTGGGGGTAATGGTTCAAAACCACATAATTCTGCATGGTCTTTGTTCAATTTCCACTCCAGATCACCCATTCCCAAGTAATGCGCATGTAAATGGGACATGCCGTAATCTTGTCTCTTCTGTTGGAATTCTCGCTCGGCGTCTTCCAACATCGCCTGTTCCGATGGTAATTGGATTCCACCTTTCAGAATAGCAACTGCCGCCTTGGCTTGTTCGTGTGCCTGCATAAAGTAGCTCACATGACGCGTAATTCCTACGAAGAATAGATTATGGTATTTGATATGTACTAAATGCTTATACAGGGGTTTAATCCTTTCATCCTTTACTTGTATGGTGTCATCAGCCAGAAATGGGAAATCATAACTGTAACCTGTGCAGAATATGATACTGTCAACCTCCGTTTCGGATCCATCTAAAAATACGACCTTGTTTCCAACATCTAGATGACTCACATCCGGACGTTCTGATACGTTTGCTGGTAACTTAATTTGCATTTTATCTTTCCTATGTCCGATGTAAATCTTTAAAATAAAATGGAAATAAAGACTTAAAATGCATTTCATCATATTATGTATGCTAATAGATATTTTCTATTCTCACGCGGATACGTCTTCGATAAACTGACGAATCATTCCATCTGTCGCTTGATGACTGATCAATTCTTTATCATTTAAGACCTGTGTATGAATATGAAGGTAATGTCTGATCTTACCGATTACTTTGATGTTTAAATATATATAACCTAATGGCTCTCGCGATATTTCTGGGATACTCCGACAAGCATAAAGGTGAACGATAGCCCACTGACAAATTCAACATTAGTTTTATTGCAGTGTTATATATAGTTTGCCTGCATTTCATACTCAAAGTTCGTGTGATACCCGACCGCTGCACTTTTAGGCACGCATTGTAAATTGATCCTACTTTGGTTAGTTGAAACGTGCATTCCTATCTTGACTTCTTAAAAGGGGAGATTTTAAAAACAAAATTAATGAATAAATATGATAATAAATGATATATAACTTATTTATTAAAATGTCACTTCATCAATATACTCATTTTTATGAATATCCCACTTTGTAATATTACGGAAATGTCTTTCTCGAAAGAAGAAACAAAAACCATAACAAAACCAGGAAACATGAAGATTTGATAATCTAACATTACATTTCGTTCTTTACATCACATTACAGATCGCGATATCGATGAGTTACACAGTGATTCATTTATCGTTGAAGGCAATTTCCGAGTCAGTCTGGAAACATTCTCATCTCGCAGAGTTACTGCCTTTTGTTTCACAAGCTTGACAGCCGATGGGGACCGAGAATGGTCTCGGAAGTGATGTTAGAACTCACGAATGTTTAATAATGATAATTTTTCTGAAATAAATTATCTAACGTGGGTTTTTTCATAACTATTTCATAGAATGTCTAGTTCATTTTGTATTGCGATTGATAATATACAATGTCATAACTTCATAAATTTTCATGTAAAGCATTGACTGCAGTGAATGAATAAACAATAGATTATAATAATAGGATGAAAATACTCACAACACTATATTCATCATAACTACCTAATTTGTTCCTCATTTCTCATTGCAACCTTTTTTGTAATCTTTCGTTTAAAATCCCTCGTACCATGTTCTGGTTTTATTAAGAAACATAACGAATTTATCAATGATGAAGGATTGCGCAAATGAAACCAAATGAGAACTAATTTAGAATTAAAAAAGAGCCATATATGAGTTTAACTGCATCATACACCTGTTTCGTCCTTCTAGCACTCGTCAGTGAATGTCAAAATGAAGATATGGAGGTGCGCTATGTCATTATCATTCAGTAAGTTCAGTATGCGGTCACTGTGTCTCCCCATTGAGATTATAATGTTTCGCTCCATCAATTTTGAGCGTTACTAGTCGCCTCGTAGTTATTTAAAGGTATAAATGTAGCTGCATTGTTCACTTTCATATTTTTTCACTCAATATCGGATATACATGTTCTGAACCATAGCACTATCACAATCAAACCTTTGCATATAGGTTACGGCTAACTTCGTGCACTGAAAACCATTAGCAGATTTTGCAAAAGACAAAATAAGTAAATCTGTTTGAATCAAACAAAATATTGATTATAAAATTATCAAAAACAATGAAATAACAAACCTTTCCTTAATTTTATCAGCCTCACCTGTGCAGCATTTTTTGATAAATCGAACGTTATGTCCAGACCGGAGAATGACGCTCCAAGAATCAGTACTCTCTGTCCCTGGTAAACCTCCGGCGTCCTGTAATCCCTGCTGTGAATCACATGCCCAGTAAAATTTTCGATCCCCTTCACATTGGGAATATGACACTTCGAGTAGTTACTATGAGGAAATTAATAAATTAAAAACAGAACATGAAAGCAATCTTCAGAAACCACCCACGAAAATAAAATATACATCAATGTTATCGTTTAGATGATCTGTAATTCCTTACAACTCATAAATTTCCTTATATTGATAATCTGCATATGAAGATTTACACATATAGTATTTGGTAACTATAGTACTACAGGGGCTTGCATGACTGGCATGTTTTAAAGTAATTTCTTTCAACTTAAAAAAAGTTTGGATGAAGTATTGTAAAATATGCTAATGTATAAATATATTTCACAATTATGCTATCAAATTATGTTCACAAATAATGTAATATATATAACGTGTCATATAATATATGATAATATATAACGCAGTGAATAAAAATTTAAAAGAAAGACATATTTGAGTAAGATAATATATTATCTGTACCCGTTGCAAATGATGACTCCATCGAATGTATTTGTATGAATTTCCTCGGCATAGTACCTATCACAATAGGTTACATCCCACTTAACCTGATCGCCTTCGTTCTGCACAGGACGAACACTCTTAACAACGGTATTGAACTGTAATTGAATAATAAGGTCTTGTTTTATGTGTATGGCCTAATGTGACTTCAACTGAAGATAATTAAAAGAGTTGCTTATTACTTCACTTAAGGTATCAAAGAAAAGATTGGATACAAGTTTGAGATGATGATAAAAGGTCATCGGCAATATTTGAAGAAAAAACAAATGATCGTGTTGACATGATTTGATTCTTTTTCATATGTGACTTATAAAACCCGTCACATTTTTCAGTTTTGTTGGGATCTTTTAATAGATAATAGGGCAACTGCTTATTACTTTTAATATATTGGATGATAAAACTTGTGCAGTGTCTCTATTCTTCAAATTTACCAAAATATGATCATATATGGCATAAAATAACTAAACAAAGATGTTAGTTTGATATTTAATGTAATTAGACTCGAGCAAAAAACAAGTTGGAAGTAAACAATTTCAACATTCTCACTCATCATTATTTTATTTACCTGTGTATAATACCTCTGTGGGAAGTAATACGTTCAACTGGATATGTATTACAAGTCGGTTAGGGTAATACAGCCTCGGATCGATACGAGTAGTTTTACGGCTACCATTTATAATGAACACTTTAGAAAATTCATCAAAATGTAGTGACTAATGGCGCTGTCTTTTGTAAAAGTTATCAAGTGATAAAATTATTTAAATTCAAAAGTCTAAATGATACAGAACTATATTTTAACTAGCATCCTAATTTGACTGATGACCAAAAGACTCGTCCACTTTGAACGTCGCTGGACACAACATGATATACGCATTGACTTCGAATGTTGTTGCTTTTTGTCGACATTGCTTTTATCGACGTTTCCTAGATATGGATGTGGGGATTCAAATTTTTTAACATATCAGAAAAAAATTCAATTTCTAACCACATGGCGCCCTTTGGTTTTCGGTGGAATAAATAAATTGTTTTTATATCGCAGAGTGTGAAAATCGGATTCAAATACATTTTAAACGTGTGTAATTAGCATAGTCAGAGCCTCGGGTTTTTGCCACTTTTATTACCTTCGGGAATGGAATATATTCATACATATACATATAAATCAAAATGTCTCTATGATAATAGATATTCTCTATGTTTTTACCTTTACATACTTGTCCAGGTGGAAGTGCTTAGTGAAACCTTTAATATACTCTAGCATCTCTGTGTGATGAAGATAGGATATTCCGGTCTGTTTGTGCGGGTATCCGGGTATCATTACTAGCTCTTTAGGGCCATTTGTCCTGTAACGAAAGACCAACAGGGGTCACAGAAATCCCTGTATCAAAGCTCTAGGTACATATGTTTGATTGTCCTTCAGTTTTGAGAGAATGAAACTAAATCTAATGAGTAGTAAACATCATCGGACAATTTTCTGAAGGATGGTGTTGTAAAGGATGTTTCGAAAGATACACAAGGAAAGAGTTAGGGATGGTATATTGGATTTTTTTTTTCTCGCATCCTTGATAAACATTAACACTATGTACATTTGTAAGTTGGTGTGAAACCTTTTCATTGCGCAGTCATCAATGTCCCATAAAACGGGCATCAATATTAATGACGTCATACATTTGCGACATGACGATTCCACATAAAATGATGGCGCAACGCATTGTGAGAAGCCTTTCAGCTGTCTTTCTCCACCTCATGTGAGATAAACCCTGGACAGGTATATCTACACTGATAACTGGTGTAAGAATTCCATGTTTCAAGTACAATGTGTCATAAAACAGGCACTTTGTTTCCTATTTAAAAGTAAAAACTCGAAAATATGGAGCAACATGAAATTATTTTTTTTAATCCAGAAAGGAAGGGTTTGGGTATAAAAAATAACAATATGTACTTATTTTAATTTCTCATTATCCTTCGGGTCGTCTTTTCTTTTGGATATACAAACGAGAATGCGTTACGTTTAGGTGTCACGTTCATGACTACAGCAGAGAAAACTTTAAATGCATACGACTTACATTAAGTTGTTGTATACCCCTGAGTGTGTTGGATTGCCACATTCGTCAAAAGCGGTTTCTGTATAGGACCAAATACCACCGACTCCATGAAGCTTTTCGAAGGCTGTTGGTACAAAATCCTCCAAGTTTTCTGTCAAATGTTTGAGCGCACAAAGCCCAGATACTCCGGCGCCTATAACAGCTATTTTCTTTCTGTTTACAAAGCGGTCTTCACTTCTAAAAGTAATATATATATATACACACACAATCAGATTGATGAAAAGTACGAGGAAAGATTATAACCGTCGTAGTAATCTAAATGAGGATTTTTAAAAATTTCCTTGTGTAATATGAAGCTGGAGGTTTTTGATGCTTGTAGTTTGCTTTTGTATACCTTGTACTCGTGTAATACGTGACATTACTGATTACATTGACCAAGGTGGCAGGTGGCAGCAATAAAGCAGAGGACGCTTACTCTTCAAGAACACTTGGTCTTATTCTCCCAGTACTTTTTCAGGAGCTTCTATGTCAATCTTTCTTTTGTCCATATTTTGCCATAATTTTATTAAATTCGGAAATTAATTGGCTTTGGATTATGATTAAGTGGAAATATTGGTATTTTCGATTTGTGTTAATAGGCATATCAATTTTTTCTCTTATCGACAATAATTTTTGTTGATATTTATGTAAATACTGCGTACCGCCATAGTGTGTTTGTTGTATATTATAATGGAAAGTTTGTGTTCCTGAATCCAGGAACAAGATAATGTTTGTTCAAGTTCAATTCAAATGTATTTCAATGACTAAATGGGTAAATAAATTTAGTTAGATCTGAAACAATTACAAGTATAAGCTTCATAATTGACAGGATCATTCTATTTTTGTAATGACGTCTCTAACATTTATGCGACTTGAGCTAAAACATTATTTCAATATCAATTTAGGCCTATTATAAGGTGACACATAATCTGACAGGAAAAACAAAGAAAACCAAGATAATGAAAGACAGAGATCTTCTCTGAAGTCGTTTTTAAAAACTTAGAAATATTGCAAAGTAAAGTTCTACATCAGGTAAACAAAGCTAAATGGAATATGTAAATAGTTTCATATGATAAAAAAACTCTATGTACAAGGACATTATACTTAAAGAGACTACACTGACTAAAACTTATACAAGGATGTGCTCTAATTTTATATATACTGGATTTTTGAGTTCGCTATGAAATAAAAGTTTTTTTGCTTATGTTAAAAGGTACTCAAAAGGACTAGAACAGTAAAAGTTAAACATTTAGGCCAGGTTTAGCTATTTATATAGGTTCGTGTTGTTTTGTACAATAAATCTTTCTTGAATAAACGTTTAGATGTTGATGTTTTCATGCCATCAGTGTGAATTATTTCCGTCACAAGGATTGAAGGACATATTTTATTCCTTAAAATAGATCCATCCGAATAGTGTCACGTTATGCTTACCTGGGTGCAATTTTCATGTCTGTGTTAGATACAGGAAAAATCCAGGTCTTCTCAAAGTCACTTAACTCCATCTTTTAATCGCTACACACCACGATGAGAGACTTTGCGCACTATTTACACTAATATATCTACAAATGAAGGCGAACTGTAATGAAGCAAAGCATCTTGTGTCAATTTCTGTGTGCACGTGACGCAATATCCAATAAAAAATACGCGAAATGACTCGGCAATTTCCACACTGTTTTTAAACACTCGTACCAGTCTGTATGTAAACCGTTAATACATAACTTATCATTCCAGTCTTATTGCGCTAGAATATTCAGGTCATGCATTTGTTGTAATAAAGCGAAAAAAACCAGCTTTTTAAATCTTACATAGTTACACAAAAGAATATCTTATATTTCTTGAATGCATGAATAATTACATTTATAAGTACACACGAACATATATATATATGTGTGCAGTGTGTAGGTATTCAGTTTTCTTAAGCGTCGATTTTATCAGAACTTTATATGTCACGTCCGTCGTATAAACCACACAGAACTGGAAACCAACGACAAGAGAGTCTCTTATACGTCAGTCAACTTCCTTCCTTGATCCTTTTTGTTAAAATAAGACAAACATGGACAGCTTTCGTTCACGCTGTATTATGATTTTAATATCTGTTGTTGTTTGCCTTGTTCTCATTTGTGAATGTAACATTACTTTCATAGATTGACAAAGAATTTACACGATTTTGCTATTATTAGTGCTGTATGTTACTTAGCGGTATTTAAATAAAGGTCATATCTTAACACCGCATTTGGTTTCGCTCACTCTAGGGGGAAAATAAGTATAGGTAAACTCAGGCACCTGCGATTGGTTTTATCAACATTTATATAAACGAATTTTCACAATCACGCAGGAAAATCAATGAACATGTATCAAAAATAAGTAAGGATCTAGAGGATATTTAATGGCCTGCCGTTTACGTTCTTATATTTTTTTCTTTTTTTAAGTGTCAATAGGTTCTGTGATGTTGAATAGTCTGACTTATCACACGCCAACCAGATAACATTTATCATGCAAGACTGGTACACCATGTTACTCCCTAAATGAACACTTCTATTCTAATAGTGTCATATTCTCCCGGCTTTGTTCCTGCGTTGCCATTGAAAACTAAACAATATAATTTACTAATGTAACAAATATGCAGTAATTAGAAGTAATCATATCCTTAGTTTGCCGCATCACTTATCTACTCCTTGGTGATGATTCCTTGACCCATCAAGGAAATACTACAGTTTTTCAAGCCGTTCAAAATTACATACTCAAAACCAGGATATTTCAAACCAACGATTACCTTTTCTTTATGCTTGTCTGTTATGTATTCGTTATACTAGCATGTGTGATTTTTGTTATTATTATTATTGAATTTATATGCTTTTTCTGATATTTTACCAATTTTATACCATAATTTATCACTAAATGACAGTTATCTTGATGAATAGATTAGCGATTGGTTATCTTAAAAGTGCAAGACATGGCAATGCTGAGGCGAGAAGGTTTTTTATGGACTCCCTATTTGAAATCGTGATAACTAGGTACGTGAATTGCAACGTTTGTCCTATCATATATTTATGATCATGGCGGTGCATGGCGAAACATTTAATTCGTCAATATTTATTCAAATGTTATAAAAAAAATGCGTAATTTTTAATTATATTTTTGTTATATACTTCGAAGGCTCATCAGCTTTGCAAATGATATAATCGACAAACATAGTTACTGTTAACGTTTAAATTCTGGTGGTAGTCTTATTTTAGTGATTTTCGTGCTGAAAACTTTCCGCTATATTTTGATTGCGCTAAATATATTTTATGTACATTGCTCTCTTCAACAAGTGAATGCGACAATTGATAATTGCTCCTAATTGTTTATATTTGGTTATTCATTAAACTGGATTGCACCAAAATAAGTAAGCTTATGATATATTATACAGATTTGTGTTCCACACACCCTTTGCAAAATAGTGTTTTGATATATTTTTTTCATTCCTGGTCTACACTAAATACCCATCCCTTGCCGTTTATATTTCTTCTGCTGTTCAAATTACTACATTCCTGTAGCTAGTGTTGTAACTGTTGAAATGTATCATCTGACATATTTCAAAAGTATGATGATATTTGTTGTTTTTTTCTTTCTATATTGTATTATATATAATTCACCTCAAGTTGAATTTTCAATTCATGAAATGGGTAAATCAGACACAGACATTTGCAGCTTTCGTTCATCCTTCTCGAAATTGCAGTTAAAATTAAAAAAAAAAAAAAAAACATTTATATACTGACAGCCATCGAGACGTTATATTAACGTTACAAGTCTAAAGACTCTTTTAGAAACTGTTGAGATTTATAAAATTCTAGGTTATCTGAAAGATGTTGGTCTATATTACAGAATATGACTGATCATTTTTATCTTTTATGATAATATAACCATTTGAGATTTTTAGCATTTGTCTTTTACCTTTTAGTGTGTTGATGCCATTTACTTTCGGATCATCGGTGCTTCCTTCACCGGTTGATGACCCTTATGACCTTTTATGTATTGATGGGCCGTTAAGATTGTAATAATGATAATAATAAGTTACAGAAATTAAAAAAAATAGACATTTTAAGGAAAATCGATTTGAAACAATAACACGTCTTAAAATGCAGATTGTTCCATGTTACCGGGCTATAAATAGCAACTATTTGTCATCGTGATATATTCATATAAAGTAATGTATATTGGAAGTTGCAGCTGATTTTATTCAATTTATTTCATTTTTGACATTTGTACAGTATGTATCAACTGGTACTAAATATATATACGTATGTGTGTGATGTTGTTTCGACATTCTTGTAATGCACTCAACATTGACGATAAATTACTTTAGATTTTCTTACCTGTTACCTGTACTGCCTGCGAGTCATTGGCATGTGCAAAATAAAAAAAAAAAAAAACAGAAATGCATAAAGGGCTTACATTTAAGCAATGCAGGTCGTTCCTATTTATTTATTTATTATCATTATTTTTTCATTGCGATATCATACTATATTAGTAAAGTTAAACAAAATACTTCCAGATAGGTAAGTAATGGAAAAATCTATAAGAATAAGGACGACACATGACAACCTGTTTCAGTTAGCCATATTATCCTGTTCTAAAAATACCTCTTAGTAGTGACAGTTGCGCTTGTTGCCAAATTGCTGGAAAGAGAAACATTTTTACATTTTTACATTTTGCTTCAGCTGTATTGTAAATATTAAATTCAGGAACAGATAAAAAGAACAATGTATCTCTTTTTTAATAAGGAAGATACCTTTAATTAAAATAATGCATTGTAGATACAGTATAATTGTACAGTATACACGACAATGACTCGAATTGTTAATGCAGTGTAATATACAAGTATTCATAGCCTTACCAGAGAGGTTAAACCCTTAACTCTAATTAGGAATAATAGATAAACGAACCAGAAACTATCCTTCATGTCAGATAGAAATGCGAAAAAAGTTTTTTTTTTTTTCGACAAATGTTTAAGAGTTGTTCCTAAACAGTCACAGTGCACGCACCTCTGTAAATTGCTTACGAACTGCCAATAGTTGACCTCAAGGTCAGGTCAAAGTATGACGTCAGGCAAAACTATGGCGACATCCCTGACAACACTAACTAATCGATTTTATTTTTATTTTTTTTCCACAGGCACCCGTTATTTACATTGTAAATCGTCAAAGTAATATCCTGTCCACTGTTAACCATACAAGAGAATGTGACAGTCACACAAAAGAGATAATTTAACCATATAAGTCCTACTGTTATAGCACATACGTATATAAACATGCTATAATATAGGCGTTTCTGCTGTGCATAATTAAACATGTATGTGTATATCTATTTCTTTGTGACTTTATAACCGATTTTCAAGTAACCTAATAGAATATTATTAATTATTTGAAATTTTAAAAAAAAGTTAAAGCTTATAATTATCGAGAATTCTACAATTGTTTGACCTTAATCAAAATTATTGAAAAAATAAGCATGTACAAGCACATGAAATAAATGGGGGAAAATGTTCTTCTCTTTGTAAACAGAGAAACACAAGAACATCATAATAATTTAGATTTAATTCCTGTAATTGATGTTGATTTCAGTCTATGATGAAATTGTCAAAATTATCAATATATATTATTTTGTCACATCAACTTTTCATTTCATAATCTGAATATTTTTATGATTGATTTTTATTTAATAGTTGTTCGTTGATAATATCACATAATTATCCAGAAAACAGTTTGGAAACATCTGCTGATTCTGTTTATTACGATATTCTGGCATGTTTAAAACACTTTAGGGGAAACGATAAACATCTTGTGTACATAGAATTCAAGAGTTATCTTTCTTGACCCATGCAGCAAAAACCGAAACCGAAAATGACAGATTAATACTGCTTCTAAGTAAACCCATGATGCATTTCTTTGCGCTAACTTGTTGGTGATTTGCACGAAGCACATCCAACAGATAAGACGACGATATATAGGTAATGCCTCTCTCTCTCTCTCTCCCTCCCTCTCTCTGTCTCTCTGTCTCTCTGTCTCTCTCTCTCTCTCTCTCTCTCTCTAACAGTAATGCATTCGGAATATGATATCAATGTTTGTAAATTAGTATCATGTGCAGAGGGCTCAGCGTAGGAGAGTACGGACGTATTGTACTGTAGATAGGCCTTGTCATGTCATAAATTACTAAGCTATAATCATTCTACACGATTCAAGTACGAGTCGAGTGTAGTTTTCTATACTTCTTCCTGTAATATTCGTATCTCATGTGAACGTTCCACAGGTAAATAAAGTAAATAGTCATTTGAACTTATCCTGATATGCACAAACCTTCGGACAGTTAAAGGGATTAAACTCAGCGCAGTGACAAAGGTATGAGATTTTTATAGACTACGTTATCACGGATCATTATTTCAGAAGACGCTCACTTCTAGGAAATACCCTTGCCTTATCTCTTGGACTTTGTGAAACAAGGTAATTCGAAAAATTCGTTATCCTGACGATATTATCAATCATGGATACTGCGATTGCAGAGATAAAGAAAGCAATCGCCGAAGAGATGCCACATGAAAGTTGTTCTTTCACTCTCTGTAAAGCTAGTGTGTTTCCACCAACGTACAGATTCAAAATAATCATGAATAGCGATGCTGATTTTGATGAACTCTCTCACATTCGAAATACATTTCGTCGCTTGCAAGATGACCGCGTTCACAGCAGGGATTATCCTTGTGCACAAAGCTCAAATCAAGAATGGAACCAAGAAAGAAAAATAATCGAATTTGACATCGTTCCAGGGTTTCTCCTTCAAACAGATTTAGTTCCTAATCCGGACTCTTGGATTCCAATGACATGTGACAGATACGCTGTTATGAAATGGATCCATAAAGAACGTTATGCAGATGATTATCCTAGCCCTGACTTGCTCTGGAGGGAAAGCACATGCGGATACGAGAAACATATCATCGATATTAGCTGTAGAAACGAAAGGTACCTCTACATCCTCACAGCTTGTAGGGTTTTAAAGGCTTACATAGACGGCTCTAGCGGCTGTTCACAGCTTTCAAGTCTCCTGTCGTCTTACCACTTGAAGAACATTGCGATCCACTGCATTCTTCTGCAGATTAATATTTCCAGCGTAAAGGAAGCTTTGGGCTACTTCATGATTTTTCTGGAGATAGGCCTTGAAAAGGAGTTCTTGCCACACTATTTTTACGGTAATTCAAATATCGCTGATATGTTTTCAATGCTCTCACCAAAGATCGGCAGTAAACGTCTCAATCTGCTGAAACATATCCCAGGAGATCATTTTGTACAGGCTCGGCTTTCTCTAGGACGGATGCAAGCTGACTTGCGCCCACTTTACGCCGAAAGCTTTGAACTTTGTAACCCTAAGAAGATAGATTCTTTCAGAGAACTCTGCTCTGTGTATGATGAAAGCGGTAAATGCATTTTGATGTAAAAATCTACAGAATACACTGACCAATAATTCATGGAACACTTGTAAAATTTAGAACATTGGTGTTATATACAAGCTTATATGGATTTTTTTCCCGCTTCATTAGAACAATAACATTTAGAGTAGTATTGTACATGTCAAAGACTGCAATTCACAACTACACGCTGGTCTGGTGGGGAGAGCATACAATATTACTTGGCCGGAAATTTGGACCGCCTCCATTTCGCTTGCGTATTATAAGTCATGCTAATCGGAATGCATGGACAATTTGGCATAGAGCATGGGTGTCTCTCTCGCTTGTTCTAGCATTTATATTTCTTCCTACTGTCCACTTTAACATTAAGTATTTTAATGGCTAATAAATCATGTAACCAATTAGTTTGTTGTCGTTCGTTTTTTCTAAGTTAATGAATATGAGAACATTATTACGCAGAAAAATGTGAATTCGAATAATGAATTTATGTATTCATAAACAAAATGATATGTTACATTTGGTAACAAAGCTTCTCTAATTCATAATGACACAGTGAATCAGACAGTTGTTCAATCGGAATTGAAACTCATAGCCACAGCAAGGAAGTGAGGTACAAATCAAGTCCTGAAGTTACTGGCCGTGTGTGGCCATCATCTGCTTTGATGCCTCCACACATGGAACTGAAGACTGCCATCAACTTGAGGAGATACGACGTAACGCAGAGGTCTTTGACTCCTTTTGATTAAAATTGATATAAATATATTTTAGTGCACATAAGTAGCAGTAGGATTGGGCACAAGTTTTACAACTTTCCAAACATATTAATACACACACAATATATTTAAAAGGTGGCAGTAGGATGTGATAGCAATGAAATAATCATGAACAAGTTTAGTGAGAGAGAGGAGGGTAGGGGGAGGAATTGTATAACACGAGATATATACTTTGTATATGTGTAGATCATGAATCTGTTCCTGCTTCATGCAAGCGAAACAGGCGAAACACTGTCCACATGCCTAAACTCACAACTTGTCAATGTTCATCACTTCCCGTGCTTTGTATACTTTCTCCTTGTCACTCGTTGCTTTCATGTATATATCCGTCTCCATTTGTTCGCTTGCACAGAAAAAGAGCAGGTACACGGTACACATCTACAAATGCTTTTCCATAATAAAACGTTGTATTAATTTTAGACGTTACATCGCATTTCATATCAATGATATCATTTACAAATACTAATAATAAGATAAATGACTTCAGAAGAGTGAGGAAGAGCGGGATAGAGAAATTCAGAAATATTCTTGCTAGAATCTGTTTGTTCCATGGCTATATTGCTGAGTATGCAAAAGTATGGTTTGGTTTTCTTGTTCAGAAGGAGAAGTTTCCCCGAACAGGAGTAAATTCAAGTTTAAGGGTATATATTGATTTAGTTGACGAAACAACTATATTCGTTGGTCAATAAAATTATCATAGATAAAAAAAGAAATGATAGTTGTATTCAACAGGAGAGTCACATGTACAATGATCCTTGGAAGATAGATTTACTCGGAATAGATCACTTTCAAGAACACTAGCATTGTTTCTTAACTTGGTTTGCAAGCTGTCAAGTAGCTTACTTGGTATCCCATAACTAGCCAATTTCATTTCCAGTCCCCTATGCCACACGCGATCGAATGCCTTAGAAACGTCACAAAATACTAAACACATAGGCTAATTATTTTCAAGATTGTCACATATATTATGATAAATTTCAACTAGCTGATGTACTGTGGCATGTCCTGGTTGAAAATCTGACTGAAATTTGTGAAAGAGTAAGTTCTCTAAAAGAAAGTTATGTAAAATTTTAGCAACTAGCCTTTCAAAACCTTTACCAACAGTACTTAGTAGAGCGATAGGCCTGTAATTTGCAGGATTATTGCCTCCAAGTTGTCGCTTTCAACTAAACACTAATTTTTTATTTATCCTGTTTCCGAATCTGCAAATGATTTTATATTTTTTGTCACGTGGTGAGGAAATTCAACATGGTTTATCTATTACTCTTATTGTTGATAATATTAACATAGTTGCATTTTCGAATCACATTTTGCTTTAGTTTGTTTCCAGAATGTGTGACAAATACATGGTACAACTATTTTGATATCACATCCTTTAACAGCCCTCCACCTGATAGCAGCCCTCGATGTTTGAATTACACTGTATCTGTCGTTAATCAGGTCACAGAGTATCATATACATATATATTTAGGGTGTGATTTTAAATATAATAATCCTATTTATTGTTTATACATTGTTACTTTCACATTGTTGTAAACAGTGAATAAAAATGAGTCAAAATATAACTGAAAGATGTCTCAAATACAGCATACGCTAAGTACTTTTCAGCTTCCATATATGATGTCGTGCTGTGATTTGGACAGCCCCTGCCTAAAATTCTAGGTATATTTAAGAAATATTGATGGTGATGATTCCCGTAAAACTATCAAATATAATCCAAATACCTAGTCACAATACTAGTAAAATCTACTGCTACACCTTGTTATTATACTCAACAAATATTGCGCTCGAGTGCTCCTTTGAGGCAAAATAAATTTTATCGGAGTGTGTGTGTAGGGGTGAAGGGTAGGAGGGAGCCTATAGTGTTACCATTAAAATGAAAGTGAAAGAGAATATCAATGTTTTCCAAGTAATACGGTAGGTGTACCCACACTGCAATGTTATATATTTCTTATTGGTGAGTGACACGTCATGCACATAGCAGATAAGACAAGTTAGTGATTTATTAAAGTATTTTTCATACAGATACATATTAACATTTTGCAAATGCATTTTATTATATATTTCTATATCAATGAATGCTGCGCCAGTGGTTTAATTATCGATAAAAGCATCTTGACATAGAAGTCCTTTTAATTGTATATTTAATACCAAATTGATCACTTTGAATGGATTACTTACACAAAATCATACAGGGACTTCATGTCATCCTTGTTATTTGTGTCCTCCTAACATTGAACTGAATGGGGGGTTAATTTGATATCTGAAGTTACGCATTGATCTTTTTAAACCCTAATTTTAACTAAAATGATACTTCACACACTCACGTAAATTTCTATGTCTGCTTACACTTTATAAAACAAATCCTACCAAGGAAGAAATGGTCGTATTACGTATGGCATTAGCATGAAAAGTGTGTTGAACAGGTTGTATTGATCAATTACCTACGTGTTTTTATTATTACGTGACAAGTAAGTCAGTCTAACCATTGTTTTTCCGTTTCTCATGATACATATAAATGAACAAAAAGCACTGATGATATATATAAGTGACCTAAGAGCACCGATGATAGATATAAGTGAACTAAGAGCAGTGATGATAGATATAAGTGAACTAAGAGCACTGATGATAAATATAAGTGAACTAAGAGCACTGATGATAGATATAAGTGAACTAAGAGCACTGATGTTAAATATAAGTGAACTTAGAGCACTGATGATAGATATAAGTGAACTTAGGGCACTGATGATAGATATAAGTGAACTAAGAGCACTGATGATAGATATAAGTGAACTAAGAGCACTGATGATAGATATAAGTGAACTAAGAGCACTGATGATAGATATAAGTGAACTTAGAGCAGTGATGATAGATATAAGTGAACTTAGGGCACTGATGATAGATATAAGTGAACTTAGGGCACTGATGATAGATATAAGTGAACTAAGAACACTGATGATAGATATAAGTGAACTAAGAGCACTGACGATAGATATAAGTGAACTAAGAGCACTGACGATAGATATAAGTGAACTAAGAGCACTGACGATAGATATAAGTGAACTTAGGGCACTGATGATAGATATAAGTGAACTTAGGGCACTGATGATAGATATAAGTGAACTAAGAGCACTGATGATAGATATAAGTGAACTAAGAGCACTGATGATAGATATAAGTGAACTTAGGGCACTGATGTTAAATATAAGTGAACTAAGAGCGCTGATGATAGATATAAGTGAACTAAGAGCACTGATGTTAAATATAAGTGAACTAAGAGCGCTGATGATAGATATACGTTAACTAAGATCACTGTAAGTGTGATTGCATATAAATTCTACATAAGACTGTAAAAGGAACAAGGAATTCCGATTTTGAATCTGAAATGCGCAATTTTCCAAAAGGTATCTAAAGGATTGTACAAAAGACAAACTCGATATATCACCTTATCATTATTATTTGATTTATTTCTTTATTAAAATGCTACATTCTACTCGATAACCATTGGAGACAACACACCGTCTTGAAGCAAGTCTTGTTTCTGTTTTCTGTTCACAAATATGCACCTAGTCTGTGTGGATCTGGCTGGCATCCAATTGGGCAGAAGTGCGAAACAATAAATAAGAAAAGGTTTGTACAATTGTGGGATCGCACAAAGTGGTGTTTTATTGCACCGCCATTAGGCCATTCAAACCACGCAAGTCCTTAAATTATCCTGACTGATATTAGGACGTAAAGCTAACATCTCCTTCTTGTCTTGGTAACAAAACAGCTAAATTCTTATACAGTTAGAAAATCAATTTATTTACATTCGTTCTGTGTTACTCCCATTCTTTGATGTTTGTGAAGCATAAATATATGCACAGGTAAACTTTAAATGCTTGTGTCTGTTATACAAGAGACCACAAGTAAACTTTTCTGTCGGGAGCAAACCGCTCCCACTGTTTGAGGTATATAAACTATACATTAGAGAAACTAATTAACACAGCTTTTTCTGGTTGTTTTTCGATAACTATAAAAATCAAAGACTAACTTTTTAATTACTGTTCAACACTAACACGCTGTTCAGTCAGGACAAAACATAGTTTCCGACTGTTTTTCAATCTGTAATACTAATCAATCATTTGTACCAAAATGCACAAAATGTACGATCCTATCGCACAGTTATGTGCTAGATACTGGTTTGTACGTGTGCACACACAAAGTTTCTGAAGCATCGTTTGATCCCACAACAGTAGTTAAAGCTGTTTTGTCATGTTATTGTGTGTAACAAAACTAAGAAAACCGAATTGTCCTTCGTACACATTAACAAGTTTGCTTGAAAATAGGTGTCTATCTCGCTTCCACGATTTTTGTTTAATTCGTATTTATATAACCCACTTTATGCAGCCTTCAACTGGTCACATAAACAGTCAAAGAACATGATCACCATATCTTGATTTTTGATGTATTTCAAAAAAATATTACAACTCAGTCACACTAATGATAAACATGAAAAAGAAAACATGGTAATATTCATTGAGGCATGGGGAAAAAACTAACGCTCCATTTTTTTTTTTTTTTTTTTTTAGAATATTCACACATGCTGATATCACTGATAGTGTGTTGAAAACATCCGGTACTAAAGCAAAAGGTCTCACAATTTTAGTAAGTTGTATGTCCGTCATTTGCAATGGTGCATGCCACTGATTTTCAACGCTTGGAACTGATCAAATTATGCAGTCATACATGGGAATGTTCTGTCATATGCTAGCATGCTGGTACTTACAGACAAAAGAAAGTGAAGACGTATGATTTCGTTACGGAAGCTCACAACGGTAAAGTTGCCTTCAATATAACAAGATGGGTATGTCAGTGCACCGTAAAACCAACCCAGACTATAATTCTTCCTCCGCTGAAGTGACAGTGTTAAATTATAGAAACATCAGCGTAACGTTCTTCGGTTATCACGTTAAAACTTGGACTTGTTAGATAATAGCCAGACCAGTCCTTATTGGTGAATTGCAAATATTTCCTGCACCATGCAGACCACCAACACAATGACGTTGCTTCACTTTACCGATAGTAAGACGTCGCGAGCTCATATTGACCTCCCGCAATCTAAGTTTTGGAACTTCTCTATCGGTCTATGGAGAGGACTGAAACCGCATATGTGAAAGCCGTACATATATATTATGTCGAAAAGACGTATTCATAAAGCAATCCCGTGATATGTTCGTCCGATTAGAACGCCTCAACACAACAACAATCGTATTAATGTACACTCCATACTGTCTTTGGAGATATATTGGCGTCTAGGTATACCAATAACTTGCAAATGCTCATTTTCGGTCGTGTTCATGGGAAAGATCTCTCGATTTGGACGATTGAATGGTGAGAACATTGGCAATTCCAGGCAAGTGTTGGACAGAATTAGTATATTGAGATCGATGCACAAAGTCATTGAATTCGACATCGTTCCAGCGCTTCTCCTTCAGATTGATCGTGTCAACAGTGGACTAGTTATGACATGTGACACATATGCCGTTATCAAGAAGAACGCCATGCAATCGATTTTCCTCTTCCTAGCCTTCTCTGGAGAGAGAATTCTTGCAGTTAGCAGAAGTACATCATCGATGTGAACTGCAGAGAACAAACCTTTTGCTACATTATTACAGCAGGTAGGATAATGATGGCCTACATAGATTGCTCTCGCCGCCACTCACAACTTTCCAGCATTTTGTCGTCACACCACTTGAAGAACATTGCTTTCCACTGCATTCTTCCTCGCCTTGATGTTTCTGGCGTCAGAGAAGCACTGGGGTACTTCATGGTCTTCTTGGAGGTAGGACTTGAACAGGAGTTCCTGTCACACTTCTTCCATTTAGATTTACTCCTGCAAGTAATATAGTGACCAATACATCATAACAAACATTCATATTTTGTATTTCTGGTGTGTATGATCATGCACTATATAAAAACTGGAATCAGAAGGGGGCAAATCCGCTCTTCATTCAATTAAATTCAGTACAACTTTCTGAAATGAGGTTAATATTAGACGTTTCATTTCATTTACACATATCTATAAGTTATTGATCTTTGAATAAGTCAATATAGTGTTATATTAACTAGAAACAATATTGACTGCGGAGGAAGCACTATATCACAAGTTTAGTTTGATATCACGTTTTTGAGAAATAGAATCACATTTATGTTACATTTGTACCCACGATTTATTAAGGTATTGTATGACTGTTATGAAGAATTCTTTTCTTCGAATTTGGGGTTGTTATATATCTGATATGACAATAAGTGTATCCTATAATCAAATACTGAAATCTTAACAAATTAATCCTTTCAGCTGGACGAAACTGGAAGGCTTCTTAAGAACCGTCTTGCATATAAATGCATATCCAAAACCGATACTGCATATTTCATGTAGTTTATCTGTTCTAAATTTAGGAACATGGATTTGCATGTGCTGATAGCGACATCTCTGTATCTCCAACCAAGGGTATGTACATATCGTAGTTAATTTGATGTCCTAGAGTCTGTTCATATTAACACCAAGTCGACAGCTGACGGACAAACTCGTAACACGGGGTCTTATAAGATGATAAGTTTATTAAATTTATGAAGAATTTTTACTGTCGTCAAAATGATCTCAAATTAACATGGCGGGTGTCACAGAAGACCTGGCTTCATTCTTTTTTTTTTTTTTTTTTTTGTTCATGTTATTTCATTGAATTTGAGTTTGGATTATGATATTGTTGACGTATTGGTAATGTCTGATTTTTTTATTACATCATTCTATCATTCGGTGTTATGCATGAATTAGCATGTCCTTTACATACTAATGGTATTGTGCATCTTAACTTGACTGTGTCTTTGCTGTACTATGTGATATCACTTGACCTATTTTCAATGCTAGACTATATCAACGTGTTGTTTATAGTATATATTGATACACTTTGCATTTTTGAGATACATGTTGATTGTTGAACTGACCACCGAGAGAAATAGGTTTTCGTAAAGACCTTATCTTAACTACTTTTAGAGCATACTTTCTATATATAACATGAAACCGTTTGCAGTGAACATATAATATACAAGTACGGCTGTAACTATTACATCGCCATTTTTAGAAATTTTCGCATGTCAATAGCAGAGTCCTAGGATGAGGTCGGACGATGTCTACACAACAAATACATTTATATTCGAGGACAGCGATCGTATTATTTCTCCCAAAATGTATCAGTCGTTTTTAATTTAATTCAATTAGACCACAAGTTGACTCTCACTGATGTCATTTACAGATGTATTTTTTTAAAGAATTTAATAACAAGGTGATCGATGCAGGTCTGTTGGGCCTTTTTGTTTATTAGCTTCACATATCGACTTGTGTTAGGAATGTGATTTTAGTGATCTGCATTTACATTAGGGCGTCAAGAAATTTTATTCAAAGGAATACTCCAGTTGGCTTATGATGAACCACAGCACCGTAACAGTACTGAGGACGTTTATGTAGTGGCGGAGAACAAAATAAAAGAAAATGATAACATATTCCATGGATGACTACGTCAACACTAACCTCGATACCAAGGGATTCCGTTCCAAATGACATATTTTTACTTTACATAACAATTAATCTATATACGTTATTGTTTTTAAACTTCCGTATGATTCACAGGACAGCGTTGCAAGAAATAAATGCCAAAAATGGTTTTCCTTATTTTACATCCTAAATACTGCAAACCTACATACATGTATTTACCCATAAATTTTAGAGGCTTTCGCGTGAGAAACATCCTTAAAATCAAGCACTGTTTGCAATTAAAACTTTTCAAATTACCTTAGGTACATGAAGCGTTGTCATTTCATCGATAATTATGATTACGAAAGAGAATTTAATATATATATTGTCACCTTACAAAGGTGTGAAATAAAATTATGAATTTTTTAATCAGATTACATGATTGTCGATACTTGTGCTTCGACCTCTGAATTATTGGTGGGATATATGATGTAATTTCAGCTAAAGCTGTAAGCCAATCCTAATCAGAAGTGGGTGTAGTAGTAACGACGAAAATTTGAACAAGAAATTGTCATAGACAATTTTGACGGGTTTTTCACATATATTTACCTTTAATTAAAGACAATGACTGCAATACATTGGCACTCTGTATGGAATCAAAGTACAAAAGGAATCATCGATTGTTAAATAACCCTGCGCGTACTGTATTTATGCTGTGTAATGTTACTTTTGAACTGTTCCGAAAATTAAACAGAAGTTGAATTTTTGAAAAACATTACTTGCTATCAATAAGTACCAGTATCAGTACCACAGGAGGTTTGCTAATCTCTAAAACTAATAAATTGATTGTGACCTTAAAAGTGGGTAAAGGTCATTTATATTATCAAACTCGATTGCCCATCATGTCAGCATGCTATAAATGTGAAATATCAATTCCTCAGGCTTCACAGAACATAAAAAGACTCCAAACGTTTGGTAGTCCAAATAGCACTTAATGAAAACTTTGACCCTTATGGAAAAAGGAAGTTAATCTTCTTTGGAAGTTTTTCTTTAAACAGAAGTCTCCGCAGAAGGTTGTTAACCGGAATACGTTATTGTTTTCCTCTTAAAAGGTAAGAAAACATAATTTCATGATATCAATATAATTGACCCCCGTGACCTAGAAAGTGGGTCAACGTCATTCATATTAACAAATTTATTAAATAATGATCTGAGCATTATATTTTTGTTTCTGTGATGTATAGAACCTCTAGGCATTTCCAAACTTAAGAAGAAGTTTCGTATCCATTGGTACCCTACATTGAAGTTTGAATTTTGACCCTAAGAAAAACTGGAAGTTGGTTTTTTGTCTAATTTTTGCTTCAACCAACCAAAAGCAAGTCTCTACAGGAGGTTGTTAACCAAATCATAAACTGTTTTACTCTTAAAATGTAAGATAACGTCGTTTAATGATATCAATATAATTGACCACTGTCACCTTAAAGTAAGTAAAGGTCTTTCATATTAACAATCCTAATATACAATTACCTTACTATTATGTGTGTGAAATATCGAACGTCTAGACCTTTCCAAACTTGAGAAGTTTCTGGTAATTTGGTACCCTAAATGGCACTTTTGAACTTTGACCCCTACCGAAAACCGGAACTTGACGATTTACACAAAAATGTTCTATGAGAAGTGCCATTATTTCCAATTCCAACATATCCAAAGATGATTTCAAAATGTCACGTCAATATTGAGATATTGACTTTAGGCCAAAAATCAAAAATGGCGTCATGCTGGCCATTTTCCCCACAAAGTTGAAATTCACGTAATAATTTAGAGGGCACGTTACCAAACTTATTCCATAACTACTAAACAAAATTTCATTGTAGGGTTTTGGACTAATTTAAGTTCCAACTTTTTGTTTGCACTTTGAAATAGTGATTTTTTTTAAAATGACGTTAAACGTCCAAGAAGGACGGCACAGAAGAAATGTAGACACTAAAATGATCGTATTCACATTCTGTGTTGTTTTTTTCTCTCTCTCTCTCTATTTTTAGGAGACATTGACCCCTTGCTGAGCTTTTTTATTTGAAATAATTTCTATATACATTAAGGGAAAAAAACGGTTATATATTACCCTCCTCTACATAATAGGGTGAAAAGCCCTAATGAATCTACATTTAGCATATTTGAGTAAAAACAAACATACGCAACGATCTCGTGTAATGAAATTAATGCGTAAGGTGTTGATAAAACTAAATATCGGTATTTATCCTGTAACTGGCACTGCTTGCACCTGGCGCATATATTTTTGCTGTATTCGAAAGTGACGGAAAATCACAAATATCACATTTAGAAATATAAATATTTGTTGAAATAAACGATTTTAAATGTTGTTATAAACATGTTGATCTATAAAAATTCATGAAATCGCTGTTATATCCGATGAAGTTTGGAACTATGTTTCCATGCGGAGCAATCAATTTGGCGTCCGTCCTCAGGCAAATTCAGCGTAACGTCATTGTCAGGTAAACACAGATTGAACAACAAAAAACTGTTTAAGTTACTATAGTCTGATTTTCAATCAATGTTGCAGAATAAATGGAATATATGGTCAATGTTTAAACAAATAAGCTGTGTTTTTCGCCAGAACCTCGCCACTTTTGTCTTTCTTCAGCCTCGCCAGAATACAGCTCACGATTGAGACACTAACCATGTATTCTCTATTTACGAGAATAGGGTTGACTAATTTAGAACTGTTTAGAAGACAATGTAAACATGCAAAACAAATCTTATTTCAATTATCTCGTTCATTCTTTCAGAAAGTGTAAGCAGGGCATTTAATTACATACGAGTTCCGGTTGTTAATAGTATATATTTTTTTTATCAATGATAGTGTGAGTACTTGCCTCTATATATCATGTTTCATAGACCGGAGGGGGGTGATCTTACGATCAAATTATTCGGAAGTTTCTGTCGAATAACGATAACACTAGTGCATGTATATTGTGTCTTAAGTAATGTTATGACCAGCATTTTCTCAAACATGTTTTAGGGAATAAAATAACGTTCATGTCCGTAGTCATTTCGTTATTGTTTCCGTAATGGCAAATATGCCAATTACACAATTCATTTGGGAGGTACTCCAGATCTCCGTTCTCTTTTTACCGAACCAGTATATTTTACATACTCTGATCTTTTTCCTCGGCTCTTATTAGCTTAACTCTTTTGTTAATTGGCAGCATTACATACAGTAATGCCATGAAAATGGTCGGGCTGTTAGTGTTAACTTACTCGCTTTTTACATAGGTATGACATGACCTTCTAGACAACCTGGCATTCCCCGAGTAATCCCGTTTCCCTTACAGTAAAAACACATCGAACACTTCCATCCAGACCAACGAAAGTATATATATTTTGAAAGCTTAATTCGCGGATTTGAAATCAATAACGATTAAAATTAAGATCATGAACGAAGAGATGCATCATCATTTGGACCACTTTTCGTATCAATGTAATTTTATTTCATTGTCTTTTTTTTTTTTTTTTTCACGAAGAGTCGTGTACAATATTCCTTCTTACGTGTTACTGTACCGAACTATCGAGCACGATTGCTGTTCATATATAAAATAAATGCCATGCCATGGCCATTATTGAAAATTCGTGATATGTCACTATCTCAAAACCCTTTTTCCTGTAGCAGGATATCAAAGGACAATAGTACTTATCAAGTACGGTTCATAGGAGAAAACGTTTGTGTTGGTTTATTCTTACATGCTGTGACATCCATGAGCTCTATCTGAAAGTTGATATTTTCTCCTCAAATCCTCCCGTCCTTCTCCCTTTAATGTTCACATCATTGAATGACACAGAACAGATCACATTATATGTGGTGAAACAAATCTAATTTGATTTTGTGTTGTTCCAGACAAATATACAAAATTCTACTGGAAAATACAATTTAAAATAAAACCTAGTCTGTAAGGTAATAGTCATTACTGTCTGGTGGCGTTAGGATTTCACCTGACTGTAAATATTTTTCACTTTTGAATGTTATTAAGTTAGAAATACTACCTCTGTCCTTTAACGTCATATATTACGATTCTGCGACAATATGAGTTGGAAAAATATCACTTTTCAGTTACGATCCGATTGGCTGTTTTGTAATGTTGCGATGTGATACTCTAATGTGATACTGATATGTAGATATATTTATATATATAGACTATTTCAGACGGTGAATGAAGCTGAGAGTCACTTTGTGTTTACGGACTGCCGATTCGCCAACAGGTATGTACAGTGTGTTCTGACAATCTCTTACTACAATATTCCAAAGCAAAGCTTATTTTCATTTCTATCTTCACTTTATATTATGTATGTCTTTTAATCTTTTCTACATTTTGTATGTTTTGTTTTGTAGTTATAAATACTGCTATATTTGAGCCCATCATTTCGTGTCATTTACGTTTACTTTGCACGCTTTCTTTAAAAATAAGTAGTCTATTAGAAATTTGCTGCAAATTTTCAATCGAGTTTATATCGAATTGCCAAGCATTTCCATTCAGCAAAAAATCTCAAGATAATGGTTATTATAAGGCCTTGTTATTTTCAATATATCCTGTATGTTATAAAATGTTATAATGTTTGAGGAATATCATTGTATATTAGTCTTTACGTTATATTTCGTTATGGATGTTGAACAATAGATTTCATTGATATTTTAAGATATTACTCTAACGAGATCCTAATGCATTGCAAGAAGATCAATATTATCGCAATTACCGAAGATAACTCCGACTGGACCGTTTATTCTTATTTTATTTATTTATTTAGTTTATTATCATCATTTCATTTTGGTTTTTGTTTATATTTCAAATGAAAATTTATCAGAATATGACATGTTAGTCTTCCGGTATTTCAAGTTGACATAAGTCATTGTTTTTTATTTCTTGGTGCACTGATATTTATTTATTGTCAGAAGCAGCATATACGAACTTCTAGTATAGCACAGCACTCGAAAAGCATTGGAATGAATTACGATCGATTATGATACAAATTTCTTTAAATCCAAAATATCAACATTCAATGACCGATACATATTTCATTTACGAAAGCATCCTTTTACAAACTGAAACACAAAATATAAAACACTAAAACGGAGACCAATATCCAAAGATAGCCCTAGTATAATATAGCAATAGTAGCGTAGGTCAAACTCAACGAATTAAGTTTTTTTTTTTAAATAACGTTTTATCGTAAAGATGAACAATAAAAGGGAGAATTTGCCATCTAATTTATTAGTGTTTCTGATCAGAAATATTGGTACTGGTTGTGCTATGGTACCAGCAGTACAGAGCAGGTTTTGTTGTAACAGCCATTATAAAACAGCTTTGCGCTCGTCTAGGACTTTCCCGTACATAAAATCAACACTTTGCTGCCTGATTACCTTTTCACCAGGGACAGAAAATATTTTCTCCTTTTGTTAAAATACTACATTTTGCCATTTTCCCAACTATCTTTTTTATTTCTGTATTTTGAGTTATTATTTCACAACTTAAACATCAATAAAAATGAGTATACCTATATGTATATATTGCTTACAATTTGCCAGAAAACTGGTCGTGCATTTATATATTAACATCTAGAACATCTGTTTGATGAACCTTATTTCATATACATTTGTATCAGCCTTTTAAAGTCCAAGCTGTCTTTAACCTTTATGAAGAATGTCTCTTCTTTCATTAGAAATATTCCGAAGTGATTAGTATACATGGTAAACAATAGCAACGACAACAAGGAAAATGCCAGGTGATGGTTCCGTTAGTATGCTAATGTCCTCATTACAGATCTTAACATCACATACCTGGATTCACCGATATTTATGTCTCTTTATTTTGCCCCATGTTCATCGAATTTGAGATTAATTATGACAATATCGGTAATTTCATTGTCGTCACTATCATTGTTTTTATCAGGGAGTCGGTGATATGAAATATTTTGTCAATGGGCTGTAAGAAAATATCAACAAACTCAAACTCAATAAAACTAACACAAAATAGAACAAAAGAAAGGTTTACATTGAGACTCCTGAAAATATAAGGATTTTATATCCAGGTGTTCCAATTTGATACGGCGAAAAGAAAATATGGATACTAAGTAAATCATAAAATGAATTCTTAAAATGATCAAGGACTTTTTGTAGAAGTGATATTGGTACACAATAATCATTTCTGTTGTATTCTGAAATATTCCTATGCTACAATTCAACAACCCTGAATAACTTACATACTTAACAATAATTTGGACGATGCAGTGCATGTAGTTCAATCATCCTTCTAGTTTGTTATGCTTGTTACTAAATTCTCGGACGAGAACTATGATCATTTTTGTTTCTATTTATAGGATTTCATCGCCATGACGATCGTCAATATCCTTATCACCCTGACGGTTTTACATTTGACAAGTGCGTTTTTCTACACTAACAGTAAGGAAAATGATTTACCACGTATAGGAAAACGCCACCATATATACTGGTTTGATGCTTTGGGACGGTTTCGCAAACCCTTAAGAAGTGGAAAAGAAGCAAACAGTCCACTAGAGAATAAGGAGCTGCCACAAAGTCGGAAGCGGATCAACGAACGAGATATCTTATTATTTTTGTCGGGATATCACAATTTAACAGGTAAGAACACACTCTATCTATTTAAATTAGCCGATATAACACTAATCTGAAATACCTAGTATCTCGCTGTTCAGATTTTCTGCAAATCACTTTTTTTTTCACTTGCTGTTACATCTTGTGGTTCATATTTATTGTCATCGGTGTTTCTGTGTAAATAAAGATGAAATTTTAGGATAATCAATGTTAAACTGAAATAAGATATTTCAAATCAGCGCCGTACTTGTTTGTGCATATCAAATTACGCACAATTTCTGCCAAATATACCCAACTTGTCATTTTTACCTATGTCTGCTGGGAAATCAAAAATGGTGGACCTTGCATGTATGTCAATGTAAGATGGAATTCATCTTTGGAATTTATTCGATATGTCATTAGTATTTAGGCGACTGACGTTTAAAATCATTTATTCGGCACGAATGTAATATTCTGTTTATCATATAACTCATATTTATAAAGGATAAATGATAAATTGATTTTCTAAGAAGACAGATTTTTTCGACTTAGAGTACACATTTTTGCACTACCAAATTATGTGATCTCATGAAGAGGTGGTTAAATCTTTATGTCACCAGAGTACACATTTTTGCACTACCAAATTATGTGATCTCATGAAGAGGAGGTTAAATCTTTATGTCACCATAATTTCTGACATGGCTGTAAGACATGGCCCAACAGGCTATTGATGTGATAAACTTTATTTTTGCATTGCAGAGAACCGAGCGCGTTGAGGATGGTGATGGCAACCCTTGTTAACAGCAATGTCCCTTATAAACTGAAGACCATATGTACTTCGTAAATACCTCAAAGAAAAATCTTGTAAAACAATACTGAAATCAGAATAAAAAAGAATCATGATTTTTTATTTTTTAATTTATTGTCAAAAGGTATACAAAGGATTAGGCATAAGTTATCGTAACTTATCAACGCCTTCTCCCAATATGCATTTTAAATGACATTACAATACTGACAATACACATATATAGTTAGTGTTACTATTTTTACATCAAAGTCAGAACGAAACATGAAGGAAGTAACACTTTCATGGTTTGGATCGTGTAGTGACTCTAACTATAATTGACAGAAACAATGAAAATTTATCAAAGAAAATACATTAACATGTATGCAGGTATCAATAGATCATTTATAATTCATACTTGAAATAAGATCACTGGTAAGATTGGTTAAAATTAACATTGAATGTCGATATAAGTAGACAGTATGGCCAATGTCTGGACAAAACGCAAAACCCACGAAAAGCATTGGTTTTGCGTCTTATCCTGGTGACGCGTGTCGACAAATAATATTTCATGAATACACATAATTCGTGTTAGTTGTGAATAATGGGGTGGGGGAGATAAAAGTGAGATGGGGAAGTAGGACAAGCCAATAATAAAACAAGAGTATCGAGATGGCCAAACCTGGAAAAGCAAAGTTTACAACGGACGGACGGATGGACGGACGGACGGAACGACGATAATACCATACCATAATACGGCCGGTAAACAACGGGTGTATAAAAAGAAGAAATGATTTTGTTTTAAAACAATAGTGCCAGACTTTAACTAAGGTAGTATCCCCCACCCATAGTGCACAGGTAGCAATACTATACAGGCACTCATATTCCTTCAATGTTACATTAGAGACAGACATATGTATCATAATACACCTGCGATATGGTATTAAGAAATCAAATCTAATTGTTGACAATAAATCATAAAAAAATACACACGTGAAAAACTAATGAACAGTACGTGCTGATTTAATACTAACGATTTGGTTCACTGAAGGTCATTACAATATCTTGGAGGCCCGTTACTTGTTTTCAGAAATGACCTGTTCATAAGTAAAGTATATATATATATATTCCTTTCATGAATTGCACTATGGCATGCCCTCCTTCAAAAGGTGATATTTTAAAAATCAACATGTAAACATCACGATATCCTTCTACTCAGAACAAACTGACAAAGCGTGTCGATACTTTATTGGTAATTCGCGCTACGTAACATAAAATACACACAGAAACGTGTATTCACACATCAATTAACATGAATCAGTTTCGAATATCATCTCACATTACATGTGATTAGTGCTGGATAGTCCAGTGAACGCATAACTAAAGGCTGATATCGAGAGATTAAAACAAACCAAACAGAACAGTCATCCTCACTGATAGTCTTTCGGCACTTCAGTCTATAGACACCGGAAATAACTCGTGATCAGTAACGCTAAATTCGATTCTATGTTCTCTATAAGAGTATCGCGGTAGAACTAGTATATATCCTGTCCTACATTGATATTCTCGTCAACGAAAGAGCTGACAAACAAACTAAGAAAGCAATAAATTATAACTAAATTAACATCGATGTCAAAATTACAAAAAAAAAACTTTTATCACTAAAAAGATAATGCAAAAATCGAAAAGAATTTGAAGTGACCAGAGAAATTCATACAACTTGAGACAAATTATAGAAAAATCTATTGTAAAGACAAATATACGGTTATAGTAAATCGGATGACAAAACCATCACACGATAAAGTTTAGGCACAACAAAATTTAATTCGAATGAAACACATATAATAAAATTGTGAGTGCTGTGATAATGTGAAAAAACATCGATCATAATCAATAATTTACCATTAAAACACAGAGTCAACAGAATCGAAAACTATCCGTAATATAGAAATGCTGGACTTAGTTACGTTTGCATATATGTCTTATCGCCCCTTATCAAACACAATAAAATCTGCTATTTATGGATTGAATTGGCAAAACAAAGTAAAAAATATCTAATAAAGAAATGTTCTCGTTAAAACTGAACATTATAGTGAGTGAAAGAAAAGTAAAGTAAAAAAAAATCCATAAAAATCTCAAAAAAAAAAAAATACCGAGATGTCAACACAACCACAATCCAAATTCAAATTCAATAAAACTTGGGCAAAATAAAGCAAAAGAAAGATTTACACCGCGACAACTGAAAAAGAACAAGGATTATAAGACCAGATGTTCTGGAAGAATGATTGTCTTTTGCTTCAGCGACGATACCCACCATGTAAACTTCGGTGAATCCAAGTAAGTAATTTCATGATCTCTAATGAGAACAAGGTTTACAACAACAGAACTAACAGGCAAACTAAGGAGCATCAAACACGTCCAGCTTCATATCGCAAAAAGAAATATATTTTTATCAATGGGATCGCTATAACGGCCATTTAGGACGAACCTGCTTTTGAGATTACCTGTGTTAAGTATTACGGTTTTCATTGTGTGTGCGTGCTTCTCAGTAGTGTTCTTCCTGTCACGTCCTAACAGCCGGGTATCGGCACGCGATATTTGCCATCACGTGACGTCACAATTAAAATATCAAATTAATTTCTCCTTCTAACCACAGAGGAACGTATTGAAATCGAATCGGACGATTTGGAGAAAAATTTATAATATTTTGGCAATGTGCCAGTAAAACAATAAAAAAATAAAAGAAGTTTCGACAACTGCTAACTAAGCAAACACTTACATAGGGTTGTTCTATCCCTGTCCACAGAACCGGCCCATATTTGATTACTTTTCTCGAGGGCCTAAAAATCAATAATAAAATGTAATTTTGTTCTGAAACTTATTCATCAACATCACATTGAATGTGCGTCGGAGTTGATGACGTTATCAATATTTGACATTGTTGAGCTACATAAAATGATGACGTTACACTATCGTGCGTAGCGTCATAGCGCGTGCGTGCTACCTTAACCCACCTTTTGCGAGATAAGTTTTCTAATCACATTAGCCATAAATACTGGATTTCGTTGTACCTCTGACTCGGGCTGACATTAGGGCAACATTTTATTTTCCCCTCGAACGATATTCTGTTACAGATTACCAGTTCTCGACAAATATATATCGATTTTGTACACGTACATGTAAGAGATTCCAGTATCATCAGTTTTTCAAGCCCTCCTTACTTTCGTTTTATATTGTAAAATTATAATTATTTTTGTGATTTTTTCCAGTTATGCGAAACAACAAATAAAACAAACCACTGCGAAATAAGAAAAGACTATCGACGGTTTTGATGTTAACCCTAATAGTGATTGGTATCAGTGCTTGTAGATTTTAGACCTTGTAAATTATTTTATCGAAACATGTCAAATGTTACACACTGACGATAAGCAATATGTAACCTGTCTACTTGATCGAGTTTGTTAGGAAACAGACAAGATATACATGTAATTCACCAAAACTATGTACTCACAAATTTCTACTAACTCCTAAAAATAAACAAAAAATTGTTTTTAACTTTTTTTATCGCAAACAATGTTTTTTTTTCTATGATAACGATAGCTGTAAATTCTACATGTTTTTACCTCATGTTTAGATGTTTTGATATACCACGTGAATGAGTGTTTTGATAACGTATTACTTAGGGGAATCTCTCTATGTTATCATTCCCAAGCGGGAACCGGGAACCGAAAACCGGAGAAGTTTTGCGTTCATCTGTCTGTCCTTCTGTCTTTTCTTTAGTCCTTCTGCCCCTCTCTATCTATTCCGGGCTCTACCTTCAACATTACAAAATGTAATAATGGAAACCTAATACTTGGGATATGAATTAACCCTGGTGAAACGGTGTATCACATATCAACAGTAGGTCACTCTGACCTACATTTTGACCTTCAACTTACATACGAAAAGAAGTTTGTCCAGTCCCTATTTTTTACACTGATAACGACGAGAACTTTATACTTGGGATAAGGGTACAGTAAGAAAATAGGTCACATATCTACAGTAGGTCACTATGACCTATATTTTGGCATTTGACCTATATCAAGAAAACGTTTGGCCCTATCATCATGGGAACTTGTTACTCAGAATATGGGTTCATCTTGGTGAGACAGGTGTGTAACGTATGAAACATGAGTCACTTTCACATAAATTTTGACTTTAAACCAACATCAAATAAACAGTTTGTTCTACATTAGTAATCACGTGACTTTGGTACTCAGTAAACAGGTTTCCTTTGTTAAGCCGCTGTGGTAGTTTGTTTACTATCTAACACTGTGGTAGTTTGTTTACTATCTAACACTGTGGTAGTTTGTTTACTGTCTAACACTGTGGTAGTTTGTGGTAGTTTGTTTACTGTCTAACACTGTGGTAGTTTGTTTACTATCTAACACTGTGGTAGTTTGTTTACTATCTAACACTGTGGTAGTTTGTTTACTATCTAACACTGTGGTAGTTTGTTTACTATCTAACACTGTGGTAGTTTGTTTACTGTCTAACACTGTGGTAGTTTGTTTACTATCTAACACTGTGGTAGTTTGTTTACTATCTAACACTGTGGTAGTTTGTTTACTATCTAACACTGTGGTAGTTTGTTTACTATGTAACAATGTGGTAGTTTGTTTACTGCCTAACACTGTGGTAGATTGGTTACTATGTAACAATGTGGTAGTTTGTTTACTGTCTAACACTGTGGTAGTTTGTTTACTATCTAACACTGTGGTAGTTTGTTTACTATCTAACACTGTGGTAGTTTGTTTACTAACACTGTGGTAGTTTGTTTACTATCTAACACTGTGGTAGTTTGTTTACTATCTAACACTGTGGTAGTTTGTTTACTGTCTAACACTGTGGTAGTTTGTTTACTGTCTAACACTGTGGCAACACTGTGGTAGTTTGTTTACTATCTAACACTGTGGTAGTTTGTTTACTATGTAACACTGTGGTAGTTTGTTTACTATCTAACACTGTGGTAGTTTGTTTAACACTGTGGTAGTTTGTTTACTATCTAACACTGTGGTAGTTTGTTTACTAACACTGTGGTAGTTTTTACTGTCTAACTGTACTTTGTTTACTCTAACACTGTGGTAGTTTGTTTACTATCTAACACTGTGGTAGTTTGTTTACTGTGGTAGTTTGTTTACTAACACTGTGGTAGTTTGTTTACTATCTAACACTGTGGTAGTTTGTTTACTATCTAACACTGTGGTAGTTTGTTTACTATCTAACACTGTGGTAGTTTGTTTACTATCTAACACTGTGGTAGTTTGTTTACTATCTAACACTGTGGTAGTTTGTTTACTATCTAACACTGTGGTAGTTTGTTTACTATCTAACACTGTGGTAGTTTGTTTACTATGTAACACTGTGGTAGTTTGTTTACTAACACTGTGGTAGTTTGTTTACTAACACTGTGGTAGTTTGTTTACTATCTAACACTGTGGTAGTTTGTTTACTATCTAACACTGTGGTAGTTTGTTTACTGTCTAACACTGTGGTAGTTTGTTTACTGTCTAACACTGTGGTAGTTTGTTTACTATCTAACACTGTGGTAGTTTGTTTACTGTCTAACACTGTGGTAGTTTGTTTACTATCTAACACTGTGGTAGTTTGTTTACTATCTAACACTGTGGTAGTTTGTTTACTATCTAACACTGTGGTAGTTTGTTTACTATCTAACACTGTGGTAGTTTGTTTACTATCTAACACTGTGGTAGTTTGTTTACTATCTAACACTGTGGTAGTTTGTTTACTATCTAACACTGTGGTAGTTTGTTTACTATCTAACACTGTGGTAGTTTGTTTACTATCTAACACTGTGGTAGTTTGTTTACTATCTAACACTGTGGTAGTTTGTTTACTATCTAACACTGTGGTAGTTTGTTTACTATGTAACACTGTGGTAGTTTGTTTACTATCTAACACTGTGGTAGTTTGTTTACTATCTAACACTGTGGTAGTTTGTTTACTATCTAACACTGTGGTAGTTTGTTTACTATCTAACACTGTGGTAGTTTGTTTACTATCTAACACTGTGGTAGTTTGTTTACTATCTAACACTGTGGTAGTTTGTTTAACTGTGGTAGTTTGTTTACTATCTAACACTGTGGTAGTTTGTTTACTAACACTGTGGTAGTTTGTTTACTATCTAACACTGTGGTAGTTTGTTTACTATCTAACACTGTGGTAGTTTGTTTACTATCTAACACTGTGGTAGTTTGTTTACTATCTAACACTGTGGTAGTTTGTTTACTATCTAACACTGTGGTAGTTTGTTTACTATCTAACACTGTGGTAGTTTGTTTACTATCTAACACTGTGGTAGTTTGTTTACTATCTAACACTGTGGTAGTTTGTTTATTATCTAACACTGTGGTAGTTTATTTACTGTCTAACAATGTGGTAGTTTACTGCCTAACACTGTGGTAGTTTGTTTACTATCTAACACTGTGGTAGTTTGTTTACTATCTAACACTGTGGTAGTTTGTTTACTGTCTAACACTGTGGTAGTTTGTTTACTATCTAACACTGTGGTAGTTTGTTTACTATGTAACACTGTGGTAGTTTGTTTACTGTCTAACACTGTGGTAGTTTGTTTACTATCTAACACTGAGGTAGTTTGTTCACTATCTTTTACAAAAGGTACGGTTTTCGAGAATCTTGATTTGAATTGAGCCATTTACAGAGGTGTTATCGGAGTACCGCAAGGCATTCTGGGATTGAAAAATATTGTCGACAAGATCAGTGACACATGACGTGGACAAATTAACACCTTAACTACAGTGATGTAATATGTACAACAAAATATCATTATCTAACACTTTCACACGCATTATATATTTAAGTTTATGCAATAAATCCTTTCCCACACAAAGGTTGACAAGAGGCCACATAACATGATACATGGCGTGTGATAATAAGTACAACATTAGGTATTTTCTGTAAAACATGATAATTCACTTTTGCATAATCATACGTAGAAAGAACACAACCGGGTAGAGATATTATCTCAATAATTTATCAAGCTTTTCTAAAAATCTTCAATATGTTGTGAAGATGTTTACAATGAATATATAAAAAAACCACTGCATCTTAATTTGACTTGCATATGTGAAATAATATTTTGGTATATATTTCTCTCCTATAAATTGTACTGATTAATTTGGCAATTAGATAAAAAGTGAAATTCGTCTCCAATGTCAGAGCTCTCTTGACGAGGAATATCTAACCATCATCCTGTTTCTACAGTTAAATGCATATTTGAAGAACGAAACTCATACTAAATTTTCCTATATCTAGTATACTGTTTTCCTTGTTCAAATTTTGTCGTAAATATTGAATATTTCTACCCTCTAGAGGAGTTAAGAATATCATCGAACCATTTCTGTAAATATTGATCCTTTAGTCTTATTTTCACCAATATCTTAATTTCATCTATATTTAGAAAAGGAACATGTAGATCGATAGTACCAGACACTTAATTCAGATCGGTTTGGAATAGAATTTCTTTTAACATTTGTGAGCCATTTAAATGGCATGGTTCCATTTTATTATAGATAGCACTTGATAACTCATTAGTGGTAATCAGCTGAGGCCAGAATACTATTAGTCTACATTTACTTTCAATGTCTAGTGGGTATCTTCCCAGTTAATCATAAACAAAGATATCAGCTGTACAGTGCACAACACGAAACAGTGGGGAACCTACATATGAAATTTAATACCGAATCCTTCAAAATTTCTTAAGAAAAAAAAAATTAAACTATGAGAATCAAAATTAATGACAGCTGTTTGTCCGTCATTTTTCATTTTCTGAATTACCCACGTATGAAATTTTAAAATGATTCATCATGTTCTTCCCAAGAAATTACTTTATTAACAAATGTAAATGTTAACGGACGGACGGAAGGACGGAAGGAAGGAATGGCCACGGACGAGGAAGAGCGTTTTAAACAGCCTATCATCTGCATGGCACGGGATGTAAAAGACAGTAGATAAGTTAGAATGTCAATAATAATTATTAGTTTTAAGAATGATGATTGCCACTTGAGTCGGCCCGGTTAAACTACATATTTCATTTCATATTTACTTCCAAGTATTGATATGCAAAACGTTTTAATCAATTATCAGTAAGACAGAAATAATATATAAATGATTTCAAGTGTATTGTTTACGTAGATTAAACAGACTCTCTCTCTCTCTCTCTCTCTCTCTCTCTCTCTCTCTCTCTCTCTCTCTCTCTCTCTCTCTCTCTCTCTCTCTGTGTGTGTGTGTGTGTGTGTGTGTGTGTGTTGCTCTCTCTCTCTCTCTCTCTCTCTCTCTCTCTCTCTCATTGTTATATATTGTTCGGAAAAATACAAGTTTAATAACATGTGTCAAATCGCATTGTATATTCTGGATGAAAATAAATAAACTAATACATTTTAAACTCAAAGATTCCGTGTGGAATACTTTCAATTATTTCTTGGGCGCTCTTAATTCACGAATGTCCATGAGCTTTAAAATAATTACAACTTCACTTCTTGAGCTACGTTTTGCCACGAAATTTAGTAACCACGAAGATGCACGAAAATTCAGTTCCACGAAAATATGCACATTTACAGAAGTACGTATTTTCCTATTGATAGATGTACAAAACTTAAGACTAACAAACGACCGCAACACAGGACCTCAATGGCACAAGTCGTGAAAATGTCGGAAAGTGTTATAACATACAAGGCGTAAAATATAAATCCACTAATTACCTAAAACTAACTTAAAGAATACTCATATGTGTTACCCTGGTAAATACTAGCCGCAATGCAGGTAGGGTAGACAACTCTAGCTCAGTGGAGAAACCTCTAGATAATGGCGTCCCTCAGGGTAGTGTTATCTCCCCTACTTTGTTTAACATCTTCATAACTAAACTTAATCAACATCTTGCCGTAGTTTAACCAAATTATTGGAACGCTGGTGTAGGGGAGACAACTCTTATTTTGTATTTGTATACGATGCAAGAGTAGCGAACCGTCAAAATTTTATCTCATTACTGTGGCGTTTTGTTATTACTTTTATGTTTTTTCTATTTTATTTTTTTAAGTTGTTGAGAAATAGAAAAAATAGATTTAAGTGGAATTTTGATAGCCCCGTGAACTTTATTCTGTATACATGTAGTATACCATTTGCTTGATCACGTGTTTTACCCAGAGTTATGTACGTGTTGCATCAGTAGATAGAGACGAGACTATCCGTGCATGGACCAGAATAGTAAGATTTACAATGTGTATGATGAGATACAGCTGTCGTTTGTGATGACAAACAATAATACTGTTTATAACACAAGAAGATGACATAATAATATGCTTTCAGATAATAGTAGGGCATTGCTAGAACTGTGACCAAAATAATAATGTCCTTTTCCAATTAGATCAGCAGCGCTTTTACAATGAGTCTGACTAACACACGTGCTGATGTTAATATATGTAGTATATTTATTATGTATATCAAACGATCTTGGGTTCAAATCACCTCTCATCACTTTTTCGTTAGCCGTTCTCCGCACCCATTACATAAAAAGTGATTAAATCCTACACATATTACACCAGGAATTTTTAACAGACCTTTAATAACTTTACATAGATATGGCTTCTTAAATCGATTTTATCCTCATTTTTACCTCGGATTCGCTTAGCTGTGTTTTAGCGACATGTCTTAGTATGGGTACTAAAATACGCCTACAGAACTAAAACACAGCGTGTGTCCAGATTTTCCCGAGCAAAAAGTGGCGGGAACTTACATTAATCACTTTTTTCTAATAAACATCCATAAACATCCATCAGAAATCACACTGTCATTTATTTTCACAACACAAATGCATTTCATTGTAATAAGTATCTCAACATATAGGAAAATGAGCATTTAATCAATTTGAGGATGAGTGAGAAAAGAATCTCTACTCTCAGAAGTGATCCTTGACTACCCTATCATCGTGAAAACATATGAAGAAAGGAGTGTTTCTTTTACAGATGTACCAAACACGGACAATGTCCTACTCTTGTTCGTAATCTGTACTGTAAGGGTCAATATTTGTAAGGATTATTTATCAGTGGTGATAAGATAGCGTCACTCATTTTCTCCGAACGGAAGGCTCATGGTAGACAACATGGTAAGTTTGACAACAAAATTGTTTTCATTTACCACAAGTCGTGTTTCAGAAGCACAATGAATGCCCCTTGTTGCTGTTCATGTCTTTTTTTTTTGTATTTGTAATCAAGGTACACAAGTTGACATGATTTTATATATCTGTAACATCACCCTTATTCCCCTTAAGTGATAGTATTAATGTACTTGAAATAATTTTTGATATAAATTCTTTGTGATTTATTGATGGCACAGAATATTCATTGATAGACTGGACAATTTTCCAGCCACCTAACTGGGCGATTTCAGTTCAGCTTCGACCAGACTAGTAGCAAATGTTTCTTTGTGTTGAATTATTCTCTTTGCAACCTTTAAGTGGATCCTTTTCAGTCCTAACGTTCATATCTTACCAAGTGTGTCTTTTCCCACGGGTTGATGGGAGTACCAAACATCTGAATCACTACTAAGATTTGATAGCGGCCTATATGTTAAATCTAGCATCTGATTAATTAAGATATTTTGGCGGATGGTCTTTGTAAATTTTGTACAGCAGTACTGGGCAGGTGTTCCTTTCCTTGTTTTGTATCGATTCGTTTATTTAGTACTTCAGTATATGTACCGGTCGTGAGAAATTTGTCCAGAAACTGTCACCAACATCTGTCGTAATATTGAACAAGAAGCCGTAAAATCCATACAAATACAATATGGAGGAGGTTAATAAATAATAGTACGAAATATCACTCGTATATATATATATGGCTGGTGTGTGTGTCACGTGGTTGTTGTATGTATCGATATGTCCATAATCAGAACACCTCGCCTCTTTCGGTAATTGCTTGATACAGACTCCATATAACTCGCCTTTTTTTCTAACAATGTCAGCTCTCATCTTTCTGTTGCCAATCTTAAACGACTAGTAACATATAACATAGAAGACAATGTCAAACTCCTGGCAACCCGCAGAATCAGACTACTGCTCAATGACTATTAGGTAACAAAACAAAATGGACAACTTTGATTTATTTTATGGAGAAATTCGTATACGATCTAGGATCTCTGTATGTGGAAAGAAGAGAGAAAAATGTTTTCATTTTTGGCACGAGTCTGTAAGTCTGATATGTTTTCATTAAAGATCTCCCTAAGCCATGAGAGAGAAAGTGAGAGTTTAACATTTATGATGTCGCGTGAGGGGGAATAATTATATCGGAAATAAGATGTTTTTGCTTAATATTTCAGTCCGGAGGTATTTATATTGTGCTGATATCATTCTCCTGCTTGTTAGTGGGAGTGCAGGGTCTCTTCCGTAAGTATTGTATAATATATATGATTTCCACATAAGATATATGAGCAAACAGTTTATGAATAATTTATCTACACAGAGTGTGCAATGTCATAAGTACCTAGATTTATCTACCACACTGCAGTCCAAAATTCCGTAAATGAAACGATAAGCTTAATTTTTAAGCAGACACAATTTGCTGTATTTTGCACATTTCAAAACACACCTGAATGGATCAATAGAGAACGGAGTTTTGAACAGATTTTAAAGGCAATTGTATAATAAATAATTTATAAGCAAATTCTATGTTTGGTCTTGATTAAGTTACAATAACTGAATGGCGGGAAATGCAATAAATCGGTTACCTACAAGGAGCTTGGGTGGCAATCACTAACAGACAGGTGTAAAAATAGAAAATTATCCATGTTCTGTGATATTTATCGCAATACTTTTCCGTCAAATTTTAAATCTCTACTACCTCCTGTTTTCTCAAACCTCTCTGACTTTCAAAACCCACATTATGGCCTACAAGTCACAAAGTCATCCTTCATACCGAAGACTTCGCACAGTTGTAACAATCAAAAACTGACGCAAAGACACCAGCATTTTCTCAAACGATTTTATATCCTTCATCATTCACACGACATTATCCATTTGTTGACTGGGTTTGAGATCAATATGAGAGAATGTTATCAATGTCTTTAGCGGTATATTCAGCATATCTGTCCATGATGACAGACCGGGTCATGCAAATATCGGGCCGGAAGTCAGCAATGCTTGCTTATTACGGAAATTGTCGAGTAACGACCGGAAAGTACCGAACAGTAACGAGTTGTTACGTGTTCTGGGACAAACTTGGAATTTTAGATTTAATTCAATAGAAAAGTATAGAGAATAAACAGTAAAGGTATATAACAATATCTATTGTCAATTACGAAACTCGGGAGCTTTTTAATGTATAAACTCTACTTGTGACTGCGAATATCACTCTAACACTCTGAAGTTTTTAGGAATATTTACCCGGGTATTGTGCAAAAATCTCACAATTTTATGCTTCGATCTCTCGACTGGTAACGAAATCAACGTTTCTCCTCTCACCAACAGTCACTGCTTATGCACGTCATTATCAACGTTCATCTTTCTAACGTACACTTCTTTATTCATGTCCCGTTATAAATATCAAATACAAAACACGTGTCTGGTTTTCCTGATTAAGCCTACGAAGTATGTAAGACCAGTATTTTACGATGTACTATGTGTCAAGAAGAATGTGATGTCTATAAGAAGTTACATATATGTGTGTGTATAGGATAGTTGTATACACCCACGTGTAATCTCCAATAAATCAATCGCACACAGATTTAACAGAGGTCATTTATATCAATGCCTCCGTCTGGATTCGAACCCATGACTCCCTGATTACCATCCGATCTAAAGAGAAGTTCTGCAGCCGTCTGTAGCCGAGTGGTGTATTGCGAATAGTATTTACCAGAGTTATACATATTTCATATTTCAACAAAAAATTATTGATTCTGCATGTGTGTAATTGTTATGGAAATGTCGTAAAAAGTTTGTACAAACTTTTGTCTAGTCAATTTGTCTTTTGTTTGCAGTATGTTTGATTTAGTTTACAATGTAAAGTAGCTTTTTTCCTTCAGGTTCGTGTAAGGAAATTTATGCCGACAACCCAAACAGCGTGAACGGTACCTATCAGATAATGAACCGGAAACAGGAACCGTTCACTGTTTATTGTGTTTTTTACCTGGATTACGGATACACCTACATAGCGAGTACAGCTTCAGTACACATAGATATCGCCGATCTGTATACATCTACTGCACATGCGCTAGTACGCCATCTTAATACAGCAGGACAGCAGAAAGAGACGAAATTGGAACAAATTTCGAAATACAGCTCCCAATACCCCCTGTCTTTCCAATATAACGCAAATGTCGGATATGCCACTCCATACAATCACCAGCAAATGGCGCCATACCTTTATTTGGGTTTCTTGCCGGTTACGGTGGCTCAGAATCGTAACCAGCAGGGTTACAGAGCCAACGGCGTGGATTACCTGTTCACAAATTGTGACAGCAATCCAAACAGCTATATGGCTTTTTACTTTAATCCGAATCACAGTGTCCCTCTTAATTATGCTAGTTGTTGTGACACCAAACTAATGCATGATTGGGTTACGCATGCGCGCGATGTCCCGAAAGCTAGTTACTTGCCGGCCGAATTTTACTTTTTCTTTGAGCTTCACATGGGCGGATGTGGAGGATACGCCATTCCACCTACCATCATACATGACGTACGAGGAGCTGCCCTGGGCCTCCGATTCGGTAGGTAGTATCTTAAGTAATGTATGTTTAGAAAGGTATATTTTTTTCTTGTCATTAACTAATGTTTATGGATCAAACAAAACAACGAGATCGAGGGCTAAGTGACCTTATTCTGGTGTAGTCCAAATGTTTCGAAAGATTTTTTTTTAATCTGAGAACGATTTTCCTTTTTGTGTTTTTTATGATCTATCTGCAGATTATGACAGCCCGTGTGCACCTTCACCTTGTCAGAATGGAGGCTCATGCTATCCTGATGGGTCTCGATTTGTCTGTGAATGTTCGGAAGGATACAATGGGGCACAATGTCAAAATAGTAAGTCATCAAGGGGAGGTAATCAGACATATGATATATGTTATGGCATATTCTGCCTAAAAAGGTGATATTCTCGAATTCAAATATTCTATGTAAATGTGATTCGGCTAACATCGGCTGACTCCGGTACCGTTAATTGACGTACAGATGTAGTTACGGAATCAGCCGAGATGTTACGATGGTTATTTAATTATTAATAGCATTTGATATCATTCAGATCTTTGATTTTTTATTTTTCTAATTTATATAACGTTTTAAATTTCTCTTTATTTTTTTCTTGTAGTTGCGTGATTCCAGTGCCCTGGCAGTCAGGCTGAAGTTTTTCTGAATATTCGTCTTTTCCAGTTTTCTCCACTAATCGAATATGCATTGTATTTGATGTCGAGTAAAAATTCGAATGTGAATTTTTTTCGATATTTAGAGAGTTGTTTGTTGTGGAAATGTGATCGTGGTATTTTTGTACGATATTACGCTGTACTTTTAATCTTTTGTCACGTGAACAGTTTTATCATCGAGATCAAAGGTAACAAAATAATCCCAGAGCATACTTATATGTGGATCAGCATTTTATAATTTTATAGAAAAAGGAGATAATACGTTCGGTAGTTGTAAGACTATACGATTCCAAAAAGGGGTTTAATGGTTGTAACAAGTTAGTCCGGGCATGCCAGTCAAAAAGGTGACCAAACCAGCAGGTCCTGTTGTATACCAGCTGTATCTGGAGGACGTGTCTATCACCAGGTTTTGGTGTATGGTAATAACCATAATGCATGTTCTGTAGCAGCGCGTCTGCGACATCGCGCTAACCGCGCGGACAGTTTTCTATGACATCGCCCCAGAATGCATGGGATGTTTTTGTGGCATCGCTCCAGTGTTCACGACATTTTTCTGTGACATCACTCCAGTGTTCACGACATTTTTCTGTGACATCGCTCCAGTGTTCACGATATTTTTCTGTGACATCGTTCCATTGTTCACGATATTTTTCTGTGACATCGTTCCATTGTTCACGACATTATTCTGTGACATCGCTCCAGTGTTCACGACAGTTTTCTGTGACATCGCTTGAGTGTTCAGGACAGTTTTCTGTGACATCGTTCCAGTGTTCACGGCAATTTTCTGTGACATCTCTCCAGTGTTCACGACATTTTTCTTTGACATCGATCCAGTGTTCACAGCATTTTTCTGTGACATCGCTCCAGTGTTCACGACATTTTTCTGTGACATCACTCCAGTGTTCACGACATTTTTCTGTGACATCACTCCAGTGTTCACGACATTTTTCTTTGACATCGATCCAGTGTTCACAGCATTTTTCTGTGACATCGCTCCAGTGTTCACGACATTTTTCTGTGACATCACTCCAGTGTTCACGACATTTTTTCTGTGACATCGCTCCAGTGTTCACGGCAGGTTATGCATAGTTCACGACAGATTTTCGATAACATCGTCACATGCAGTGTGCAGAAGTTTTTCTGACATCACTTGGAGGTGACGTCGTACCGGTCTTTTCCTACAATTGCTTTATGAGTATAGACAATGTGTTGGATATACACATTACGATGATAATAAACAGCCTGAAACTGTTATTTTCTCTACCCACGATATATTATCAGAATACAGTCGCTATTCTCTTTGTATATAGAAGTGTTATAGTATTTATCGCCTTTACTTTGAGAAAAAAAAGACATATCTGGGATGGATTGATATACCTAATGGGTTAAACTACATATTCAACATATTTACAAGACATTAAATTATATGATCTGACCACACGGGGACATTGCAGAAGATTTATCACCCAAAATATACTCCAATCAAATCCCAATCAAATGTAAATAGAGTTATCTCCACTTAACAAACGTGAAATAGACATTATTTTATACAAATTACAATTAGATTATTAATTATGAATTGAATTTGATCAAAATCGATATCAAAAGTACATACTATCTATTATTTTAGATATATATTGACATCATTTCTGTATGTGTGTTGCAAGATGTTTCTATTGTTTTTTCTTCCTCTTCGTCTTATTATTATCATCATCATCATCATCATCATCATCATCATCATCATCATCATCATCATCATCATCACCACCATCATCATCATCATCATCATCGTCGTCGTCTTCATCATCATCATCATCATCATCATCATCATCATCATCATCATCATCATCATCATCATCATCATCATCATCATCATCATCATCATCATCATCATAACGTTTATATCTCAAATAAAGAACCAGACTTGTGACAATTAAACCACCACGTGTGCTAATACACATAAAAGAAAATAGAACATTTCCTTATCCGATGATAATGGCGACCATAGTCTCTTACTACATTTTCTGTTTTAAATTCATCTGTAGGAAACTTTTGGAAATAATATTTTTCAGAAAATCACTATCAACGGAGGTATGTTAGCTCCATAGTTTTTGAGTTTCACTATCAAAAAATGGGAAATGAACATTTTGAGAAAAAAAAATAAGCACGCTTTTAATACAGCGTAGTTAAAAGCTGACTTTTTGGTTGCGTTGTAGGTAAAGACATAGGAAAGGGTAAAATGTTTAGGTATGTAAGCTGGACATAACTTATAGCAAGATCATAAATCTTCCATAAAAGTGAAATTGAAGGACTTGAAAAGCTTATCGATCTATTCCGCCGCGTACGATAACAAAGAAACTCCTCTTCACCCATGGATGCTCCAGGCCCAATTGAGACAGAATTCTGTCTTGTCTAAGAAATGAAGATGGTTTTAAAAGATTCTGCTCTCAATCCCTTATTGTGCCTCGCCCCGCCCACCCCAGGATGTCAAGACCCACCATTTATACTGACCAAATTGGGACGGAATCCATAGAAGAAGGATTGTAAACAATTTACTCTATTTCCTCTACGGAAACTCTCCTCCCATGATATAGAGGATAAAGACGCGCCATTGCTTTAAAATTGAGTGCCTTTCACCTAAAATTTATCTAGACCAAATTTGGACAAAATTATTCCTACAGGAGCAGTAGGATTTTAATAAATATGCTCTATTTCCAATATTGGGCATCGTCCTCTCATCCCATGACCTAGAACCACCATTTATACAAAATTGATTCCTATTCATGCAGTTATGCTTCAGACAAAATTAAGGCAAAGTCGAATCACAGGAGAAGCAGAATTTAAAAAATTCCTCACTGCGCTCCGCCTCTTAAATCCCTTAGGGCGAACACCCAACATTTAATCAACACCGCTTAATCGTTTATGGCTAGGCAGTATAGTAAAAATTGACCTTTGAAAAAAGTACGCGAAAACAGTAAGCCCAAAGGGTATTAGAGTTAGTTCATATAAACAAAACAGATGTATTTCATCAATCAGAAAGTCAATATTTATCTCGAATATTTCATTCTTATATTTCTGGTTTATTACCTAGACATATTATTTCTGAACTCACAGATATATACTTGTTCCATAATTCCCATAACCACCGTACACTAGATTAAACAGCATCACCACAAGTCTTTAACCCACGCAAGAAAGTGAAAACACAAAATCACCAACAACATATTCAGTGACTCATTGGTAGACATCAGAGTAAGTTAAATCCTTGCTGCTGGGTTTGTATCGCTGTTTGTACGAGTGTCTAGGCTTAACCAGAGAATATTTCTATAAGTTTCGGTATTTAAATAACCATCCAACTCCGTTTTTTGTTCTGTAAACATTCATAAAAACGGACAGAAACTTCATGAAAATGTAATTAAAAACGGTACGTAGCCGTATTGTTCACTGTAACCTGATTGAGTGTAGCACTGAATCACGACAAGAAAACATGCATTCATTGTCTGATTGGTTTGATGATGCGAAAGTATAGGTTCCGAGATATCCTCACGATCCTTGGTGATTTCCGTCTGCAGGAAACATAAAAAACGTTTAGCAAGCAAGGATGAAAATATTAGATGCCTTATCTGTAGATATAAATGTAATTTGGTTTTATTTTTAGACTTGCTAAAGCTCGAGTATTTAATGTTCCGTCAGACTTTTACGTATTAAAGATACTTTTTTTCTAAATTTTATTTGTGTGTAAGGGTGTATCGGTGTGTGAGGGTGTATCGGTGTGTGGTGGTGTGTAAGGGTGTATCGGTGTGTGACGGTGTATCGGTGTGTGGTATTGTGTGAGGGTGTATCGGTGTGTGACGGTGTATCGGTGTGTGGTATTGTGTGAGGGTGTATCGGTGTGTGACGGTGTATCGGTGTGTGGTATTGTGTGAGGGTGTATCGGTGAGTGGTATTGTGTGATTGTGTATCGGTGTGTGCGGTGGTGTGTGAGGGTGTATCGGTGTGTGGTATTGTGTAAGGGTGTATCGGTGTGTGCGTTGGTGTGTGAGGGTGTATCGGTGTGTGGTATTGTGTAAGGGTGTATCGGTGAGTGGTATTGTGTGATTGTGTATCGGTGTGTGGTATTGTGTGAGGGTGTATCGGTGTGTGCGTTGGTGTGTGAGGGTGTATCGGTGTGTGGTATTGTGTAAGGGTGTATCGGTGAGTGGTATTGTGTGATTGTGTATCGGTGTGTGTGGTGGTGTGTGAGGGTGTATCGGTGAGTGGTATTGTGTGATTGTGTATCGGTGTGTGTGGTGGTGTGTAAGGGTGTATCGGTGTGTGGTATTGTGTGAGGGTGTATCGGTGTGTGTGGTGGTGTGTAAGGGTGTATCGGTGTGTGGTATTGTGTGAGGGTGTATCGGTGTGTGACGGTGTATCGGTGTGTGGTATTGTGTGAGGGTGTATCGGTGAGTGGTATTGTGTGATTGTGTATCGGTGTGTGCGGTGGTGTGTGAGGGTGTATCGGTGTGTGGTATTGTGTGAGGGTGTATCGGTGTGTGGTATTGTGTGATTGTGTATCGGTGTGTGTGGTGGTGTGTAAGGGTGTATCGGTGTGTGGTATTGTGTGAGGGTGTATCGGTGTGTGACGGTGTATCGGTGTGTGGTATTGTGTGATTGTGTATCGGTGTGTGTGGTGGTGTGTAAGGGTGTATCGGTGTGTGGTATTGTGTGAGGGTGTATCGGTGTGTGTGGTGGTGTGTAAGGGTGTATCGGTGTGTGGTATTGTGTGAGGGTGTATCGGTGTGTGACGGTGTATCGGTGTGTGGTATTGTGTGAGGGTGTATCGGTGAGTGGTATTGTGTGATTGTGTATCGGTGTGTGCGGTGGTGTGTGAGGGTGTATCGGTGTGTGGTATTGTGTGAGGGTGTATCGGTGTGTGGTATTGTGTGATTGTGTATCGGTGTGTGCGGTGGTGTGTGAGGGTGTATCGGTGTGTGGTATTGTGTGAGGGTGTATCGGTGAGTGGTATTGTGTATCGGTGTGTGCGTTGGTGTGTGAGGGTGTATCGGTGTGTGGTATTGTGTGAGGGTGTATCGGTGAGTGGTATTGTGTGATTGTGTATCGGTGTGTGCGGTGGTGTGTGAGGGTGTATCGGTGTGTGGTATTGTGTGAGGGTGTATCGGTGTGTGGTATTGTGTGATTGTGTATCGGTGTGTGCGGTGGTGTGTAAGGGTGTATCGGTGTGTGGTATTGTGTGAGGGTGTATCGGTGTGTGGTATTGTGTGAGGGTGTATCGGTGTGTGTGGTGGTGTGTAAGGGTGTATCGGTGTGTGGTATTGTGTGAGGGTGTATCGGTGTGTGACGGTGTATCGGTGTGTGGTATTGTGTGAGGGTATATCGGTGAGTGGTATTGTGTGATTGTGTATCGGTGTGTGCGGTGGTGTGTGAGGGTGTATCGGTGTGTGGTATTGTGTGAGGGTGTATCGGTGTGTGGTATTGTGTGATTGTGTATCGGTGTGTGCGGTGGTGTGTGAGGGTGTATCGGTGTGTGGTATTGTGTGAGGGTGTATCGGTGAGTGGTATTGTGTATCGGTGTGTGCGTTGGTGTGTGAGGGTGTATCGGTGTGTGGTATTGTGTGAGGGTGTATCGGTGAGTGGTATTGTGTGATTGTGTATCGGTGTGTGCGGTGGTGTGTGAGGGTGTATCGGTGTGTGGTATTGTGTGAGGGTGTATCGGTGTGTGGTATTGTGTGATTGTGTATCGGTGTGTGCGGTGGTGTGTGAGGGTGTATCGGTGTGTGGTATTGTGTGAGGGTGTATCGGTGAGTGGTATTGTGTGATTGTGTATCGGTGTGTGCGGTGGTGTGTGAGGGTGTATCGGTGTGTGGTATTGTGTGAGGGTGTATCGGTGTGTGGTGGTGTGTGTGTGTATCGGTGAGTGTGTGGTGGTGTGTAACGGTGTATCGGTGTGTGTGGTTGTGTGTGACGGTGTATCGGTGTGTGTGGTTGTGTGTGACGACATAAGGGTGTGTGTGGTGGTGTGTGACGGTGTATCGGTGTGTGTGTGGTGTGTGACTGTGTATCGGTGTGTGGTGGTGCGTGAGGGTTTATCGGTGTGTGTGGTGGGGTACGTGTGACGGTGTATCGGTGTGTGTAGTGGAGTGTGACGGTGTATCGGTGTGTGTGGAGGTGTGTGACGGTGGATCAGTGTGTGACGGTGTATCGGTCTGTGTGTGTGGTGTGTGACGGTATATCGGTGTGTGTGATGGTGGGTGACGGTGTATCCGTATATGTGTTTGTGTGTGACGGTGTATGTTGTGGTGTGTGACGGTGTAAGAGTGTGTGGTGGTGGTGGTGTGTGACGGTGTATCGGTGTATATATTTATATCATTGGCCAGCTGATCATCATTTCTATTCACACATTTCACATTTAATTAATCTTAATTCTGTATGCACTTCATGTCTACTTAACATGTTAACAACACCGGAAGTTTGGTAAGGTTATCTATAAATAATTAATTAATTAAGAAGTACGAGCTTTTATAAGATAAAGAAAAAATATTTTGGATTTTATGAGTTGTTTCTAAGTTTTAGTCACAGGAGGCCACATGAAACTCATTGAACATACCTATTATTCAAATATTTCCACTTTAGAAGTACATGTCTCCAACAATGTTAAGGGATTAAATTTAGCAGTTCAAGAACACTTTTGACGATAGTTTTGAAGATTCACTTATGCAATCAAGCGGACTACGACCTAGCTGAACTGCATGGCCCACTGCCATATTCGTACACAAGATTTTGTTTCAGAAAAATTAGTCTTTGAAACTGTTTAGGGGTCAGGACTCAAACACTTTGTTAACGTTTATTTTCTTCAAAAAGAGCCCTAATTAATAACTGTCACATGGTACGCATGAGATATTTACATACCACTTATCCAACTGGAACTTGACAGGTTTTCGCTTTCCTCTAAAGATGTTAAATGTTTATTATGTTTACGTGCTTCAGTAGTCAATATTCTGAGGAAGTCTTACTAAAAAGAATGGAGACATCATCAAAAGGTTGAGAGCGACAAGCGGTAGATTGAAGTTTTATTTTAGACAAAAATTTGGAAAAAGAGGCCCTAAAGACCTTTATAAGAAAGATGCCAAATAGGCCGAAAATGTTCAATTCTCTACCGCGTTTTAAAGAAGACGTGATCGATTAATAAAAAAAACCATGTTCTGCTAATTTGAAATCCAATTCCTTATACATGCTACACACAAAAACCATGACTCCGAATCTATTGCTTGCTGAAAAAGAAATTCTAAGATTTCAACCCATTTGACGCAAGAGACCTTGAAAGTAGGTCAAGATCAATAATTTAAATAAGTTGAGTAGACCTTCATCGCATTTTGTTAAAGAAACAATTCCAACAGACTGGACCTTTTTGTTATTGAGAAGCTGTTTGAAGATTTTAACACATTTGACCCATGTGACCTTGAAAGAGACACAAGGTCAGTCACAGAAACCAAATTGATATTTTTTCCACCTAGCTTGCCACAGGCCCAATATCAGCATCATAGGCACCCTGGTTATTGAGAAGAAGTTATTGAAAGACCTTTATATACTTGACCCCTGTGACCTTGAACAAGAGGGCTATATATCATGCTCATCCGACAATTGACAAATGGACGTACAAACTACAGATGTCGCTAATGGTGGCCTGACAAATCAGATGAATTCAAATTTTCCTCATTCCTTGAAAATATCAGAAACATTTGTGCAATTATGTTCCAAAATGACTTATGTGATTACCAGGTTGAGATTTTGATCAGGCTGAAAAATAACAATATATCTTTGACAACTGTTTTTTCCCCTTAACAAATCAAACTGTAATATTTTTCGCAATGGTGTGAAAGAAAACTTGGGAAGTAGTTCAGACTAATTTTCAAGATGAGTTATGTTGGGTTTTGGTACAGAGCGGAAAAATAAGTTTTCGTCAGGACAAACTTAGAATCACTTCACGTACGTTTGATATCGTTCTGACTCTTTAACTGCCAATCCTTACTAATGTTTCAATCCAAAATTTGGTTAAAATCTACAGAGGCATTAAGAGGAAGAAGCGTTTTGAAGCCAAATATTGTCTAACTGCCCATTTCAGGGCCCCGCCCCAAAGTCCCTAGGGGTCGAATCAAGTTTCTGAATACATGTACAGGAGATGATTCCCCACCCACAATGATGTCTCGGACCAAAGGATCTCTTTCAGGAACAATTGAATTTGCCCACGCACAAAATTAAATAAAAGTGGGTGGTATTTAAAGCACCTTTAGTGACAGCCCATTTTTTTCTTACTAAAATTTTGTCCCAATCGGAAGGCCGATGATAATTAGTCTCTGCCGACCCTTGTGGTTTTTTAAAGACTTTTTAATTAATTGGTGTAAACTGCATCCTGTCGATTAGATCAGTTTTATATTTCTTTTTTTTTTGTTTTTTTGTTAAAAGACTATTTTACCCGAACAAGTTCTTCCTGGATGTATACCGATAATATGTTGAAATGAACACGTAAGATCATAAATGTAAGATGGCGATGTTAGAAATTGAACATGAATAAGTGATGTAACCACTTCTGGGAAAAATATCACTAATTTGAAACGATAGTATCTCACATTCCTAGTTTATATTAATTATTATTTTTATTATTTAATATTAATTGCTTTTGATACATGACACACTCCCTTAAACTGCCTTACCTAGATAACTTATGCCCTCAAGTATAAAGTTCAAGAGACATGTAGTCTAATGGAGTATGGACAAGGTTTAACTTTGATGTAGGTCAATGATCAAAATGTAGGTCATAATGACTTGATTTAAGTACAGGACACGCTGCCTTATCAAGGTCGATCTATGTCCAGCGTGTTAAATTCAGTGTAGATGTTGCATGGACAAACTTTCAATTTGATGTAGGTCAAAGGTCAAAATGGAGGTCCTAGTAAGTTCCATTTAGTACAAGATTTATCGCCCCTCCTAGATGAACACATTCTTCGAGAATAAAGTCATAGTGTCTAAAGATGGACGGACACAACGCAAACTGATCTACCGCAAACCGATCATGAATCTACCAACCGCACCCCATCCTCCAATAATCACCCATATCATAATGTCTCTGGATCAGTCACTAGAAACGTACAAGTCTCCGATTAAAACTGGGTTTTTTTTGTAACAACTTGATTGAAAGTTTCTTCGTTACCTTGAAGCCTGTTGTTATCTTCCCTTTCTCGTACCATGAAAGCCTGTAAATGGTCCATGTAGTTCTGGTTACTGTCCCAACCAATTTCATTAATCTTTGCTTTCGATGTTACATCTATAGCTAGTTTTCATCATTAAATGACCCACTCTCGATTTCCAGTCTGTCGCGATTTTTTCCTGTTTAACCGCCATGAAATGCCCCTCTGCCTCCCTCCGTTTCCAGTCTGTTGCGATTATTTTTCCCTGTTTAACCGCTTGCGTTGTGCGAAATGCGTCCAATATGATATCCTGAAGCAAGATATTTCCCTCCACAATAAATGCGTTCATAGTCGTGCTTTAGATGATCGTTCATCTGTAGTGCTTTCTCATTGTTCACTTGTCCGGTGCATTGATTTCTAGCCCGACACCAGTAACGGTATGGCATGAATGTATTTAATATGAAAAGGATAAGAAAACACACGATGGCAAGGAATGAGTTTTATTGCTTATGACTGTCTGTGGTATGATATTACTACTACAAGCAGAAACTTGCTACCATGTGTCGGCATTATCAGGTTAGACTTACAACGGGAAAACTCAGGTACAGTGACCTATATTTATACTACAGTATATATTATACTTAAATACCATGTTATCTCCCCTTGTTTTTTTTATTAAAAAAAAAGATCTTTCGTGAACTCTGGTGAGCACACCTAACACAAATGTCTACACACGTTCTTTCATCTGACGGTAATACTGCTGTGTAGAGTAGGGTCACATTGGAATTTGAATAAAATAATACACAACAATGATAAAAGGTGGCAATCAAAACAAGTTTTACTTTTTTTTGTAGAATAACTTTCCATTAGAATGCCTTCATAAATAAATTTAATGTCGCCAAGAGGGATATCAATCATAGTTCCAATATAAGATCTGTTTAATATCTATACATAACAAAGGATAATAATAATTATTATATTTAACCAGTATAATAATAAATACCAAAATTAATTCAGACAAAATATACTCAAAAGTAAAGTTGATCTTTGATCGGTTGTGGTACGCTCTCGATCAAACTCCAACAATTCACACTAGCCAGCATAACATGTTCACACTCAAATATATACATGTACTCTCAAATATGACATTTACTATAAACTCTACGGAGAGAAAGTGGATCAGTGCTAAAGAGGGCTAGAACCCCTAGTTCCATACTCTAATTAGTAATAATAACGAGAGGCCAAGACATCAGTAGTATACAGGCTGTATACGGGGTTTGACTAGTGAGAATATCAAGTGATAATATGTTATATATCAAGTACCCCATTACTGGATAAAATATAGACTATATGTAATAATCATACAATGGTTTCCACGGTTACTTCTGTCATGCTGCATTCAATGTATAAGGACGTTTTGATTGGTCAACTTCTGTGATTGCCATTAAGGTTCAGAGGAGGATAATGCAGAACACTGAATAAATTTACTTTTTCAAAGTCTGCAACTAGCTATTGCACTTTGTAACACCCATCTCCAGTGTTATTGTCCAGTCTACACATACAAAAAGTCGAAAGGCACATCGTTATTTAACTGTACAACACACATGCAAACCAGGAATTTAGGGCCATATATACCTGAGCATATGATGGATGTAATAAAGTTATCTCCCTTTTCTTCCATGACAACCGTAACCAAGGAACCAGAGTAGCATTAGTGACTAGCAGGTTTATATTGCTTATGTTGGTAACAAGACTGATATAATGTACATACACATATGCTACTTTGTCAGTTGCTATTGGTTGCTGATATATCAATCCTTATCTATATACAAAAGCACTATACAGTGTCATCACGGATGGCAGTATCAATTTGGTCAAAAAATCCAAACTCATTCTGTTTTATACTCAAATCATATAGAACTACCCCTACTAAAATAAACGATACACAAATGTCTGTTCTGAAGGCCTTTGAAAGTGAATCAGGATTTCGGGGTTTTAAACACAAACGATTCAGAAGTCTTTTGGGGAAAAACCTGTGCCATAATATTTTATTACATGCATTTACATATATCATTAGATAATTTAAAAAAATCTTCTGTAAACCCCATATAAAATGAACTCTTCCATGAAATCACACCGGAAGTTGTAAGGTGGATAGGAGAAGTCAGAGATGAATGGTTCAACTCTCGGCCTCTGCGACAGCAGCGTCAGGATTTTCCTCCATTTCATCATCGTCAGATTTTTTCACATTCTCGTGCTTTTCATCCTGTAAAATAAAAGGCACTTTTTATATCTGGATAATTTTCACTTTTTTAATTTCCTTTGGCCATGTTTTACAACTATCCTCGTCACATTGTGTGTCAGAGCCATATCTTGTTGTTTTTTTACGACATTATAAACGAGTTCGATCAAGTTTTGTCACAAAGAAGCGTCATGAGAAAAAGTCATGCTACTGCATTGTACGCAGTAATCTATTCTTTGAAATAAAGATGATTGAAATAAAACGAGCAGCATTTAACCAATATCTAATCTAATATTTTGACATAAAGGCAAAGATCAAACGCATATATACACACTTCTATAATCTACCTAACAATGCAAAAATCAATTGCACCATCTACATCTTGATCAAAACCATGTAAAATCACACTAATATAATCTATAAACTTTCTTGGTCGTTGAGAATGGAGTAAGGATAACTATGTCGCAAAAAGGCGAGGCAGTATGCGAAACGAAATTATGAACAGATTGAATGAATAATTTAGATATGCGCGACTACGACAACAATAATTCAGTATACACATAAACTGCTGCTTCAGAAACTCTTTAAAATCTGTGCAAATTTTGGAACAGTCATTAAAGTAAACCAGAAAAGTAGAAACATACCTTTAAGGTATAGCTCAACAGAGTCAGCCTCAATAACTATTCGTTCTGAAAAGAAATCTCAAAATCAGCATTCAACAAACTCTAGCACACAACAAGGGCTACGATTACAAAGCTGCTGAACTGAATCTGAAGGAGGGAAAAAGATTTGTGAAAATGAAACAGTCTTTTCCAAGACAAATACCTTTTAAAGATAAAAAAAATATTTAATAGCTCCAAATCTTCATGTGTCACCATATTTATCGATATAAATTCTCGTTCAAAGCTTTTGATTAAAATTGTCCTTTAAAATGTGAAAAATCTAAGAACTTTGTAAAGAAACATAAATTGATCTTTTGGAAAAATATTACACAATTTACTTCTTAAATCTCTTTGGCTAGAAACCGCTATACAACTAGTAGGCACCGATAAAGTGATTTTGTATGTATGATATTGACAGCGGAAACATATTTTGTTATTATTTAATAACCTAATCTAATATGTCTTGATTGCTGTGTTGGGAATTCAAACAAGGTACATTATACATTTCAAGCATCGCACAAACTTTTCACAATTTCCTGACATGAATCTAGTTGGTCTACGGTCAAGAGCTGGTTTACCACCAGGTACTCTGTAAAGCAAACACCAGGTATATCTGGTATGTTGAGGGATCCAACTGAGATATTCTTTTGACATATATGTTTAATGATATTAGTAATTAAAAATACAATTCATTATCATAAAAACATAAGATACTGACTTTGGCAATGTGCCTTAATAATTTCTATCAAACATAATATTGTGCATTTGCGATAACTTTTCTTTAATTCTCAATTTTCTTCATGTTATTTTGTTACATTGATGTTTCCAACGTTTATTTCAAACATAACATGGTATAACTTCTGTAACGTGTCTTAAAGTCTGAAATGTGTCTTACTCGTTAAATTTGTATCATTTTTACATAATAGATATTTTATCTTATTGTTTCTACTCTGACCATGCTCTATCATTCTCAATTCACTTCTTTTCTGTCAACTGATGCTTGTCTACAGTAAAATAAAATAATGTTTGTAGATATATGCAACAAACAACACTCTTTTACTCTAAGTCATTGGGATTGATAATCGGCACAAATCGATAGAAAATAATTCCAAACCATTATTGACTAGATCCTGCATGCAGCTGCTACGAATAAATGAACACAAAAGTTTCCTGATAACGTCTAACAAACCTAAATATACCACAAAAAAATCTCAATTGACAAAAAAGTCACATGACTAAGTTGTTCGTCTCGTTTCATCAACAGAAATATCAATTTTGAGTGGGTACTGGTTTCAAATGGTAGACTTTTCATCCATTTAAGATATACATAAAAATACAGTTATTTTTTTCAAAATCTATAGTAGATCAGAAATCACAATTTCAAATTCCTTTCTTATAAAAGAAAATCAAGACATCTTTGTTTTGACGCAGTAGGAACAGTGTTATAATGGTTCATTTGATAATTGTAAGACAGAGGAATGGGTTGGGATAGGGTCATTTCATCACATAACCACCATACTGAAGGTCACTGGTGATATTCAGGGATGGGGATCAAATCATAAAATCAAAAGAGCTCACCAGTGACATGTCCAGGGATATTTAATGGTTATGTGATGAACAGAACTCTACACAGCATTGACTGGAGTCTTATATGTTAAAATAAGAGAATTTGTCATTTGTCATCGACTTAACGACAAGATTTTTTTATTTTCACATGGACACTTGTGTAGAATCCTTAATATCCTCCAATGGAGGAAATGAAATCATAAACAAGAAATACCGAGGAAAACAAAATCAGAAACAAAATTCATAATAAAAAAAACAAGAAAAGAATCATTCAACAAAAGGATGAAAGCAACGGCGTGAGGACTTTTTCTACGAAAGCAAAGATATCATTTTAAAACCATCTCTGAGAGACAAGAATAAAATAAATCAATATCTTGATTCTATTTATCTAAATCTATAAATTTTCAATGTTATTTCACATAGGAAATAAAATGGATTTGCACTCTTAATAAATGAAACCAAACAAAATGTAATTGAAGACAAAGTTTTATAAACTGCTCAATATTACTAAAACTAGCAAAGCTTATCACTTTGGCCATTCCGTTAATTCTCCTGAATATAAGTCATACGAGTTCTAATGATCATTGTGACAAAACTCCCTGTCCTGATATCATTAAGCACGCATTGTTCTGGTAGCAGGATCATATTCCAACTGTATACCTTACCTTTAACCTAGTATATTTTTTATTCTGCGCTCACTTCCGCTGTTTCCTAAATAGATGGAGGATGTCAATGTACAGTGTATTTAAATAAACTGATGAATCTGTAGCTCTAGGAATATGAGATGTGGTGTAACGATGTTTAGGTTAACTTTTAGTTGATCCCAGAAACCTACCAGCTAAATATCATGCTTCTAGGTCTGTTGGTTAATGAGACCTAACTTACAGTGCTTCAGATGAATTTATTTCAATACAAAATTTACAAAAATTCTTATAAATGTTATGTAAAGGTACGTGTGTATGAATTTTACACACATATCTGATGTCAAAAAGTTTAGCATATTTGTTATATATATAAAGGCAAGGTTGGTCTTCGTATAAATGATCTTGATGATTTCTAGATATATTTCATATGTTGGGCTTAGTATTTACAAAATAAATATGCAGGATAAACTACTGTTTCCGATTATAAGTAAATTTCAATCAAATACTTACTTCAACGTCCTCCTAAAGAGATTATTACTTTTTCTGCACTGTCTATCATTTAAGTCATTCTCTTATCAAAAGTACTAAATGCATGCGTATTTATGTTTCATTCCTTCGGAAAATAGTGGCTGACATTAAAATCATTTTTAGATGAACAACTTGTTTAAAGGCTTACCTATGCCTTTAGTGTTGTGAAACACTTGATATTTGAAAGCTCACTATTGCAACATGTATTTTTTGTTTTAATTCGACAAAGGATTACATTTAGCTGTTTTCAACATTTTTTTCTCTCATGGATAACAATCAATAGTTGGACGAATATTAAACATAGATGATACTCACTTCAGCTTCAGCCTAAATAGAGGAGTGTACCATGTATTTTAGAAGTTCAAATATAATAATAATACTGATATAAACCTATATATGAATGTGCATTTGAGTACGTTTCCATGGTCTCTAATGCCACTTTTAAAACAGGAATTCGAAGTCATCATTTTCATATTGAAACAAGTCGTACATAAACATCCGTGAAGTTAGTCCAACCTATTTGATGTCATCGTGTAAACACATTCTCAGGAGACTTTTATGAACCTTGTTGAGCAAATTGGTGAAATACTAATTAATTTGAACATCTATGAAAACTTTACAAATTACAGGACAACTTCTATAGTGCTGCTAACATTAACAACAAGTTACAACATTTGCAGAACCGACCACATAACAACCATTGAACCAACTAAATATACAAATAAATGTAGATAGATACATTGGTGACACTAGTATATGTTAGCAGACATTCGCACCCATGGAATCTATAAATGTTTGTATAATCGATATGAAGTTTTAATGTTTAAAATGGTCTTGGATGACATTTCAGTAAAAAATAATTAATAATAACAAAAGCAGATACAGATATTTAATCTTAATATAAATAAAAAGAAGTAATATAATGGATTTTGAAGGTTTTGGGTAGTTAATTATTTGAATTCACTTTAAATTGATTGGTAGTAAACTGAAAACTGAACCAGACTTAAAACAATTGAAGTGGATAATGTATACTTACTTCACCTTCTCCCTGTTAATAAAGAGAGAGAAAATAATTAATGTTCATGTTTTCAAAATCTTTCACAAAAAATAGTCCTTTTTTATTATCAATATCGATATCAGAATGCAGTTTTTTTAATGATATTTTTCACATTGAGGCAATAGAATAGAGTAGCATTGCCTAACAAATACATTAAAATAGCAATAAACCTTTGGCTGGTTACTCGTACAATTTACACAGCTCATGCTAACATTGTCATACAGAAATGCAGAATCTGTACAGTGTATTTCAAAATGTGACCACTTTAGTAATGCTTCAGTAACCAAATTTGTTGAAGTTGTCTGAAGAAGATTTCATGAAACACCTCATAGGAAAGTTTTTAAAAATTCCAAAAGCATGCTCAGCGATCAATTCTAACATGTCCTGAACATATCCTGACCGGGGTCATGTGATATGTCAAACTCACCCCTTCTTCGTCTACTGCATGTTTGCTTGAAGACTTCAGGTTATCACGGAAATCTGATTTTTTGGCTTCTTTTCTTTGAATTTTATCCAGTCTATGAATCAAAAGATAATCATATAATCAAAACACAATGTTGATGATTACTTTGCCTTGTTTAGAATTTTGTGACATTTCTATGATTGCTGGCTTACATAGAAGTGTATTGGATACTTATCTGGTAGATTTGCATAACATTTGGTAATATAAAGACAAATATTATTCTTTTAACTTTATTGTTAATTAATGTAAAATCATACATTTTCGGGGATCTCGTTTTTCAAAAATGTATTGTTTCATGGATGATTGATTTCGTGGCTAAATATAGCTCTTTAAATGTACTTACACGGATTCTAATTGCTTGCGGATATATGAATTCATTGATTAAAAGTATCAACAAAAATAAGAGTACCAACGAAATCAACGACGATAAATTTCCCACAAAAATTAAGGTTTTTGCAGTATAAGGATGGCTTGAAACAAATTACTTACTTGCTTTCTGTTTTGTTAACTTTTCGCAATACAGGTTTAACGCTGCAAACAAAATACATATCATTTAACAGCGTTTCGTTCCTCTCAATGAATACTAAAAAGATGTGGTTTTGGTGATTTAGATCATAGTTCCTTTAGAAATACAAAAAAAAATATTAAGGATTTAAATTATGACCTCAAAGCACACGTTTCTCAGTGAGACAATGCCTTGTGACAGGAAGAGTAGCAGAGATTGAAAATGTAACAACTTATTACTTCATTAGAAATCAACAAATAACCGATATTTAATAAAGACATCAATTTATTCAAGCAAAGATAATCACAATTAACTCAAAGATTCATAGCAACACGACTCAAAAATTGACTCAAAGATTAAGAGCAACAAGCCTCACAAATGATAATTCAAAAGATCCATAGCTACCAGACTCGCAGAAAAAGAAAATTTACTCTAGTAGAGAGCTATCACTGAAGAAGGATAATGTATACACCCGGAAGTAAGGATATGAGGAAATAAGCCATTCATTATTCTGTTTCATGTTTCCCCTAATATATGAAATCTGAATAGATAGTAATATACTTACAATTTACCCTTTGTATCATTCACTTTAAGTGTCAACTCATTAATCTGTAAACAAAGAAGACAACAATAAACTTAATTTTTAACAAATAACAAGTCATTCTACTCTCTGCTTCCATCAAATCCATAGCAACATCTGTTACATTGTTCAGCGACTGAATATTTAAGAAATATAATAGCCTGGTGATTTTTGGACATCTGCCAAATATATGCACTTCCATTTCCTCTTCATGGAAAGAAATACCTTAGAAAGCAATGACAAATATTTTCAATATCAATTTTGGGTACCGAGCATCTCTTACCTCGAAATCTTGTTTGCGAATCTTAGCCTCCCAGTCGTAAACATCTTCTTCGAGTTGTGAAAGCCTCTTGTGAAAATCTTTACAAAGAGCTTGGAGAGCAGCTACAATATAGAGGTGAGTAAAAAGTGTATATTACTATTTTCAAATCACCATGATGTAAATATATTAAAAAAGGTAAAAAGATGATATTGCAATGCATAAATTGATTAAAAATCCTTTCTATAAAATGCTGCATGTAACATACCAACCAGAATATTGTATTCAGTTCACAGCTATGTATTGACCTTGCAGATAACATGATGTATCCCAGTACTTATTTTATATTGCAGTGATAATCAGCAATCAACCAGGAGCACAGATAGTAATACCTTATTTTGACAAATAGATTAATCATTGAAAAACTGAAACATTTGTGCTTCTGCATGCTTAATTGATTAAATCAAATGAAAATTAAGAAACAAAGAACAAAAATTAAGGAAAGTATGTATGAAGCATGCAAGGGATTTATCAATGTGTTTCAGTTAATATCAACAATCTTCCTAATTGTTTCAAGTCATCTAATATCAGAGGCTTAGAAAACTTCTATAAAGTTAAGATGGATTGGACTACAATATCAAAACAAAGGTCCAATGGGCCTGCATTGCTCACAATTTTTTTTTCTTGAAATTTTGTTGGGCTTTGACCAATAAAAACCTTTCCACCAAATATCATGCTTCTCGGACTTTTGGTTTACCAGAACAAATCTTTTACAGGTTTCAAAAAAATTGATTCATTTGACCTTCAATATGGGTCAAGGTTGCAACCTTGAACATGCATTAAGGTCATTTCTTTTTGCAAACACTGTCAAGCTTCATCATAGGGACATACCCGCTCGCAGTTTCCAGTATATCATACGTATGAACACTGACAGCTTCTGGGATACATATTTTTTTTTTTTCAAAAAAGGAACATGTAATGGTATGCACCTGTTGCATATTATAGGTTAAGTAGTAAGTATGATTGTAACATTTCAATATTATGATTATACATCCATGGAAATAAGGATTAAGGAAACTTGGAACCAGCAAAAGCTAAAAGAGAGACAACCATGTGACATTATATTCTGTTATGGAATTATACATATTGTGTATATGTAAATACTTACCATGTAATATATACTCATACATGCATAGTATATGGGTGTACCATATATGGGCAGAATGGTAAAGTGTGAAAATACATGGAGTCATTCAAAAGAAACATGGATCAAAATAAAACTTAAAAGGACAAACAACCAAATGTAACTCTAGTTTAAATAATTGTCTGTTGCTGTGGCAACCAAGATCATGCTGCCCTACCTACATCCTTTCCATCAGTGCTAAATTTGGGTACGAGGTCATTGATATATTTCTCCTTAGCCTCTGCCTTGGCTTTGGCCTCGTTTTTCAAGTCCTCCGCTGCTTTTTGCATGATGAGTTTCTAAAAACAAATCCTTTACAATGATTTCTGGCATTCCCAGAAACAAAAACACAGAAAATCAATGTCAACAAAGGTGGGGAGAAAAACACTTCTCTTTCAAGAATTTTTGTTAAAACAGAAATTATGTTTCCTTGGTAACTGCCAATGTATATCTACATCAAGAAAACCATGCGTTGGTTCACCAATCACATGCTACCACTCCTAAGTCTTCGTCATTTGTATTTTTGTGGGTTTTTTTTCCACATGCTTCAGTCTCTACCAATCACATGCGCAGATTGCTGATACTATAGTAGGTTTTCTTTTGTATAATTGGAAACTAAGAAAGTCATGCCAATTTGCAGGACAAGCAGGAATGTATATTAGACAGCACTTGTAATGGAATAGGCCCAAATATAAAAACACAACAGAGTAACCAACCATCACTGTACACAATATACAGGGTGTGACAAAGATAAAATCCATTGATTCCAAATTGATATGAATCTCCTGTTTCAATGTAAGCCAACAAGTTCAGCAGTATGTAACGTTAAAAGGGATGGGGTCAGAAATACCAAACCACTTGTTTCGGGGAAAGGACTGAAATCCTGAATACCTGTGCTGGCAATGATATTTTTTCTCAATATGAACCTCCATTTTCAACCCATTGTTACCATGTTGGGCATCAGCTATTGACAAGCATTAGTATACACACTTAGTGCTGTACAGATATACATGGTAAAATCATAAATTTTTGTGGAATGGAATTTTAGTGGTTTTTCAAATATATAGTCTAATTTCATGGGCACTCTATTTTGTTAATGAAAGGCTGTCTCCATTCTACTGACACTAAATATTCACAACAAAACTTTTCACAAATTTCTGTTTTGTTGATTTTGTTAGATTCAGAGTACCCATGAAATCAAGGAAAATGAAAAACCTACCAACATTAATGATTACACAGTATGTAGTTATATTTTCAAGTTAAAGGCACATATGGTAATGTGTATATCACATAAATATTTTCATCAACAATGCAATTTAACCTCTTTTAATCTTAATTTCAATAAGTGTTTCATATTTAACCAATGTCAAAATGGTTGGTCTCTACTTTCTTAACTCTTTTTAATTTCTTTTTTTATCTCTATCAATTTTTGTGAATACCCATTTTCTGCCAATATACATGTATATGCCTTTAACGTTAAGGAGTTTATGAGGTGAGCTAATAAATGATAATTTTGTTTATGATGTTATTTTTCACACAACAAACCTTTACTCATGCAGGTGAGATCAGGAAGAGGTTGTATTCGTTCACTTAAAACTCTCTTCTTCTCTGCTTCATAGTCTACGTCGTCAATGTCGTCATCATCAGAGGTGTCGTACTATTTCACACACATGCAACAAAAGTAGGACGCATGCAATAATTGGCTCAAATCATAGACTGTATTCAATATACTACACCAAGGTCAGAAACATTGTCTGAGACTGGAAATTTCAGCGAAAACCAGATAAATGTCAACCAGAACATGTCTTTTTACTTCTAAAGAAGAAATCCACATTCCTAAGCAAACAAGAATCTGATGATAATCTAGAGTTAATATGAACCAAATTTTTTGGGAGGTTATTTGGCTCGAATCAGTATATCTTTCAGGTATACATATAAAGGATGATCATGCAATGTCATAGCTATCCTCTTATACAGTCAGAACACCACAGGATGAACCTTCGTGTCCATTGAAAGCTACTACAAGCATATCTGATGAAACAATAGAAAAACTAACTTCCTCACGATTTTTTTTAATTGGTCGCTATTTACATCCCAAAACAAATATTATATGACACCAGTCTTTAATTCAGTATCCATATCTTATCAAAAACATACAAAAGTGTTGATAATTATCTTCTATTAAAACAAAAAATCAAAGCCTTTACATGGCATGTTTATATCCCGAGCAACAGGGTTACAATTTCCACGTCAATGCTGTAAAACTAAAAAACGAAGGATACAGTAAAGAGTTTGCATGCGGGATAAAGCGAGTCTTATCTTAATGTTTCCATGTTTAATATATTGACATTCAAATATTCCATTTACAAACCCCTATTAAAAGTATGAGATGTTAACTGCTATTTGTATACTGTAAACAGAGACATTTTAGCGATTGTCTCATTTTGGCACTTTTCACACTTGATTTAGAGCTAAAATATCGATTGTGAATGTGTAAAGTCAGCATTGCTCTTTATTTTTCAAAATTTATATTGCATTTCCATCGAATTGCACCAAAAATGTATGGTTTACAGTACCATATCACAGGGTATTCTAGGTATACACAAAAAAATTGTTAAATTTATAATATATATGTCATCTCCATAATTCTGTAAAAATAAAGGGTAAAAATCATGCTATATTCTGAAAATCAACATAGAAAACAAAACAGGGCTTTAAACACTGTCAACATACAAAGGCAGATTACCTTGAAATCACATTTAGATTTAAATACAAACTGACTGATATGCTCGTCAGTTTGATGCTTGAACTGTTTGCAGATCATACCATTCAACAGGAAATGAGTGTTTTATTTCATTCTACAGTAAGAATTTTATTTTCAATCTTCTTTGCCGTATGTGGTGGAATCGGATGAAAAATCAATTTAATGTAAATGAAACGAAAAAGTATTCAACTATGAAAACATAAACATGAACAAATAATATACAGTAAATCAGAATTATGGTATAAAGGTATGATATGATATAATTATTGCTTAAAATATGATAACTTTTACCATGTCTACTTTCAAACTTTAAGTTAATACATTACCTTCACTGAGAAACAGCTGAGAGCAGCATAAATAGATAATAAATGATAATAAATCGAAATGAACTGAAATACACAATTATTGTATGACATTGTTATTAGTATAGTATACTATTATATTAGCTACAACATACATGTTCTATTACAATACATTTATGCTACTAGTTTTAGTACTAGTATACATCTAGTTACTGACATACAGAAGCAAGAAAAAAGATCTACAGCGACCTACTTTCAACATCTTCTTCTTCTCTGGGGATAGACCACCCAGACCCTTCTTTTTTTTCTTCTTTTGTTCCTCCGCCATTCTTCTGGCTTCCTAGTAGCAAACAAAATTTGTTGCCTAGAAACCACTTTTTTATTATAGAAACAATAGGAAGACAAAAACTTTCCGTTTCTTGCCTTACAGCACGTATCACATTATCCTGTATTCATTCGTAATTTGCAATGAGTCAATCAATTATTCAAGAATCTAAGGAGTTACCAACTGTTTGGAAAGTGTTAGGATAAAAACATAACATCAACTAAGCTCCCATAAACACACAACAAATATCACATTTGAAAGCAAATTTTCTTATTGTGAACACCTACCCTTATTTCCAGTAAAATCAATATCTACCTTTCCATGTAATATTTGTTACCAAGCATACCACAAGGACCAACAATAAATCACAGATGACCTTGAACTTTGACCTATGTTAGAAAGATATCCAGGACAAACTATCAGCACAAGGAACTAGGAAAACAGAGTAACAACTAACACCAAATGAACAGCGACTAAAACCTTGGGTGAATTTTGTCTGATATGCTGTTAGTTAAGGGTTCTTTCAAGCTTTTTCTTGTTTTTTTTTTTTTTTTTTGTCAATTCGAATGTTAGAACATATACATATACTGATAATTATTAATCCTAAGAAGCCACATTTATCTCAAACATAAAAGGCAAAAATACTGACCTTTATATGTAGAATTACGCTCCTTGTTTGCATGTCCAAACTGCTTTCTTTATTGAAAACTAAATGTACACCTTACACTTTCCAAACATTATAGCATTCCTAATTTGTAGAACTGTTACTCAGTGTCACAAACATTAAAACAACATATCTATTTACAGGATAATGCTGCAGTGCTACAAAAAAAACAAATCTGAAAAATTAGACAAAAAAAATTTGGAATGATTATTTCACATTTTTGTGCCAGCTGCCAGGATTTGAAAAGAATGGTGATTGGTTGTTGTTTTTAAAAGTGGCAATGCTTATATTCTACTGGTTGTTGTGTTACCCAGTCTAGCCAATCAAAATCATGCACATTCATGTGCTCACACATTATTGGATAGTTATGATGTTCTGCATTCATGCAATGCACTAGGCTATAGATTTTATGATAGTTTGCTTCCATTCTGAGATCAGTCATATCAGTTTCATATATAAATTCTTCTGTTGGAAAAAATACTTATGAAACATATTCATATTGTAACAAAATTTAAAAATATTAAGGATCCCTCTTTTTACTATCTCAAGAAATATTTGAAGATGACATTCTAATTTTCAATTAACATTGTGCTTACTAATGGTGATATTAAATTTCTTTTTCAACAAAGAAAGTACTGTTGTAAATAGTATTCTCTTATCAACTTAACATGGACAAATTTTTCACCTGACTGAGTTTTATCATTCCAATAAAAATGTATTTATATATTCATACTTTAGATGAATATTTATTTCAAAAATGATATAGAAAAGACTATTTGATATTAAATGACATGCAATCACACAACTACATGTATCTGAGCTCAGTCTGGCAGCAACCCAGTGGGATGACTGTTCTACGGAACTCTAAGGAAGGTGAAGAAGCAAGTACAAGCACAAAATAGATTTTCCATCAAAAGTAAATTTCCGTTCTAATATCTAAAGCTATAATTTCCTAATTTCTACAGTTTTGATGCTACAGTTATATAACAAATAGAACCTAATTTGAAAAGCATTGCCACTTTTGAGAGAAAGAGAGAGAGAGAGAGCTTTTAGAGTTATACCCTTGGAGTGAAATTTCCTTTCACTAAGGTACAGAAAGTGCTCTCTTTGGGAGGATGGGTCTGGTTGGAATGCTCGTCTTTACACAAGAAGTTTCAGCATGCAAACAAGATACAAACATGGAGTGATGGTTCTCAATATGGTCACGTCAGAGATGTGATATTGTAGTGGACACAAAAACAAAGTCTACACACATGTAGAGATCATGATGGATGTTAGGTTGATAGCGTGAGACTGTTGGGGAAGAGCTCAGAGGATACCTTTTTGTATGTCTGTGAAGACAGTGGGAGATCAACAACATTGAATGCATTCACCAGGGTTTGTTTTTCAAAATTTACTTTCCATAATTTTACGGATAGCATGATTGTGTATTTTGTCTGATCAATAAAGCTTGTACCTTTTAAATGATATGCTTACACATACATGTAAAATAGTCATTCCAAAAACAAATACAGGCAAAAAAAAATGATGTCAAGAGTTAAGAAATGAAAAAAAAAAAAAAAAAAAAATTGAATAAATAGAAAAACCGTAAAATGACCTAAGGTTTGGGTCTGAATTTCATTGCACACTCAGGACAAAATTTGCACAATGTATTTTACACAGTGCATCTGGTCCCTGGTCTGTTCCTAAGGTAATAAGGAGCCTATTGGTTGGTGAGATGAAAGTTACAATGACGATGAAGATGATTAACTACAGCAATAATACCAGACATACGTGTACGAACATGACTCTAATGCTACAATATGGCAATCAATCTCTACGGTGTTGCCATGGAAGCCGATACAAACCGTCTCTATGAGCTTTTGGCGCTCTTCCTCCTCACGATCTCTCTCAGCTTGCTCAAGCTTCTCCCTTTTAATCCGTTCTGCATCAAGCTTTTCTTGCTCGATTCTGGCTTCTTCATCAATCATTCTTTGGGCCTTAGACACAGAAATAACTTATGAAGGACCTCTACCATGGTCTGATGAAGGGCCTCTACCAAGTTACCCTTGATGTACTGATGGAGGGCCTCTACCAAGTTATCTTTGATGTACTGATGGAGGGCCTCTACCAAGTTACCCTTGATGTACTGATGGAGGGCCTCTACCAAGTTACCCTTGATGTACTGATGGAGGGCCTCTACCAAGTTACCCTTGATGTACTGATGGAGGGCCTCTACCAAGTTACCCTTGATGTACTGATGAAAAAATTACCAAGCTACCCTTGAAGAATTGATGTAGGGCCTCTACCAATCTACCCTTAATGGACTGATGAAGGGCCTCTAATATGTTACCCTTGATGTACTGATGAAGGGCCTCTACCAATCTACCCTTAATGTACTGATGGAGGGCCTCTAATATGTTACCCTTGATGTACTGATGAAGGGCCTCTACCAATCTACCCTTGATGAACTGATGAAGGGCCTCTACCAATCTACCCTTGATTAACTGATGAAGGGCCTCTAGTAGGTTAACCTTGATTAACTGATAAAGGGCCTCTAATATGTTACCCTTGATGAACTGATGAAGGGCCTCTGATATGTTACCCTTGATAAACTGATGAATGGCCTCTAATATGTTACCCTTGATGTACTGATGAAGGGCCTCTAATAAGTTACCCTTGATGAACTGATGAAGGGCCTCCACCAATCTACCCTTGATGTACTGATGAAGGGCCTCTTAGGTTAATCTTGATTAACTGATGAAGGGCCTCTAATATGTTACCCTTGATGAACTGATGAAGGGCCTCTGATATGTTACCCTTGATAAACTGATGAATGGCCTCTAATATGTTACCCTTGATGTACTGATGAAGGGCCTCTAATAAGTTACCCTTGATGAACTGATGAAGGGCCTCTACCAATCTACCCTTGATGTACTGATGAAGGGCCTCTAGTATGTTAACATTGATGTACTGATGAAGGGCCTCTACCAATCTACCCTTAATGTACTGATGGAGGGCCTCTAATATGTTACCCTTGATGTACTGATGAAGGGCCTCTACCAATCTACCCTTGATGAACTGATGAAGGGCCTCTAATTTGTTACACTTGATTAACTGATGAAGGGCCTCTAATATGTAACCCTTGATGTACTGATGAAGGGCCTCTAATATGTTACCCTTGATTAACTGATGAAGGGCCTCTAATAAGTTACCCTTGATGAACTGATGAAGGGCCTCCACCAATCTACCCTTGATGTACTGATGAAGGGCCTCTAGTAGGTTAACCTTGATTAACTGATGAAGGGCCTCTAATATGTTACCCTTGATGAACTGATGAAGGGCCTCTGATATGTTACCCTTGATAAACTGATGAATGGCCTCTAATATGTTACCCTTGATGTACTGATGAAGGGCCTCTAATAAGTTACCCTTGATGAACTGATGAAGGGCCTCTACCAATCTACCCTTGATGTACTGATGAAGGGCCTCTAGTATGTTAACATTGATGAACTGATGAAGGGCCTCTACCAAGTACTAATGAATAATATCTACTTACTACTAAGAAATGATCTCTACCTTATATTGATGAGGGATCTCTACTATCTACTGATGAAGGGTCTTGATAATTTAATGTTGTACACTTGACCTTTGTGGGCTGTAGTAATCATACACTTTAGAATTCCTTTGATTTGACAAAGGATTCAAAATAGTAAGGTGAAATCAAAGGTTCTCCTCCTCAGTCTATTAATTTGAATCTACCAATTTAAATTAAAAAAAAAAAATCAAACGAAAGAGTAATGCTCAATTTTCTTCTAAAAATTTTCATATATATTATCAATATGCTTACTGAGAAATCAGATCAAATCAGACGATAGATAATTATTTCACATACATCTTATGGTTCCATAAATGAGTTTTTATTCTTAACATTAAACAATTAAAACACATTCAAATTAAATCTATATAAAGGGCATTATTTGTTTTTCAAAAGCATTGCATTTTCTTGGAAAACTTGTATATAAATGTTTCTTCAGAGAAATTAAAATCAAAACAAGTATCTTACTTCTCATTTAAAGATGAATTAATTGATCATATGAACATGTTTACACTGATAAGGCGCTGGATGCTTCGCTTTGCTTGAGGAACGCACGTGCACGCTGCTGCGAACGCTGAGCTTCCAAATGTCACACTGACATAATTTCGCTCAACTTTACACAACACACAATACACAATATCCAAGGCATTCAGTATATTGTAGCACACATTATATCAGTCGTACAATATCATACAAGTATCCAAGAATGACCTGCGTTTGAAAAGAACAGTAGCCTGAGGATAGAGAACCAATGATAACACGAAATGATTGTATACACAGACAGATAACTAACCTCTTCTCTCTCTTGTTCTTCGCGTTCAAGTCTCAATCGCTCTTCTTCTTCCTGTTAAAGAAAATAAGAAAAAGGAAATATTAGAGAAAAACATAAACACAAGTCAAAATACCAGTATTTATAAACCAGTGATTATCATTGTTATGTAAAAAGTATATTTTAAAACTACGTTACATAATATACAAGAAGGACTTTATTAACTTTTGGTCGTTTTTCACCTTTCAGAATATTGTATTTTTGAGCTGTTGTTCCTAGTAATTCATACAAAGTGCTTTATGATTTTTGGACTGTATCATCAAATAAAAATTGCATTTGGTATATAATATCCAAGAATAATTTTTAAAATGTTTTTGATAAATTCTCAAATAAGAACTTAATATGTTCAAAATGTTGAGGAATCAGAGATTCTGTAGAAACTTGGTATCCACAAGCTGAAATACTAATTGCTATTATGATGTTGAATGCCTTAAAATCAAAAACATTTCCCTGAAACTGAATCCTTTTACAATTTGTTATCTAAGAATTGACATTTAACCTGCAGTCAAAAAACAATGTTTCGTGAAGTTGTACAAAAAAGATGTTGTAAAGACTCTTACCTTCTACCCTTAGTTGACAGAACACCAAAGAACTAAAACTCTTCACCATCAAGACACACAATATAAAGTTTGTAGATTTCACCACTGACCTTGACCTTGCAACAAGCAATGCATGGTGCTAATTCTTTTTCTAATGCTGAAGTTTGACAGCACAATATTGATCAAGATATCAATGTAAACTTGTGACCTTGTGATGAATCCAAGTAAGTTTTCTTACGTAAAGATCACTCCCGTAGAGGTACGGAAGTTGCAATCTTGGCCTTGAACATTTAGCATAAGCAAAAGTGATAACACACCAATAAATAACTATAAACCAATTTAACAAAACAAGAAATTAATAAGCAAGACTAATATAGTCAGATAATATATCATCATATTACATCTACTCCAGTGTCACTTTCCTTTCCTAACTGAGTATATAACATCTACTCCAGTGCCATTTTCATTTGCAAACCGAGTATGTTACCATCTACTCCAGTGCCACTTTCCTTTGCCAGTCTAAACAGCTGAACACATAAGAAACTAACCTTTTCTTTGCAAATAGCTGTAAAATCAGATACCTAATAATGCCAAGAATTCAAACCACTGACCTCAGCTAATACTTAGAACTCCTTATTGACCTGTAGGGAGTGAGCCAGAGAGACTTGCCAAAGCTATGGAGTTTGTACAATATCTCCGTGAGTGAAGCTTATTGACCTGTAGGGAGTGAGCCAGAGAGACTCGCCATAGCTTTTGAGTTTGTATACTATCTCTGTGAGTGAAGCTTAATGACCCGACTTACCAGCCGACCTGTATAACTTCTGTCCAAGTTAAAACTGTTTGACCTTCGGATAGTAGGTAGTCTATTTTCCTGGAACGGGCAAAGCATGCTCATGCTCAACAAAGTCACACAATTAAGAAAACATTTTCATCCCAAAATAAAAAGGAGGGTTTAATTTCAATTGCAGTCTTAACATTTGAACACTCTGAAAACTTGTTATTTTTCAATGCAATAATACAACACTAACATGCTGATTAACTTATTGTAACACATGCCACTCATTCTTATGTGTCCAGTGCTGAATATAAAATCACTTTCATCGGCAGAATTCTAAAGTAAGGTCTTCTAATTACAGACCCATGTGTAGATAATCTTAATATCAATTGTACCTATGTAACTTTCAATGAATTTAATAGATGCGTTTCATCAATCAACTTGTCAGATTTTAACATCAATGAATTCGAATAAAAAAAAGTTTGAGAAAACTTTTGTTTTTATCTATCCCCAACATTTTCTACATGTTTAAATCATAAACTTCTTGTACATCATCATACAGTTTGCAGTAGCTTACTTTGTTCAGTTCGGGAGATAGAGAAGACAAAGGTCGTGACCTTGAGAAGCTAGAGTTGAGAGAGTCAGTTTGATCATGCTGCCATCTATCTGTAACTTTAGAAAGAGAATTCCTGGCCCGCCATCTAGCGACAACATTATCTGTTGTATCAGAAGAGGTGTCTGAGGACAGAGACCATTTACGTCGCAGTGATGACCCCTCTCTTGGTGACAAAGGAGAAGTTATCTCCCCTTTAGAACTATCAACACTGTTAAATCGAGCAGTCAACAGTGAAATTTTCTCACTTTTTCTTCTCTTTTGTTCACTGGAATCATTATCCGTATTTAATGAAATAGTTGAAGTGGAACGGTAAGTTCTTTTTGTCAGGTCAATTGGTTCATGGTTCCAACGACCCACCACTGACGGACTATCTCGCCAGGAATCCGTTTTTTCCTGTTGGAATCATAGAGGTATACTTGTCTGAATCTGTGTATTGCTTATATACTGTATATTTTTTCAAGTAAATATTCTAAAAGAATGCAGCCTCTTTGAAATCTCAGAAGAGCAGATCTAGTTTAGAAAAAGAAAAGATTCAATATGTCTGCACAGCATATCTAAAGTGATTTTAATCTTATAATTTCTGTTATGACAGGAAGGAATCATCTGTGTTATGTATTCTTGCTTACATTGATGTGTTGTTCACTGGAACTGAATTTTCCCAGTCTTGGTGAGTTGCCATTTACCATTGTTTTCTGGCCTTGAAACTGTGGGAATGCAACACATAAAGAATTGGACGAATGTGTTCTTTTGTACTAATTGCCTCCAGTTAAAAAAGTAAAAACATACCTTGATACATAATACTTGACTTTTACTTCAGACACATCTTCATAACCTTTAGCTAGTTGTTCAGGATTTTACCATACACAAATACATGGCTCATATATTTTCTTCCAAATAATCAGTGTAAATTTAAAAGGTGTCATTGAAACTTATGTATCGAAGAAAAGTAAAATCAATTCTTGTGTACCTCAGAAAGGCATCATCAATTCTTGTGTACCTTTGAGAGGTGTTGTGAACTTTAGGATGTTGTCATTGAATCTTGTGCATCCAAGAAAGGTAAATCAATTATTGTTTACCTTAGAAAGGTATAATTGATTCTTGTGTGCCTTCCAAAGGTGATATAATTTCTTGAAAGATATTTGAAAAGAGCCATACAGTTTTAAAATACCATTAATTCTTGCTTAATTGTCAAAATTTATCAAGTTCCAGTAATCATTTGCAAGACATTTCTACAAGGTTTGAACCACTTCATGGTCGTCACACTAAGATAATTTTAGGTTTAACAGGATCAAAATGAAACAATAAGAGCCTACACTGCATTTTAAGTATGTTCTTACTTTTTTCTGTATATCCTTCAATCTGTCTGTTCCTTGTGCTATTATTTTTATTTCAATTTCTCTGTGTTTCTTTGGGTCACTCTGTAAATGATTTCATAACATTAAGATAAATCGTACAACTACGTGAGACAACAGATCTATATGGTGACCCTTGCCGATGTTTTTACATGGCAAAGCTCTGATACTGCAATTTTAACCCAACTTACAACCATCAAAAATTTCATTATGATTTGTATGGTTAAAAATTGTTTGAAAAATTGTTCATCAATACATATACATTAAATATTGTTAGACACAACCAAAGAATATATACATCAGTTATAGAGTACACTGAATTGTTCCCCCTAAATTTATTTTCTTAAATTAAGAAAATATCTAGTCTAATATGTGAAAAAATATTGGTATATCTTTAAATTCTTGTAAAAAATAATATCTGCCAATATTGCATACCCTTGGTGTCTGATGAAGGTGCATACTAGTTTCAAACTTGACCAATTGTTCCTGTACGAGGTTCAACGGATTATCCTCCATATTATCTATAGGCTGTAATTCAGACATCAATATTTCACCAGTATTGTAGAGTCCTTACATTTTAGCAAGGATTTTATCTAATTATAAGACTGCAGCAATTTTATCAAGAGGAAATTAAAATCTTTAAGACTTTAGTAAAGATGTTGTACAAAGTCTAACCTCAGAGGATAATTTAGAAATTACATGATGACCAGGTAAAATTACGAAGTTTTCAATTAAATTATTCAAACTATAACTTTTATTAAAGCATTGCTGTGTGAAGACTATATCCTATTATAGTATCAAATAATTCAATTAAATTTTGAATTTTTAATGTTATCATCCACTTATCATCAATACATCTGAGATAAAGTAATAAGAAAAATTTAAGTACAGTGATGTTAATATTAATCTTACTGGGCTTTTTATTGAATTTTGACGTTTAACTGGCTGTAATGCATGGCCATTTGTTTTAGGTGATTTGTCTTCTTTAGGTTCAAAGAAGGATTTGAGTTTGCCTGCCTTGCCCTCCTCTGATATTCGTCGTACTTCAAAACTAGTGCTAAATGACTTCTTTGACCATTTCTCGTTTTCCTCCGCTTTCTGACCTTTGTCCTTTGTATCACCATTTGTAACAGATGTGGGACGCGTTTCATGCTTTTTTCGTTCTTGTAGTGCCTTTTGATAACGTTGAGGTTCCTGGTCTTCGATTCTTTCTTTATTCTGATGTTGTCAACATGCATTATAAGAAAACCACACACACATGCATGAAATACAGGTAATCAAAATCTTCTTTTTTATCAAAAACTGTACTGATCCTCACAGGAATACACAAATCCGCAAAAGAAAAGAAATTATACTACTTTTAAAATTCTTGCAAAACAATCTTAAAAAAAGAAAGACAAGCAAACTATGAAACACCTAGTGATCCTAACTAAACCAAAAAAAATCTCTTCATGCAAATTTAAGTTGAGAATTAATCTGTTGTATTTCTAGGTTTGATTAATTTAATGAACAAACAAACAATCATACAACATGACTCCATCATGTTCAAGTTCATGAGAATTTTTCATCTATACTTTTCACACCTTAAACATGCTCCTTAAGAACATTCATGCGATGAAAACACGATCATATTCCAGTGTATTATAATGACCTAGACCCTCAGAAGTCGTACTTACCCGTTGTCTCCTTTCCTCTTCTTCTCGCCTCTGTCTTTCTTCCTCTTGGCGCTGACGACGTAATTCTTCCTGCTGTCTTTCGTATTCCTCTTGAGCAGCTCTGGCAGCTGCCTCCTCCTCTTCCTGTTGTTGACGACGGCGATTTTCTGCCTCTTCGTCGTAGGCTGGCTCAGCTGGAGCACTGTAGCTGTCCTGTAGAAAGAACATATCTAATGTGTCAACACTTGACCTTTTCAATACTTCACAGAAAATCTCTCTATAAATAACATTTGAAAATTTCATTTTTAAAAAAATGTATGCAATATGTTCTTATCAACCTAGATTTACAATAATCACTGATACTATGAAAGTACTTCATAATTAATTTTCTTAATGGCTGAAAGGAAAATGCACCTGTGACAATATTGGTCACAATTTCTAATTTTAAATTGTTGATCTGAAAATAATCCAAACGATGCATATTGCAACACAGTAAAGCTTTAATTTTCAACATGTCTAAATTATCAAATGGATAATTGATGCGGCAAAAATTGCTGTTGTGATTTTTAATGGTGCTCAAACTTCAATACAATGTGTATCTTTCCACTGTTCCTATAAACTACTATATACACATGATAGAAATTTGATCCCAGTGTCCAATCCTGAGGTTAGAATACAGAACAGCTGTTTAGGACATTTATACTGAAAACATGCATCTAAATCTACATTTGATTATATTTCTAAGATCTACACCATACATAAAGCTAATTAATACACATTATCATCATTTAAACCTAAAATGATATTTTCTGCAAGCAAAAATATTTCACAAAATATTCTTTTATTGTACTTGTAAGACATAAAGGAAAGGATACTAGAAAACTGAGAGCTCATGTTAAACAGGTCTTACTGTAGACTGAAGAATCAGCATTATTCTTAACCGCTGATTAAAATATATTATCATTTCTAGATAAGATTTTGGTAATTTAACAGATACGAAGCCCAGTCGGGGAGATTAACAATTATTCTGAAGAACAATGAAAGAGCCACCAGTAATGGCTTAGAATATTTGATAGGCAATGGTTTTGATAAAATGACCATACATTCTCTGGTCACATCCATGTCTTTAGGAATTTCTGGTTACATATTACAGAAAATTATAACATAAAGTATGCAGATAAATATGTAAATATGCAAATGTACAATACAAATATATAATTACAATGTGTACAATATGAAGCAGAATACATAAAGCACTAGATTACAGTATCTGTGACAAATGGACTCTCAGATCCTGTAAAGAAAGATCTACTTCATATAACTATCACTAATAAGGCACTGATCCAGCAGGATTACAATACACATATACTTCCTGTAAACAAATAGATATAAGCATATATATTGTAATGGTGCTACAACTTAACATGAAATGTTGATAAAAGTAGTAAGTTATGATGCAAGTATGATTATTTATTATGCAAAGAAATAAGAACGAATACTTCAACTAAATAGAAGATGGGTTCTAAATTTATGTTGGAGAATTGAAGATATATTATTTTACTCTTGTCTTAATTTCCTCCCTGATTGCTCTAGCCTCCCCATCCTTAAAACAAAATTAGTTAAAATCTTAGAATGTTATAAAAAAAGTAATCTGATCTGATATTTCGTCCTAACTTCCATTGTACATGTAGCTCGCCATCTAAAGAGAAATTCAAAATACAAATATTCACATTTATTCAAGAACACCCAGGAATGATAGAATTAATTTAGAGGTAAAAGGTACTGATGTAAGAAATACTGATTTGAGGAGAAAGGAAATTCTATGATGGAAGGGAGACAACTCATCACCCGGGAAGAAAAAACTCACTATCACCCAAGAAGGAATCTAAAGTGAAATACAAACTTGGTCACCTCAAAGTTTCTGATGACATGGTTTAATATATCCCACAGTCACATCGACTTTGACACGAACAAATTCACTGGCTATGAAATTCTCTTTCAAGTCAAGATGGGAAAGGGAATGACAAATTACTGGTGTTGTAATCTGTCTAGTATTGAAAAAGGAAATGTTGACGGTATTCAGGAAAAGAATAGAAAAAGTTGCTGGTGTCCTCTAATTTCATCTAATTATTTTAATCTGACCAAAAGGTTTTTACATTTATAATGCAATGAGATTTTACAGAGGATAAAACGCATTATCAGCACAAGAATTTCACAAAACAGTTGCTGTACAATGTATCAAATTAGAGGGAATTTTAGAGGACATAGCTATATGATAATATGGTAACTACAAGATATAGAAATGTATATGAATGAGAAGGTTAGTTTGGTACAGTTTATATGTGCAATAGTCTCCAAGGTTGCGGTGCAGTTTCCAAGGACAACACTGACGTTACCTCATCATCTCCACCCCTTCGCCTCCGTGAGCGATAGCTGGATGTGTCCTGAAAGCAATTATGTACCCAAACGTGTGAGGGTTAATACAGAGGAATAATTCCCCTGTACAACATGGTGAGAGATATAGTATTATACTCAGTAACTTCCCTTATACAAAATAGCCCAGAAGTGAACTCATTTACATCCCTTTCACCACACTGCCACTGTTTTTACTAAGTTACTTCCCTTGTCACCACATAGCCAGAGCTTTACTCAGTTACTTCCCTTGTCTAAGATAAGGGTTAAGTTTTAGAAAAACAGAAAAATATACAATTCATGCATGAAGCTTGATGCAGAGTCCTTCTTTTCTTAAACCTGATTCAGCACACTGCTAGAGTGTAAATTGTTGAGGAGCAACTATGTAAAAATTAAGAATATTGAGACAGTGACATCACACAGTATCTAAGAATTACCTAAACCAGACATCACACAGTATCTAAGAATTACCTAGTCCAGACATCACACAGTATCTATGAAATACCTAGTCCAGACATCACACAGTATCTATGAAATACCTAGTCCAGTCATCACACAGTATCTAAGAATTACCCATTCCAGACATTACACAGTATCTATGACTACAAAATGAGGTGATATTAAAATACGAAAGTCATTTGTAAGTTATACATATGCTGGGTCTCCATCCACCACCATCTTTGTAAAAATATTGATTAGAGAAACAGAAAATCACAAATACCACACCATAACTAATGTTTGAAGGTACAGATGACAATATGGATCAAAACACAGTTGTTCAAACTAATGATGAAGTCACTTTTAGAGACATATAAAGGTAAGGACACACAGATCGACAATAAACAATAAACAGATAAACAATAAACAAAAAACACTTAAATTACTGACAGTATAGACAAACGAAAGGATCAAAATATGATATGAGCATATGTTCCTTCCATAACGTTATGAAAGAGTAAAATTATGCTTAATTTTCCCATGTTAATATTAATTTTTTTATTTATAAACAAGTAATTAGGTCAATCTTAAGATGTGTTTATCTTTTTTAATAAGCATTTAATAGGAGTGAGAATGTAGAATAGTTAAAGTCTGAAGATCAAACTGTTAATGTGATATTACTAGAGGTATAAAATTTGAAAAGCAAAATCTGTTTCAATGTAGCAGTGTAAGTTCAACTGACCTCTTCCTCCTCTGCTTGTTGCCGACGACGACTGCGACGAGATGTGGTTTCCTCCTGTTCTTCCCCAGCACCTCTGCAAATTAATTAAAGTGAAAATTTAACAAAAATCAGGAACTGGTGTTGCTTCCTTGACATTTCCTCTACCATCCATAGGTTTAGTCTGAACTAATGATTTTTTCAATGTTTTATTGGTATTAAGTAAGATGATGTTAACTGTTCAAATTAGTCACAATCTAGAATGATGATGAATAAGAATAATGATCCTCAATTAGTAAATGAACATAGCTCCAAAATAAAAAATTGAGACAACTTTCCTTCTATATCTAAAGTCAATTATCTAAAAATTACTACAATATCAACTTTTTAAAAAAAAATCCAAATTTCTAACTGCTAATGTCTGTGTTTCAATATCAAATAAAACAGCTATTTTCTATTTAAATTCTTTACAAACAACAAGGGGAGAAATATATTACAGGAACAAACTTGGATCACACTCATGCAAAATTATCCATAATTACAAGGTGTTACCTCCCCTAGACCAGTCCCAACATTCTGTCACATGTTGGACACACATGTACAAAGTTCTTTGAAAGTCAAAAAATAATCTATATGAACTTATCTATTTGCAATATTTTTTTTTATAAATTATATCTTTTAATGGAAGGATCCATAAAATTACATGCATGGGGAGATTTTTATAAACTAGCCTCTCTCTATGCCAAAATTCTCTTGCATTCTCCACCTAGAACAAAATTCTGCAATCCAGAATTTGTTCCAAAGCAAAATGAAAATTCTTGTATCCACTGCGGGTCTGTTCAATAGAGATTCCACGGTATAAAGATAAAACATACGATAAAAATTTTTAATGCAATTTCACTTTCACTCTATTTATATGAGGAAAAAAAACGTGAACAATTTCTGACTTTTAACATTTTTCTTCCTTAAATCTAATGATTGGGCATGAACAGGTCGCTATAATTCATTTCTTCCTTTTATAATAAATGAACTTAAAATAAATAATAAATTTGATGAATTTAACATACGTAAAATGTGTGGTCACTTTAAATATTGAATTGACAAGGGACAGCTCTATCATAAATATTGAATTGACAAGGGACAGTTCTATCATGAAACAGTGAAATTATCCAGCATTCTTCTAAGTAATTATTTATATCTCTAATTTATTTTTATTTTTCATTTACTTACAGTATAAAACTGACAAGAAGAGAACTAGAGGAATGAGCTGAGTCTCTAATGAAAGTAACTTCCAGCTTTATGCCATGTATACATAGAAAATATTTTTTTACAAACTGTTTCATAAGCTGGTGCCCCTTACTTTTCCTAATTTCAGACTTTGGTTTTTTGTTATTTCTTTCAGTATTTTTGTGGTTTTCTACCATACAACATTAAGTAATTTTCTCCATTAGGAGGATGCTTGGAGATGAGTGGGAAGAGTGGAGAAGGCCAGTGTGTGGGCGTATCTGCTGTCACTGTCCCTGCAGCATGCCATATGGAGTGATGGGTTACCTGATATTGATAGGGCCTAACAAAACACATCTGGGACTGTTGTATCACCCCATGGGAGCTGGTCACCATGAGGTTGTATATCAGGTAGCTCATCACTCCATGGGAGTGGACACCACCAGAAAGTGTATCACTGCATGGGAGCCAGTAACAATTAGGTAGTGCATCACTCCAGGAAAGCTGGTCACTACTAGTCCTATGCTACTCCAGGGGAGCTGGTCTCCACCATGTAGTGCATCACTCCAGGGGAGCTGATCATCACCATGTAGTGCATCACTCCAGGGGAGCTGGTCACCACCATGTAGTGCATCACCCCAGGGGAGCTGGTCACCACCATGAAGTGCATCACTCCAGAGATTTTTGTTTTGTTTCAATGTTTATTTCAGCAAATTTGTTTGGTGTTTTTGTGACACAAGATAGAGGCCTTCCTTTATTTTATCAACTTTAACACAGAATGAACATTTTTTGCCAAAATTGTAAACCAGATATATAATTTATATTCTTTTCTAAGAATATGTTCAAACTTTCATTTAAGTCACAAACTCAAAGCACTTTGTACATGTGTGATATAACAGATATATAATCCTTTATGTCACTCTTGCCTCAGCCTCTGTTCTCGGCGCTCCCGTCTTCGTCGTTCAAATTCATCCTCCCCGTTTATTGTGCTAACCCCCGCAGCTCTGAATTAGTGAGGAGGGAAAAAAGGCACACTCTGTTAAAACAAGCTAGCACAAACCTCAAAACAAAACCAACTGTAGGGAAAGAGAAGAAACATGGTCAAACAAGTCAAAGAGGATCACAATCAAGCAAGTAATTCACCCAAAATTGTATGATCAGACAATAAGCCCATGTCTGGTAATAAGCCCACCCATATCTTTATATTTCCAGCAGAATAACAATCAAGGTAGTATGTCCTGTGACATTCTCCCTACCTCAGATTTATCTGTCGGTGCTGGGCTTACTGCAGGATAAATGTCATTAATCTTTGGAGATCTTTTAAGGTTTTAACATATCATACAATAATTATAATACCATGATATTGTGATGTTATTACAAGAGTTGTTTTTCTTTAAACATGTGGAAGAGAAGGATTCTCCAACAGACTAAGCAGATCATTGCTTGCTTGATAGTGAAACAATACAGAAGGAATTACCTCCCTTTGATAACCCAACTAAAAATTTCATAACGTTAATCAAACTAATCATTCAGATGATTGATCCAGCATTCAAACATTGAAACAATACAGAAGGAATTACCTCCCTTTGATAACCCAACTAAAAATTTCATAACATTAATCAAACTAATCATTCAGATGATTGATCCAGCATTCAAACATTGAAACAATACAGATGGAATTACCTCCCTTTGATAACCCAACTAAAAATTTCATAACATTAATCAAACTAATCATTCAGATGATTGATCCAGCATTCAAACATTGAAACAATACAGAAGGAATTACCTCCCTTTGATAACCCAACTAAAAATTTCATAACATTAATCAAACTAATCATTCAGATGATTGATCCAGCATTCAAACATTGAAACAATACAGAAGGAATTACCTCCCTTTGATAACCCAACTAAAAATTTCATAACATTAATCAAACTAATCATTCAGATGATTGATCCAGCATTCAAACATTGAAACAATACAGAAGGAATTACCTCCCTTTGATAACCCAACTGAAAATTTCATAACGTTAATCAAGCTAATCATTCAGATGATTGATCCAGCATTCAAACATTGAAACAATACAGAAGGAATTACCTCCCTTTGATAACCCAACTAAAAATTTCATAACGTTAATCAAGCTAATCATTCAGATGATTGATCCAGCATTCGTACATGTTTGGTTGTTGAAAGAAGAGTGTTTTAAGAGTTGTTTTTTCTTTAAATTTTTAATGAAATGTTAATGCTGAGGAAAAAAGATACTATTTCAAATTATCAGGCCATGCAATATCACACAAACAGGATCTAATTACATGTGTCTGATACTATCAGTAATAACATATGATAATTAACCTGAAAAATATAATCCTGCCGTAGTATACAGTGTTTTTACAGGGATTATTATATATATTTTTATTGACAAAATACCAGAGAGACACGAAAAAGTCATCTTCTCTGTAGATACATGTAAATGTTATGCTCGTGTAAAAATGTAATTATTTGTGATTTCAGAAAAAGCCTTCTCCAGAACTTGTGTTAACATTTAAAACACCTGTGCAGAAAATCTCTCTCATTAACTATCAATACACAAACAAACTTTGTTTATTTAGTTGCTGATAAGATTTCTTCTTGCTTTACTTATGGTAAAATAACTTGGTTCCAGGACTACAATATTATCGTAATTAAACATCCAATTACTTGTACGTATCAGCTGTATCTTATGGTAGTAAACTTTCACATGTGTGCTGTTCAGATATAGCTTTAATATAATGTTGAATTGATTCCATTTTTTCCAGTGAATATCTGCACATCAGTATCTGGCAGGCAGCCAGATCTCCTCGACCTTGCTGGTATAGGTTATTTCCAGTTTTCCAACTCACAGAGCTGTGCAGGCAGATGAGGTTATATTTGTAGTACATTCCTCCTGGCTGGGATGTTGGTTCCATTAGGCCAGGTATCAGACCAGTATCTCTGGTAAAAACTGGCCAGAATTCCACTACAGATCTGGTGGCACTAGGCACATAATAATACTCCATTACACTTGGCACACTACACAATCCAGTACAGACAATATTATCCAGAACACTGCAGGAGTCTGTACCTGGTGAGGCACCCCAGGAACTTTTATCTCCAAAAATAGCATCCAAACATAGTAAATCTGCTGTTCTTCACCTCAAATTCAAATGTCTGAATTGTTATATAAATCCAAAGCTTCAGATGAATGGTGATTTATTCCTCAAAAGGCTAAAAGTGAACTCCACAAGTACATTCCATGATAGATTTTCAATATAATTCACCTGAAAATGTTCCAGTATCAACACGAGTTTTCTTTACATACCAAACAATAAAGCAAGAAGATTTGTTTTTTTGTTTTCCTTATCTGAAACTCTGTCTCTATTTTCTACACCTTGTTTGAATTTTGAGAATTAACTTGAAATTTTAAATGAAATTACGATGCAGTTTACATCATCAGATCAGTTTTATAAGCAGATTACCAGCTTTTTCATAACACTCACGGAAAATTCACATTGGTAATATAAATCTACTATTAAAGGTATGAGGGAGTTACTCCCCCTTGGAAAAAAGAATGAAAATGTGTTAGGTTTCATTTGTTAGTATATGTAAAACAATAATAAGACATATCTGATATCTCTACAGAAAATCCTTTATCGTAAGCTGAAGAATAGTGGGCACATACAGTCACTGTTTCTCCCATATATGGAGTATATTCAATACACTCCATATATGGGAGAATAAATGAACTATAATTTTTGTAGTTATTGATAATCAATTACATTCATACATAATGACATTTATCACAATTTGATTAAAACTATATTCATGAATTTCATATAAAACAAATGATATTGTGCTACTAACCAATAACAAGAATATATAAACAGACTACATGGGTACTGATTGAACACATACATGAGTTTGAGTCGTTCTTCACGTTCTCGGCGACGCTGAGCAAGTCTTTCCTCAAGATCAGCAGACAAAACACTTGTTTTCATATCACTATTCATGCACAGCAACATGCAAACAAATAAAAGATGCAAAAATGAAAAAAAAAATACGAACATAATAAACCTAGATCAATTATCCTAAAAACTGAAAAGAAAAATTTTTTGAAATAATTGTGAAAAAAACATGCAAACAAAAATGTCACACAAGATGAGACATGCTGTGGAAGTTACTTTAATTATGCTTGATATGTGGATCAGACAAGACAGATTGACTTTCTCTCCGTAATAAAAAAGATTTCTAATAGATCTGCCATATCACCAATTATACCTTCATGAATGTTATTTTCATTTTTTCTTTCTTAATGAAACTGACAAATATTTTCTTGGTAATTTGATGTATTGGAACTTCTTTCAATGAAATTATGATAAAAAAAAGTTTGATGTTCCATAAAACATTCCTCAATTCATTTTTAAACCAATCAGCTTAGGCTTGGTGATAAAATACATCCAGTTGATAAAGCATGTAATGTAATCAACATCTGTGTGGGAGTTTCACCTATCAGTATTCCAACTGGCTCATGTTACATCACTGCAGCTATACAGAAGGAATTAACATCCCTAGGGAGCTAGCCAAACTGCCAATACCTTATAGGGTGGTTGAGGACAAGGGTCTCTTCACACTGATATGTACCCCACACAGAGTGCTAGCCAAAATTACTAGGAGTCTTGTACGTAATAACCTGATACAATTAAAATGATTTTAATAGCCGAGGAATCTTCTCCACAAAATCTTTTATTTCTATTGTAACGGTGGTAGACATGCACATGTGGCAGCAAAATCCAATGTGAAGTTTACAATGGGTTATAGTTTACTGTCATAATTTTTTCCCCTAACGTTTAAGTCCTAACATTGTCTATTGAAATTCAAAACATTAATATTTTAAACATCCTGTAAAGATATGACAAATCGCATGGGATGCAGATTAAGAGGTTAATTAAGAGTGCATGTGACAGCCAGAAGACTCAAACAGCATTTAAACAATTTCTGCAATAAATGCTGCACTTTCATTGAAGCCTCTTTCATGACAATATCAAAAACTTTTAATCAACATCGCTGAAATTTTATCTTTAATTCAATTGATAAATTCTGGTAATCTTTATTCCATGTTAATGTCCATTCTGGGCAACTGTGGTGAGTGAATGTTACTACTGAAGACCACGGCAGAATAGAGACAGGACAAGGTAAAATATATATATATATAAGGTACATAATTATCTACAACGCGTTAGGCACATAATGTATGTAATACCTATGAGAACTTCATTATAGCTCCTTCTTTTTGTAAATAGAAATAAAAATGCTGGAATTCAAAAATTTTTAAACAATCTAGGACTATTCTTACATAATTGGTGATATGCAATATGTTGGACCGATTTGTAGTTTGTTTCTGAAAACGACCATAAATTCTGCATGATGAGTCACACAAACATGAATCTAGACAGTCGTTGAGTCAATCACCGACTCCAATAAACACCACTGAAGAAATATATACACTGCACAGTAATAAACAACAAAAATTTCTGAAGCAATTAACTTTGAAAACTTGCAATTCAAAATTACATGTATGCTGTCCATTACAACATGAACTCAACTCAAGTTGGAACACATTTGTTTTGCCTACATACATATTTAGATCTATTTATCTACATGCACTTCCTTTACGCCATAGTTTATGACTGCCCATCCCTACTAGGTAATGTCTCTTTCCCATAAAGTCATATAAGTGTGCAGAATTCATTCAAGTGACCTATTTTATTTTTACAACATTACGGGTAAATCAACAGTTGTAGAACATTCCTGTAATTTTTGAAAGTGTTAAAATTCCACCTTTATACACAACACATAAATTAGTGTAGGAGGGCAAGATTATCAGTGCTGGTCATTTAGTTAATTTGGTTTTGTAATTATAATTACTTTGGCAAGATGGACACAATGTTTTATGAAGGATCTTAGTATATCCTCCACATCACTATGTTTCTGACAAAACAATTTTATAGGTTACCTCACAGTGTATTGGGCAGTGAATATAATTCAACCATGTTTAAGTACAGCTAGGTATCATTTACAGCCATTGGGCAGGTGTGATACTAGCAAGAGGTTAAATGGTACACATACTGTTATACTGAAAGATGGCAAGACAGATACCAACTGCTTTGAGAAACTGACATATTTAAACAAAAGCTGTACAGTTAATAACCCCTTTATCAGCTATAACTGAGGAGGGAGATTTCTACAGATACAATGAACACAAAATATTCTAAAGTAGATCTGGTTCAGTTGATTGACCCAAGTGTTCTAAGTGTTTCGCTTTAGTACAGTGCCACCATGAGTTAAAGACATCTTTATTCACAAAGTACAACAACCCTTTCTGATTCACTTGCTTGAAGGATTACTTTTGAAGATTACAAAATTGAAACACAGTTTCTGAACTAGATAATATTGGGAGGTATTTCAATATAAAGTGTATGTAAATTTTACTTGCACTAATACCCAATAAAGTTCACTTTGTTATGAAGTCAGAGCTTAACATTTGTAGTAACACTGATGTGAGCTTGAATGTACCTTAATGACCCCTTCTAAAAACTGAGTCTGGCAAGAAACTGCACATAACATTTACTGGTATATCTTGTGTTCACATGTGTTGCCAGTACTGTTTACAATTCTAAGCTACGTAATAATAAATGAATACACAACCATTTAAACATGAAAATATGTTCTCATCAAATCTCTTCATCAAAACATGCTGTTCTACAGACAATGTGCTTCTTCTTCAACCTTATGTATGGTTTTGTGGAGTGTGTATTGTAACAACTGGTCTGCCTTCACTCTCTATCATCCCTTCTCGCCATGACAACTGCAGGTTGCCAAGAGATCCTCTATCACATTGCCAAATTAGTATGCAAGCAGTAGCTTGGCAGAGAGAGGCTGAACAGAAGCCGCATGCTAGATGGATTGGGGTTTTTGTGGTGGTGTGCTACCGTAATGTTGCCAGCTGCAGCAGTTACCTACCCCTGAATCCTGTATAGTACACCAAGTTCATGTGGTAGTAATTCTGTTTATACTGGGTAATTAGGACCCGAACATATAAACACGGCAGAATTTCTGTAAATCAACACTGATTTTGATTATAAAATATGGTGAATTGTATGTGTTACTGGTGTTGGTGAGGGATGTTTAATTAACAACATACAATAAATTATTAACTTACAATACTGTCAAGTGATTTCAAAGACAAAACCAGAAGAGTACATGCACACCTGGAGATAAACATGTACAAATTATAGCACTGTATGATATGTAATGAAATCATTTTCTCCCAAATCTTCAGAATGTAGAATGGTAGGTTGGAAGAAAGTGAGAATATTTGTCAGAAAACATTACTACAGAGGCAGAGAACAAAATATCCTTGTAGATTCTGCATGTTCTATATACAGGGTTGAAAAGTGGCCTTGTGCAGAAGTTATTCTGGTAGGTGATGTTTTTACAGATACACAGCCATGGAACATGGAGACATTGCGGACATTGATATAATGATTTAATTGCTTTGCGACGTGTAATACACAAAGTACATTGTGCATAATGTTTCAGGTTTCTATAATTGTCAGCAATATGCAAAAAAAAGGACAAATATGCTACCCCAGCTAGGTTCAATTTAGCAAATAACTGTACAGATATTGGTGCTGTATCTGGTTAGTTGTCATATCAACTGTAACCTAGGAAATCCTGTACCAACATGTGGCAGCCATATTGAGTGTTCAGTGAGAAGTGATGAAGGTTTTACATATGTAATTTCTGTAAATGATCATAGATCAAACAGCTGGCTTTTCACTCACAAGTTTTACACTGTAAAAAATTTTTTAGATATGTTCAGAGAGATTAACAGAAAATTTCACTCGTAATATCTGTACATTGAGGAATTTCTAATACAATGTAGTTAACATTATGATACTACAAATGCTTTCTCTATTTTTCTGAATCTCGAACATTAAAATTTATCACTTAACACACCATAAATGGTTTTCATTCTGATATAGAATGTCATCAGTGTGTAACTTGTTTTAGTGATTATCAATACCACAATGATTTAAAGATACCCAGTTTAACACCATCCTCGCTTATGTCATCAATCATTTTAATGCTTTTCTCCCTAAATATGTGAGGTTTTTTTTATCAAGTTATCACATTCAAAGCTAACGAAAGCAAAGACACTATCACTCAAATGATTTAACGAAGAATTTAACTCAAAGCAAGGATTTCAAAGATAAACTAGAATTTATTTTTAAAAGAAGACCTAGAGTACAACTGTTCATGAACTTACTTTTCTGATTTTTATCTTCTATTTCCCTCTACAACCACATGTTGATGTATTTTGCCAAATTCAACATTTTGTAAGGAAAGAAATACTAAGACTTTAATAGTAAGTTAACAATAAGTACACATAGGTGATCTCACTGACATATAGATCTAGCTTCCTCTCTCTTCTACACCAGACATTGTGATGGTCAGATACCTTTCACAATGTCTAATGTCTGGTATAGGGGCCAGAGGAAACATGGATTAAGACAAATCAGATACATAAGACAAGACTGAATGCTGCAATACAACTGAGAGAAATTACATTGTTATCTAACCAGAAAATGACAAAGTAATCAGCATGAGAGGAAAGACAGCCTAACTTGAACATTGACATTTCCAGAAGCACAACAGATTTAAGAGATAAAAGTAGAAAAGTTTCTAGCAACATGCATGATGTAAATGTTTTTCAACAAATGCTCATGTTGATGAGAAATACTGTTTGCATCTGCTCTGAAAGGCATGATGTAAATTGAAATAATGGGATATGGTCGTTTCTGAAGTTTGGCTGTAAGCCATCAAATCAACTTCAATCTTTATAAAGTGATGAAAGCAACAATTAAATTGTAACTTAAGTGCAATTTTCATTTAGCTTTTGAGGGATCTTACTTACAGTGTAACACAACATGTCAAAGCTGATCAGAGTCAAAACCACTAGATGGAAACCAACCAACAGGAAGCAGAGAATGAGCTGGAAAAGGCTTCAATCATAAACCATTCTAAGATAATGAACAAAGCCCCTGTATAATTCTGTAAGTAGGAACTTTGAATGTTTACAGGGAAGATGTTTGTGCTAATAGTACTGCCAGTTGATCATACTGATGTTAAAACAAAGAATGGTTGAAAGAAGAAACTTTGAGAAAAATTGAAATTCCATAGTCAAACTTGTATCATAATTCCACACCTCTTTTTATTTTCCCACTTTGTATCATAGCTGAAAGATATTGCAGCAATTTTTAATTTGTTGATACTAATCTTTCTGTGGATATACTGTATGGTTTACAGAATTACTAAAAACAGCAAACCATCATGTTGTATTAAAGTCAAATACTCGTTTTCTAAATTAATAAAATAATGGACGAAAATGATGATTATAGGCAAAATTAGCAAACGCTAAAACTGCTCCCAACTTTACAAAAATTCCAGACATTAAAAAGTTCAGAATTTCCTTACAGAATGTTCGTGAGACTGTGTGTATGAAATTATTAATGAATCTGATGTACTCAATGATAATGCAATTTATGGAAAGAAATCAGTTTCAAACGAATTGCATGATTTTGATGAAGGTGAACATTTTGTTATCTTAGCACAGAACAAAAGCATATCTAAGCAGGCCAACTCCCAAGTTTTAGGAATCTTCCTAAAGCATTTCCTGAAATCCAACAATACACCAATCAGGAAAATTCCTTCAGGAATATTCATGAAACTGGGGACAGCAGCTGATTTCAAAATTCAGCTGCCTGTGGAAGCATCAAGCTTGAAGCTATAGCAAACAAAAAGGCTGGGTTGTAAATACCTTTGAAGAAATCACCTCCAGCCAGGCAGGGGGATGTTTGAGACTGCGGGAGGGAGATAGTGGCCAACTTACAAGGGGACAGCTAGGCCTGTTTATTGTTTTCCTAGGAAAGTTGCAGGTAGCATGAGGAAGCACATGACAAAACTCATTTGTTTAGTATCAGTTTTTCTTGGGGCCTCCATGAGGGAGATTTTCAGATACCTATTTTCATATTTAAAAGCCATTTTTCATTAATCAATACTTAAAACAAACAAAACAATATCTTAACAAAACTGTCATAAAAATTAATTACTTCACACTAGAATTTAATATAATATAGAAACAGAGAATCAACATCAGTGTCTCCCCTCTGGGGACCCATAGGAAACACTATATGAGAAGATATGTACTTCCTATATTCAGGTATCCAAGCCTTGGCTTCTGTCCTTCACCACTACAGACCATCTGATTGGTTACCAAGTAATGGTTGACAAGCCTACACTTTTCAGTGCTCTCTGATCTAATCCTTATCCAATTAGTGTAATGTATTTAACCAACATGCATTCCTGATGGCCTTTCTTCGAGAAACATTCCTTATCTCAGCTAACATGCACATTTTGCCTGAACACATCTGGTTTTCATGATATAAAATGAATACTGACCAGACGATGAGTTCTGCATTGTTCTGATAAGCAGTCAAGAAAATCTACAGGAGAATCTAGTGGTGGTATTTAGGAATCGGAGCTTCATTGCACTGATAAAGCAACAAGGTATTTTGGATTCCCAGTTTTCTATCAATGAACTTTAAAAAGTGTTGTGAGCTCATCTACCTGCTGCAGCATTGGATGTCATCCAAGAGGAAAATATTTAGACTTGTTGGTTTTTGTCATCAAAGGATAATTAATACCTATCTGAGATATATATGCTATTTTTGTCCTTACTAGCTGGACTTAGGAGATATATATCTTGTAGATCCAGTAATGATGTTTTAGGACTTGTGTAAGTCTACTGATGAACAGATGGTAAACTACTCTGCTCTTTTTGTAAAGCATTGAAGAACTTCTTACAATTACGTAATTATCCTTCAATAATCCCATGCCTGGTAATTAGCCCACCCACGTATATCGTAGTTCTTGTAGAAATGTCAACAGAAACAATATCAATCTTGTCCCTGTAATAAACCCACCTTCTGACCTTGAGTGATAGGAAATGTGCTGATCTCATGCAATCCTAAGCCCCATTCTTGGAGTAATTAACAAACCCATAATATTACGGGTTTGTAGAAATAATCATGAAAGATGTATAATCGTTCTGTATTAAGCTCAAGGTCATCTCCCTATCTTGAGTTAATGTGTTGGCCTCCTGGTCTTTACAATACAATGATTAAGACTGTATCTGTACATACTATTGTGAAGTACTTCCATCCTTACTTTATACAATCAACAATCTTAATATATCATCGACAGCCAACATACTGTCAGACACATTGTATAATGATAGGCGAGAGCTTTAAGGGAACTTCATTGCAAATTTCATCTAAGTCAGCAAAGAAATATTCTAACGATGACAAAAGGTTATATCTACCACTAGTCTATCATGTATTTCCGTGTTTATTCTTAAGAAATATAATCAGGGGAGTGATAATGAAAATTTTACAAATAGTTTGAATATCTGAAATTTGATACTCCGGGCTATAGACTTCAGTAATAAATATGGTAATATGTAAATGGAGTTATCAGGATGGTGGAGATCTGATCTTAACGTTTCAAATTCTTTTATGAAAAAAAGATAACTTCAACATCATTATATCTTCCCCCATTCATAACAATTTATACAGATTCTGTCAAATGTATACTTTGAAAAGGTTTCAGATGTTTGATGTTTAAATGTATGTAATGCCAACAAATAATAGCTTTTATTTAAATTGTACAACAAAATTGTGAGTTATGTCTTGAAATATGAGACATTTTACTCCCTCTACTGTTTATATTTTTACAAAAACTGATAGTATCATTTGGTTAAAAATCTTAAACTCTACAAGTTTCACAATTTTTAAACTTTCACTTACAATATTCTCTTTGTACATAGTCCTAAGGCCAAACAATTTACATGACGAGACAGAATTTGTAAGGTAATTTGATATTCCTGCATGACAAAATTACTTTTTAAGTCAGAAAAAAAGAATAAATGATTAACAGAGTAAAAAATAGACTAATTCAATAAATAAAGTTTTAATAAAGAATCTTCTAACAATGATAAGTCAAACAGTTATTATTTTTACTAAAATGACTAATTATGTATTCCCTAAGGTTCATAAACAGGTATCTTGGTTGATTAAAATTAAACTTGTAACTACCTGATGCTGTAACATCATATTTACATCCAGTTTATTTTTAGATCCTAATATTCTTCCCATCTACTACCAAGTTCTTGCTTCAGTTGCAACTAAAACAATATTTGTGCCTGTATATACAACTAGGACAATTTAAAATTATCTTTTTTTCCCTGTGTTATCGAACTTGACATCAAGTTGGAAAATCAGAAGTCTAATTTTAGCAAAACTGTTGAAATCAGCATTCATTTTTACTTACTAGAAATATCCCAGACTATTTTTTTTGCGTTCTGGTTGGTTTATTTAAATCATCACTTTTGGCTTCGCTTTCAATCAAGTCAGCTGAACTGTTTAAGCTTAATCAAGATTGATGTAGCATTTCTAACTATCCTGTTTCACATGACTGGCGTCACATTTGTACACTCTTGAGCCAACATGGAGAGATGTTTGAAAAAATTATCAAGTCAGTCTGATTTACCCAGAGTAGTGGTGGGTACCTGTACAGACCCAAAAGCCGCTAATGTACCTGAATTAATGGAATGTACCTTTAAAGACCATTGTCTCTGATGTACTACTCTGAGTAGAAGGTACCTGTATAGACCCTTGGTCATGTGTACCTTGATAAGTGGTGGGTACCAGTAAAGACCCTCGATCATGTGTACCATAAGTGGTGGATATTACTGAAGTCCCTCCATCATGTGTACCTTGACTAGTGGTGGATACCAGTAAAAACCCTCCATTGTGTGTACCTGGATTAATGGTGGGTACCAGTAAAGACCCTCAGTTGTATGTACCTTGATTGGTGGTGGGTACCAGTAAAGACCCTCAGTCATATGTACCTTGATTAGCATTGGGTACCAGTAAAGACCCTCAGTCATATGTATCTTGATTAGCGTCGGGTACCAGTAAAGACCCTCAGTCATATGTATCTTGATTAGCGTCGGGTACCAGTAAAGACCCTCAGTCATATGTACCTTGATTAGTGATGAAGGGTGTACTGACAATTGTATCTGCATCAGGCTGTAACACATAATATGTCTCTCCCACAAATTCTCACACACACACCAACTCTGCTGCAATAATGATGATAATATCTACATTTCTATACAAATTGTTAGATAATAAAACAACACTTAGGGTCTGCAGTGATTTTGTCACTTTAAAGCTACTTCATTCATTGACTCACATCGTTTTAAAAAGCTTGAACATATGAAAATATACCAACAACCTTTACACCAGACATAACTCTCCTGTGTTATTGCTACAAACACATAAAATTCACTTGCTTTTTCTACTCCTTGTTCTCATAAAATTCAGAAATAAATTCTAGCTATCTAGGAACAATGCACATCTTATAGGCAAGGCTGCAAATATATGTTGTTAGTATGATAGCATAGCTGTTTCTGCAAAATAAAGGTGAAAACAAGATCACTGATGAATGAGGGTGGGTCATTATCTAATATCAACTTTGTTCCCATCATGATTTATTGATAGAAATATGGAAATATTTAAAGAGTTCTTAACGGAGAGAAAGTCAATCTGATATTAGCCAGTAAAAAGCCAATTTCAATTCTTGTTGTTAAAGCCTTGGTCAACTATTGACCAATCAGCATGCCTGTAGTCATAAAAAAAAACTCATTTTCTACAGCACACAACAGTGGAAATAATCTTTTATGGGAATTAAACTCGCAACTGTTGACCATACAAGTTTCCTATCTTTTGCTTTCCTGTTCTTAAATCATCTCATCCATTCATTATAATTTACTTTCCAGCAAAATAAAGTACATACATATATATGTATTTATGAACATATTTAACTATATACATAATGTTACAGGAAAAATACTTCTTTTATTTCAGTTTTGTCTCTCTCCAAAAGCCTAGAAATAGCTCTTTTCATATTTCTTCTTTTTCATTTATCTATTTTTTTACTAATATATATTAATGTATATAACAGAGACTAAAAAGAACTGATTTTCTATGAGATATTCTATCTGTCTTTCAGTTTTTACGCTCACTGGATTATTCAACTGCGGCACATATAGATAAAAGAGAGCTTTCATTCTTGATTTTTTAAAAACGTTTTAATTGTGGCTGAAACGTCACAAAATTCATATTATGTGAATATGTAGAGGTTAGTTAATGAGATAAAATGAGATTACCTATCCGTTTGAGAGGAATACTGCATACCAAAGAGGTACGTCATGGCAAAGTGTTATAGGAGTGACAATAAAATAAAATATGTAAAAATCAACATTTTTTTACGTAAGAATTTGCATTTACTTTCATGACAATCTCATGAGGATACCGTGTTTGAGTGCTGAAATAAGATTATTTGTTAAACAACCCAAAAAAAAAAAAAAAAAAGTTTCAACAAATCCAGAAAACACATCTTCAAAGATTCATTAACAATCACTTTGCACAAACTTGATTACATGCATCTAGAATTTGAAACGACAATAAGATAGTTGATTGGACGAGTACTCACTCATTTTCCTCCTGCTTGCGCCTACGGGCTGCACGAGCTGCACGTCTTTCTTCTAAAGAACTCATGGTGATATGTGAATGTTAGAAGTAGTCCCTAAATCGAAAAAGAAAGCCCTGAAATGTAGAAAAGAGAAATTTATGTAGAACTATCATTACTTTTAAATACAATATAGCAACATAGTTTCATTTTCACTGAAATTTATATACCACTTGTGTACAATAAATTCTCGATTTCTTAACTATAGAAAGTCAAGATTAAGATATTTGGTTTATTTATTAATCAATTTATTTATTTCATTTTTTATGCAAGTGCGATGGAAAATGAAAATACTTGAGTGTACATGACATCCTACCAGAAGAAAATATTGTTTCCAATGGAACAAGGTCTGCTACCTATAGTCAATATTTCCTTCTAAATAAGATAACTAATTGACATTTTTCATGCGAGGATAAACAGCGTCCTTGACTTTAAACCTTAAGTGAAACACAAACTCATCTCAAGTCCTCTTGTTCTAACTTGACCTTCATAAAGATGATCGTATAGAGACATGAAAATCTTTTTTTTTTTTGCAAGCTATGAAAGGTTATTTTGATATTTGCGACTTACAGAACAATTAGAAACTGAATGTTTTATTCAGGATGGCAGACAATTATAAGTACTAATTTTAGAAGCAGATCATTAGTGGATAAGGTTTCATTTATACAACGACTTGAAGTAAAATTTGAAACAACAAGATTTGACTGTACAAACACCATTGGGTCACATCATACAATATTACACGTTCAAAAACAATATAACAAACATGGGCTTTGTACTTTGGATAACAGCAGCACCAGATGATGGCACAATGAACCTCTATGATACAGCTACTGTTACACACAGAGGCAAGTTTGTCTGCCTGTTTTTATTTCCACTTTTCATGCTCATTAATACATAGGCACAACTGCTTCAATAATACCGCCAATGTGCATAAGACTTGTAGTCATAGCAACTAAACTTGTATGTTATGTGGTATGATGAGCCTTATCCTGTTTTGGCGGTGAGAGACTTGCTGTTTTTCCCAACTTGGTTATTAAACCATCAGAGGTAACCTTTAAACCGGTAGACTTTTTTCAACAGCAATATATGCATCATAAAGCATGTTTACCATTAAGGTGTTCTATTTCTTTGGACTTTCAAATATCTGCCAAATTTTTCTTATTTCTGTCAAGTGCGATAATTTAGTCAAACACATGTCTTACCAGAGCCGCAGTGCATATATACCATAAACTTACAATTACTTGTACGGTACCAGTAACTGACCTTGGAGGGGAGATATGACAGGGAATTGTTTACACTGGTTATGGACAATTAATGTAGGGCCCTGTGGCTGGGAGTGTGCCTCCATCATCAGCACACAGGGAGCAGTCCTCCCCCTGCTGGGTAGCAGATTGACTCAATTATTCCTAGAGTAAATAATACCTCCTATGCTCCATGCATATAAAGATTCTGCATGATTAGGAACACCAATCTGTGTCACAAGAACACTTCATTTCTGTTCACTATTTATGACTGCAAAAAAAGCTTCATACTCCATTTTTTGCATTGCACCCCTTAAAACAGGTCAACATTTTGCAAAATTTGTCCATGAAATCACAGACTTGAAGACTGAATTTTTCTATGCTAAGACCTGATTCACTAAAATCTCCAGATATTTCCCGTCCCCTCCCCCAATATGGATGTCAGTTTATGGATATACACCAAAAACCATATACCATACTTATTTTTTTGTAACTTAGGGTGTCAACTTATAATTTTTTTTACTTAAAGTGATTAATAGTGTAGGGTAAGTTTTAGGATAATAAAACAATAATTAATTTGTATAGAAAAGTAAGACTTGAATGGAATTATTGCTAAGCAATGGCCTATTGATGAATTAAGGCAGTAAATGAAACACATGAATATTTTTTCTGTATTAGAGGAGTCATCACCCTATAAAATCCAGTACAATGAAGGAATGATATGTGAAGTGTAGAGGAAACAGATCTCTACAACCTATATCTGTCATTCACCATATCTCATACAGACATAACAGCCGCGGTATGTCGTAATATGACACACTGTATCCAATATGAAATATGCCTGCACTATAGTCCCTATGATGCTGTTGAAAGACTTGGTAGTTTTATAGATAAAAAACAATTTCAAGAGATCTTCACTAGGGCTGAACACCAACACTTTAACATTTTTGATATTTATTGTTAGTGGATAAGGCTTTGAATAAAGTTTTATTTCAGGATGCCAAAATTTTAGACAGCTTTATAATGATCTACAGGTATTTTACTAATTATAGGGCAAGGAAGGTAGATCATCTTCATCTCAACATTAACATCTAAGAGCACACTCAAATATGTAAAATCTGAAATGTTTCAGTCTTTAATTCTTAAAAAAAAAAGAAAGAGGGAGCTTACAGCCACTGCACTATAGTATACCTCATTATATGGTAAAGAGGGAGCTCACAAACAATGCCTCATTATAAGGTATAGAGGAAGCTCACAAACACTACCTCATAATATGGTATAGAGGAAGCTCACAAACAATGCCTCATTATATGGTATAGAGGGAGCTCACAAGCACTACCTCATTATATGGTAAAGAGGGAGCTCACAAACAATGCCTCATTATAAGGTATAGAGGAAGCTCACAAACACTACCTCATAATATGGTATAGAGGAAGCTCACAAACAATGCCTCATTATATGGTATAGAGGGAGCTCACAAGCACTACCTCATTATATGGTAAAGAGGGAGCTCACAAACAATGCCTCATTATAAGGTATAGAGGAAGCTCACAAACACTACCTCATAATATGGTATAGAGGAAGCTCACAAACAATGCCTCATTATATGGTATAGAGGGAGCTCACAAGCACTACCTCATAATATGGTATAGAGGGAGCTCACAAACAATGCCTCATAATATGGTAAAGAGGGAGCTCACAAACACTACCTCATTATATGGTAAAGAGGGAGCTCACAAACAATGCCTCATTATAAGGTATAGAGGAAGCTCACAAACACTACCTCATAATATGGTATAGAGGAAGCTCACAAACAATGCCTCATTATATGGTATAGAGGGAGCTCACAAGCACTACCTCATTATATGGTAAAGAGGGAGCTCACAAACAATGCCTCATTATAAGGTATAGAGGAAGCTCACAAACACTACCTCATAATATGGTATAGAGGAAGCTCACAAACAATGCCTCATTATATGGTATAGAGGGAGCTCACAAGCACTACCTCATTATATGGTAAAGAGGGAGCTCACAAACAATGCCTCATTATAAGGTATAGAGGAAGCTCACAAACACTACCTCATAATATGGTATAGAGGAAGCTCACAAACAATGCCTCATTATATGGTATAGAGGGAGCTCACAAGCACTACCTCATAATATGGTATAGAGGGAGCTCACAAACAATGCCTCATAATATGGTAAAGAGGGAGCTCACAAACACTACCTCATTATATGGTAAAGAGGGAGCTCACAAACAATGCCTCATTATAAGGTATAGAGGAAGCTCACAAACACTACCTCATAATATGGTATAGAGGAAGCTCACAAACAATGCCTCATTATATGGTATAGAGGGAGCTCACAAGCACTACCTCATTATATGGTAAAGAGGGAGCTCACAAACAATGCCTCATTATAAGGTATAGAGGAAGCTCACAAACACTACCTCATAATATGGTATAGAGGAAGCTCACAAACAATGCCTCATTATATGGTATAGAGGGAGCTCACAAGCACTACCTCATAATATGGTATAGAGGGAGCTCACAAACAATGCCTCATAATATGGTAAAGAGGGAGCTCACAAACACTACCTCATTATATGGTATAGGGGGAGCTCACAAACAATGCCTCATAATATGGTTTAGAGGGAGCTCACAAACAATACCTCATAATATGGTATAGAGGAAGCTCACAAACACTACCTCATTATATGGCATAGAGGGAGCTCACAAACACTACCTCATAATATGGTACAGAGGGAGCTCACAAACACTACCTCATAATATGGTATAGAGGGAGCTCACAAACAATGCTTAATTATATGGTATAGGGGAAGCTCACAAACATTGCCCTATATCATGGTGTTGTCTGTGGTGTGGTGCTTTGCTGGTGGAGTGTGATGTATAGAGTTGGATGGAACATTATAATCATGATGCTAGTCTGGCATATGTACATTTTTCTCTGTGCAGACCTACAGACAGTCCTGAAGATAGTGCCAACCTGTGATATAACAGCTGTACAGGATAATTACCAACACACAGAAGATTCTTCATTACACAAACTGTGTCAACTTAGAGACAGATACAGAGTTGTCTCCCTGTATCTGATAAGTTGCCTGAGTGATAAGCTACCGAAAAACATCTGTTGACATGATAACTACAGTAGGAGCCTAATGATGAAGACCAATGCGAGGTACTTGTATTTATAACATCACTGCTGATGCATCAAACAAATCATAAAGTAGTGTAGGTAGTGATGACCTTTGACCCTGTGGAGCTGGTGCCAGCTTTGTAATGTACAGATACATAGTTGTCATAGTAGTAGTGTTTTGTAGACTGGTGATAATTGACCAAGCTCATTCCCAGAGCATTAGGGTAGTCATATAGCAACTTTCTACTGGAAAAATGGTTAGCCCTTACAGGTCAGGAAAAACGATGGAGGAATGACATGTTTATCAGTCATAATGTTGCTAAAGAAGTGATGATTTACACACCCAAGTTTTTACATCATCTATTCTCAATAAGTCCTTACAATTTCCAAAACGGGTAAATACGTATGAAAACTTGACTACAAAGCTTATGAAATGATATCCTGATGAATCTATTGTCAATGATGATAGATCATATTATAGACTTGGATGACGAATCAGGAAGGTTGTGCATGCAAACCTAATGAAATGTGAATCCTTTCTATATGAAAAAATAGGCTAATTATCATAAAAATATAAAAACCCGGGAATAATTTGTATCCTTATGGCATCATATTTTAAATTTCCACAAGTTTTATCTCAAATTATGAACAGAATCATATATATATCATATTTAAATACTTCCTACACAAACCAACTCCATGTCAATGGATGAGCAACATTTTGGTGCATCGATATACTCAAGTATTTCTTTTCTATAAAAGACAGAATTAAGATAAAATAGTCTATTGAAATCTGCACTTCCTTTTTCCATATTTTATAGTAAAAATTAAAGAAAAATCTGTTGTTTGCAGACCAGCTTGAGGTTTATTGGACACATAGCCTCCTGTACAGACCTTATTACACCATGGGAGGTATTTACAATAGGCCTTCAGAAATTATATGGAGCCAGTAACATGACAGCATACCATATCTGATAGATACTAACAGTGATGGCTTTCCTTACAGTCAGTTACAGTCCATTGTTAGGCATGTTCACATGTTCTATTTAGCATAAATAGTGTGTTTTAATAATATCAAAATAAAAATTTTACAGGAGACACATGTTCATCATTATTTCTTATAATTTATATATTTTAACTTCATCTGTAGCTTTTTTAGGGGAAAATATCATGTTTTCGTCTAACACTATAGAAGATATTTAGTGTATCAGCGTGTAAGCAATAATTCAGAGTTAGAGCTGAAAGTCGGTGCAGAATTACCATATTTCCTGTAATAAGCTCTGGGAAAATATTTCACTTCTTGTCCAAAATCAGGGGCTTTAGTGCAGACATTTGATGAACAGTAATATGTATGAGCTTATTACCAAGCACCTGCTTATCACCAGATAAATATGGTATTTCTACATTATAAGAATATGTTGTAACATGAAGCTCATTATCATCTGTTATAAAATTCTTAATTATATGAACAATACCTCATATGAATGTCAGACAAAGTATGGACAAACAAAATGTTGGATGCACAAAATGTCAAGTGGTTGGGCATACTGAAATATCACATACAAAAAAATGGATATACAGAAAGACTGACAGAGAGAAAATCAGACAGAATGTCTTACATCTTGAATCTTGAATATCTAGAATACCTATACAGGAATCCTAATTCACAAGTCTACAAATATAGGTATACAGGAATCCTAATTCACCAGTCTACAAATATAGGTATACAGGAATCCTAATTCACCAGTCTACAAATATAGGTATACAGGAATCCTAATTCACCAGTCTACAAATATAGGTATACAGGAATCCAAATTCACCAGTCTACAAATATAGGTATACAGGAATCCTAATTCACCAGTCTACAAATATAGGTATACAGGAATCCTAATTCACCAGTCTACAAATATAGGTTTACAGGAATCCAAATTCACCAGTCTACAAATATAGGTATACAGGAATCCAAATTCACCAGTCTACAAATATAGGTATACAGGAATCCTAATTCACCAGTCTACAAATATAGGTTTACAGGAATCCAAATTCACCAGTCTACAAATGTAGGTTTACAGGAATCCTAATTATACAGGAATCCTAATTCACCAGTCTACAAATGTAGATATACAGGAATCCTAATTCACCAGTCTACAAATATAGGTTTACAGGAATCCTAATTCACCAGTCTACAAATATAGGTTTACAGGAATCCTAATTCACCAGTCTACAAATATAGGTATACAGGAATCCTAATTCACCAGTCTACAAATATAGGTTTACAGGAATCCTAATTCACCAGTCTACAAATATAGGTTTACAGGAATCCTAATTCACCAGTCTACAAATATAGGTTTACAGGAATCCTAATTCACCAGTCTACAAATATAGGTTTACAGGAATCCTAATTCACCAGTCTACAAATATAGGTTTACAGGAATCCTAATTATACTGGAATCCTAATTCACCAGTCTACAAATATAGGTATACAGAAATCCTAATTCACCAGTCTACAAATATAGGTTTACAGGAATCCTAATTCACCAGTCTACAAATATAGGTTTACAGGAATCCTAATTCACCAGTCTACAAATACAGGCACGTATAAAAATTTACATACCACACTACATTATAATTATATATATGTATAATATATATTAGATGATCTTAGGGAAACTAACGACTCTTTTATACATCAATCTGAAGTCTGAAATCACTTCAAGTAAATCTTTTTCAACATTTAGGCCAACACCATTCCATTTTTAAAAGACTCCACTTAAACCTGACAAGTAAAAAGGTACTATTAACAGCTAATCAAGCTGAAGCCTACCTGCTTTAAACTCTCAGCTGGATGCTGACTCGGCTGCTGCAGATGAGAGATAACCAGGCAGGCAAAACAGAAGGCCACAAGGTCCCAAAAACCAAACTCTACACACCACTCAACCTACTACATCAAAGTTTGGTCAAGGGTGCTAAAGTAGTAGCACAGGAGTGACCTCTGTCAGATGTAAAATTCCTGCTAGGGGGCGCTGGGAGCAAACCCTGTGTGGACGGTCTGTCAGATGGAGTAAGAAATGTGCCCCTCCCAATATTCCTATAGTATTAGCATTCCTTATGTATCTGTCCCATCTGTGGTTAGTAAGTACCTGAGACTGGATGTGATACAGGGGTGACGTACTGTGATACTAACAAACGTTACACCAGACAAAGATGGGCCAAACATCTTCTCAAATTAGCTAACATGTACCATATGTGAGCTTTCTCCATCCTACACCGGCACAGAGACTTGCCCCATAATGTTATGTGTTGTAGACTTCTAACTACATATGACTCATACAAAATATATTCAACAAAATCAAGCAATTTCAAACACACAAGCTTCATGTCCAATATCAGCTTTTTACCTGTGTCCTAAACTTAAATTAACATAGAAATTACAACCAACTCAATACATACCTTTCTAGAAAGACAGAGGGCGAAGTGGTGTGAGGATGATGAGCAAGAGATTTGGCAGATATTGACCTTTTGTATGAACCTGGTTCTCAGCCAATCAGAACACTTTGAAGAAATCTTCACTGTTTCTGCCTTTACTGGCACGAAGAGGTTCGATTGGGGTGCACACACACACTGTCAGGTCCAATATCACTAAAACCTCTCCACACTTCTATACCAACTGACTGACACAGTTCAAACTGATGCAACATAGAGTAATGGGTTGGTAGACTACAAATCCGTTACAGACCCTTAGGAGGATGAACAACCAGCATGGGTGCTGAAACTAGATAGCAGGCTACAGATTTCTACTTTGAAATTTGATCCTTCAGTTCACATCAATCCAAGCATCTGATTTCCCATACTACCAGTATGTAGTGGCCATAAGGAATGGCTGAAATCTCCATCCCTCCTCCCTTTCCCATCCACCCCCCTCCCTATTAAGCCTGGGTAATCCCCTCCCGAGGGTCATCATTTCAGTGTATACCCCCTCCCACTCCTGTAGAGAAACAGATACTACTGTCAGATATACACATGACCTCTAGGGCACATTTATGAATGGAAACTGTAACATTTACTGGGTGTTGTAGTCACTATATATCTTATGATGTAACAGTATCATAAGCATTGTTAACTTCATCTTTAGATATATCAATATCTCAGTAAAGCTTTCTCAAAATCTTTGCAATTCTCATCTATTTCCAGATAACAAATTTGAATATTGGTCTTTTTTATATTTTTTTTTTCAATTTCTCAATTATTATAGAGGAAGAAATTCTAATTAACCAACTGGCAGTTAATTAGATGTTCAGGTAAATGCAGATGTAGCACACCTGACAGTATATTATAGGTAGTATTTTGTCTCTAGGTTGATTTATGATAAGAATATGAAATTTACACCAGTTTTAGAGCTGTACTACAGAATATGACAATAGTGAAATTACAGTGCTGGTTCATCCTCCATATCATAAATCTGGCACTAGTTCCACCTTAACTATTTATAAGCCATTATCACACAGGTACACCTAGTAATTAGGATGACAAACAATTAACATACTCAGGTAGATGTGCAGATGTGCTATTCTGTTCAGAGAACAAAATAGCAGAATTTTTCAGCACATTCAAATTTCGCAAATTATTGCGAGGTGTATTTTACAACCAAATTACCAGAGGTACACATAGATCATTATATAAATAAGTCATATGACCAGGGGAACACATAGATCATTATATGAATAAGTCATATGACCAGAGGAACACATAGATCATTATATAAATAACTCACATGACCAGGGGAACACATAGATCATTATATAAATAACTCACATGACCAGGGAAACACATAGATCATTATATAAATAACTCACATGACCAGGGGAACACATAGATCATTATATGAATAAGTCATATGACCAGGGGAACACATAGATCATTATATGAATAAGTCATATGACCAGGGGAACACATAGATCATTATATAAATAACTCACATGACCAGGGGAACACATAGATCATTATATGAATAAGTCATATGACCAGGGGAACACATAGATCATTATATAAATAACTCACATGACCAGGGGAACACATAGATCATTATATAAATAACCCATATGACCAGGGAAACACATAGATCATTATATATATAACTCATATGACCAGGGGAACACATAGATCATTATATAAATAACTCACATGACAAGGGGAACACATAGATCATTATATAAATAACTCACATGACCAGGGAAACACATAGATCATTATATAAATAACTCACATGACCAGGGGAACACATAGATCATTATATAAATAACTCACATGACCAGGGGAACACATAGATCATTATATATATATTATACTACCACAGAACACATACATTATTATATGAATAACTCATATAGTAATTCAGTGTATGTTTTTGTTCTGTAGTTAAAATCCCCTTAAACAAATCTCTGGATAATAAAATCTAAAAATATATCTATAACTTTCCACCTTTGATGTTTTAGCATTACACCTATTTTGATAATGACAAGCAAAGGCCAAACATGGGCTGGATAATCACCATCGCCTCCCTCCAACAATCCTGGAATAGTGGGGAGGGCAAATGACAGACTTCTTAATTATAGTCAGGGATGGACTTATCTCAGGATAATCAACTTTAAGTACTTTTCCTTGACCTGTAAAAGGCGGGCTTATTACGAAGCATGTAGGCTTAAAAATAAGTTTCACTACAAATAAGGAATTGAACTGAAACTGATTGAGCATGTCCAGTCAAGCAGAAAATTGTATGTACATATCATTTATTATACTGCTAGTTCAAGTTGGTGTTCAAAGCTGCTAGTTCAGGTTGGTGTTCTAAGCTGCTAGTTCAAATTAGTGTTAAAAGCTGCTAGTTCAAGTTATTTTCAAAGCTGCTAATTCAAGTTGCTCAAAGCTGCTTGTTCAGGTTTGTGTTCAAAGCTGATCATTCAAAATAGTGTTCAAAGCTGCTAGTTCAAATTAGTGTTAAATGCTGCTAGTTCAAGTTATTCAAAGCTACCTGTTAAGGTTTGTGTTCAAAGCTGATATTTCAAATTAGTGTTCAAAGCTGCTAGTTCAGTTTTGTGTTCAAAGCTGCTAGTTCAAGTAAGTCATTATTTTGTTTTTATTATTTCTCCACTCCACAAAGATCTAAAATATATTTTTTCTAGCAAACCTGTAGATTGTTGGTAGAATTTTTTTTACTTCACTTATGGAGACAAACCCAGTAATTTTATGACATTTTAACTGTGGAGGTATAACATGTTACCAATTAGTCAATCCAACACATTTGGTATGGTGTTTCCAACTCCATCTTTATCTCGAGCTCTCAGAGCTGCTGTTCTGATGTGTGAAGTAACAGTTTTATGGTTTGGATATAGACCATGTTCTCAAAGAGTGCTGAAAGTCTGACAGTGAGGTATCACCATTCTGGTTATCCAAAAGCTCTTCTCCTTACTCAGCCATCTATCTTTTTGTTATCAGCTTCTAAATATACTACAGATTATTTCACATTTTCACTGATTAAATGTACCATATATTGGCCAGATAAAACATGGGCCCCTGCAAGATATATAAGTAAAATGTTTATAAAAAAACATTTTATATGTGTTACCCAGAAACTTTAAACCTCAATCTATACCTTTACACAGCCAGCATCAAACAGAATTTGGAAATTTATCAATTGTTACATTTTACTTTTTAAAGGATTGAAATTTTTGCAGCTTTAGGAATGATGTGAAATGCTGAATGAATCAGCACTTGTATTATTGATATCCAGAAAATATTCATCCAGTGTTTTTTTCTAAACAAGATAGGCCAAAAGTCCATCATCAATATCAGACATGCCACCAAATTCAACGGTTTCTTTAAAAAATTCTACTTAGCCTTGAGTTGAACTGAAATATTTTTGTGTCAAAAATTAATCCAATCCAAGTTTATATCATCTAATTAAGTCCCATTAAAATAATGTTGTAAGGGAAATAACTCTATTTATATCAATATTGACATATGGTCATTGTCCTTTTGTCATCATAACACAACCCTTACTATTCAATATTATCTTTTCTTCCTCTAAACTTAGGAATATAACCTAAACAATATGCCAAAATTCCATTATCTTCATGCAGTCTCTACAAATTTATGTATAAAGTTTCTTTTTAATGAGATAATGATTTTTTTATTAGATGACTCAAGCAGACATTACTTAAGACAAAGATATACATTTAGGTTAATTCATATACATAAAAAAAGGAAATGAGAAAAACCATTTAACAAAGCTGCAAGCTAAGGATAATCCAGAGAGCAAAAATGTATCAACATAACCTATCACAAATTCATGTTTTAGGGTTATTTACATACAAAATTAGGACAGACTATAATTTGCACTTTGGAAAACAGTGTAATGCTGACACTTTGTCAGAGGAATGGAATGTTGTATACCTAACTCACGTATATCATAAACACTTAACTCTATCACTCCGCTATTCCAAACAATGGCCAACATTCAATTATAACAAATATGTTAAGCTCTTATCAGATATTACAAAACATCTCTTGTAACTCCAACACAATAGGCAAATCTATTTCTCATATCACAGATATTCAAGTTTTGTATGTATTTATTTTCAAAACATGATAGGGTAAAGCATTCACAGACTTATGAAGTTAAAGTCAGTCAGCCACCTGAATTTTTCAGTAGAAGACTAAGGGTCTGCCAAAGTTTAGAAATATTTCATACATATGTATATTAACTGTATATTTTATTACTGGAAATTGTAGTCATGAACAATTTCATAATGTATCACAGCCGACAACATACAGTTATCTCCCCTGGTTTAGAAAACAAAAATTATCATTTTTTATGAATTCAAGATTCTAGAAGCAGGATATGATTGTTTCCGGCGTTCACTGACCCATGAACAGCTGGGGTCATTTTGAGGCAGCATCATCATGTAGTAGCTGGTGGCTATCTCACTGAACAACATATGGAAGGCACACCAACTGCCATCCTGAGCAATAATGGTAAAGTGTCACAAGGACACAACCATATCTGCACAGAACATCTGTTTCTCGGTTCCACCAGGAATAACAAATTACCATGGGTAAGGAACATCTAATCATACACTTGGATCTCTACTTAAAGTTGTATATGCCAATTCTCTACCAACTAAGCTATGGTGGTCCCCTCAAGACACAGGGGCCTATCTATACCACCAGTTAAATTTCTTTTGATGTTTAATGTGAACCGGAGGTCTTCAAATTAACTGTAAAGTTAATAAAAAATAATATTTGGTGTAAAAACTACTTCTCTTGAATCAGACAAACAAATGTAACCTAGATACAGCACCAATCAAACTCACTTTGAGCATAGTATACATCTTATTGTTGAACCATACTCCTTGGGTTGGATAGTTAACGAGAACTGATTTCTCAATTTAATCACTGATGAATGGTACTAGCATGGAATCTACCAGAACATTACTAGAAACTAATAGCCTTAACTTAATGTTAAAAATATTCAATTTTTTGACACTATCACAATCCTTTTCTTTATAAATACAGTCATACCTGTCAGAATAGCCACTTGCATATAAAGGCCACTTTTTTAGTTTCCTATGTGATCCAATTCATTGAAAGTGACCCTCTATATCAAAAGCCACCTGTGTATAAAGGCCATATTCCTGTGTTTAATTGAGTGGCGTTTATAGATATACTTGTCTGTATTCCAAGAATGAATCATGGTCGTTTTAACTATTTGCATATCATGTAGTTTCTGTTTGACTTTTGTACTGGTAAAAAATTTATGTAAGTATTGCCAAGAAGTTGACAGATAACTACTGAAATGTTTCTTTAATTTCACAGCCATAAAAATTTAAATTTTGATCCCTAAGTCACAAACTGTGTATAAATATGAAACCATTTATTACAGAAACAAGGGAGATAATTCATCTGTTGACAGCTTATTTGGTATCCCATTGTTATATTGCTTGTTTGATCTAACAGCTGAAAGTAATAAAGTATAGAATTCAGTATCATATTTTGATAGTGTATACTTTTATACTGTTCTAGGATTATCTTATTATACCACAGTACAATGTGAGAATCTGTGACACACAGCACAACAAAAACATTTACAGTGTTACTTGTATTACAAATGATAAATGTCAGGCCCCCTCCTCCTACCTATCTGTAATATCTGCTGATTCCTGAAGATTAATGCATTACTTGCATCCATAGAATTACAAGGTCATGAAGTTATCTGGTGGATCATACATAGCGTCATCTTTCAGCAATACTCTTCAGAATAAAAGAAAGACCATCAAAATGACAACATTCTACAGGAAAGACTTAATGCTGACACTTGACACTTTTATTTTCTGGAGAACTTCAAAGTTCATAGACCATACCAATGAACTGGATTCACTAAAGAGAATTAAAAATATAAGTAAAGAGCTCAGGTAATGCCAGATAAACAGACTTCATGTGGTCAAGAAACCAATCCACTGATGTGAAACTAAGAAACTCAAATCTAATATGTAAATAATCAATTCAAGACACTACTGGGCCAAGAGAAGGAACTAGGCCACCAGGTCAAGAAAGAACCAAGACCAAAAGTGCAGACATGACCCTGACAACCATAAGTGGCCACAACAGACAGGCAATACTACCTTATGATGGAGCAGATTTTGCAGCTACCACTCAAAATAAATATTCCCATATTCATAACTAAGAAATGTCCCTAGTTAATATTCATAACTAAGAAATGCCACCATAAGCATGTGGTCACTGTCCACATCAGCTGTGGAACTTCTTGGCTGAATTGTTAACAAACGTCTTGTGTCAACAAGTTTGACAATACCTAACCTCAGGTATATTATCATTCTAAGGTCACTCTACCCATCACCAACTATCCTTATAGACATTAATGCCCTACAGAATGACTTGACACCAGCTTCAAGTGAAACTGAGATCTACCAGTATTATCAAATATTCATTAAGAATTTATGAGAATAGTCTTTCCAACATTTGGAATACAATTGAAGTTTTCTCGATGTTTGGCTGAAAACCCTCAGGTGACATAGCAAGAAAATTCAATCTAGTACAAAGTATTTTGCTTTCACTGATTTCTTCATTTTTGTCAACACACATGAGGTACCTATGATAAGTTGGAGGAACACAACAAGACAGGCACTGTAATACATTTTATATATAATAAATTTTAGAAAATTTGCAGTTGGCATTAATCTGCAAAAAATATCAAATGTGTGAAAATAACCTCTGCATCTTAACTGATTTGGCAAAAATTCTATGCTTAAAAATAAAACCAAAAGCATAAATAAAAAGGATAAATTTGATGAAATACACACACACACAAACCTTCCTGCTTTAAATATTTAAGCAATTTTGCAGTACATAAATTCCTGGATGTACATTTCCTCTACTCTCATACGTTTCTTTTGGAGTTTAATAGCCTGTCCCGTTCACTGGACCATGTCATCATTTGAACATTTAATTATCCTTATAATGACCTGCTGTGTTAATGTGCTGCTAAACCATAAACAAACAATTTTGGATGTCTGTATCCTACACCCAAAACAAATCTGTAAATACTTTGCTGTGAAACTATTTCTCAGTAGATATAGCTCACATTATCTTTGTACTGTATCATCAACTTGGTCGGTAGTCAGATCTGAGGTGGGACTCTGAGGTCATCACAATACTGTCTTGAGCTATGTGCTTTTGTGATTCTGTCCTTACACATTACCCCAATTGCTTTTATTTGGATGTGGTGGACCTTCCTTATGATGTTCATGGAGGTAGCCACCAGCTGCTGTTGATGGATACTAGAGCCATGCAGAAAACAAATATATGAATCCTCAAAACATCATTGCTCAACCCCTTAAACAGACATACCACATTTTTTTTTCCATTTTCATATGGTCTTACCAAATATTCAGAAAAAACAACACATTTTTCACAAAAATTTTAAGTTTTTTCTGTTTAATTTCATAGTCAAGGTATCTATTTTTGTCAGATTTCATTCCATCCTCAAAAACACAGTCACTTGCATTTTCCCTGTATAGACTCCAAAACAACTTTTACTCTGCTTTGTTTTACTCTAAAAGCTCTAATCCCTAACATGATCTTGTTTTTGTTTCTCCTTCCACCTGTGAACCATATGAAGAACTACTGACATTCAAAGTTATCACTCCTGTATGAAAACCTCTCAACCACTTGACCTCTTGACATTTTCATTTTTAAAGACACAAATTCTGTCACTCATTCGGATTCCTAGTAATATACTTCCATGTTTTTTCTGATCAAACCATGGTTTAGATTTTCATATTTTGACAGGTATGATAAACAGAATCTAAAATTTGTTTTTTTTTGACAACATAACAAATTCAGAGGAAACATCTGAAAGGATGTTTCTATATTGCAATTCTGTTATCAAAAAACCATCCAAAGTTTATTTCTGAATTTTTTTCCAGATCATCAATGTACAATACCTACACATATTTTGTAAACACTCAGAGTGGTACAGAGATCAGTAACAAGAAGAAAGCGCAAAACATTTTCATGGATCGTTGCCTCACAACCACATCTTGCAATATAATCAGGCAGCCTGACAGTAGATCTGTATAGCTGTAGGTACACCCACACCTGATAGTTACCTAATTACACAGGGAACTTCAGGACTGATGGCAATTTGTAATTGCTCTAGATGTGCTGTCAGTTAAACATGTTTACCATAAATTGTCTGATAACACACTGTATCAAAATTTTTGAGAAAAAAAATGTTTGTTTTGTTCACCATTGCCAACATTTCCTTGACTTGCACATTTGGTCCTCATTTCATCCATTGTCTGCAATACATAGCAATCATTGTACTTGTTAAAAAAATGTACAGCTGTAAACTTTACCATTTAAACTGCTAAGCCTTGCAGTATTTGCAGCAATCTCAATGTAGTCATATTTTATGTCATTACTGTCCTTAACAAGTTCTTTGACTTTGAATCACAAGGAATAATAAGGTAGTCCAAAAAACACAGCTGAACAAGACTTTGAATTACTTGGAATAATACGGTAGTCCATATTTCTATTGTTACTGTCCTAGAACAGTTATATAAATGTTAGGATTACAAGGAATAATACGGTAGTCCATATTTCTATCGTTACTGTCCTAGAACAGTTATATAAGTCTTAGGATCACAAGGAATAATACGGTAGTCCATATTTCTATCGTTACTGTCCTAGAACAGTTATATAAGTCTTAGGATCATAAGGAATAATACGGTAGTCCATATTTCTATCGTTACTGTCCTAGAACAGTTATATAAGTCTTAGGATCACAAGGAATAATATGGTAGGCCAATGTATATATACCATCTGGTATCTATTAACACAGATAAGAAGGATGGTTACCAAGAATTCTTCACACAATACCCTTCACTAATAGAACAAATCTGTTTCCCCAGCTATATATAGAACACTGCAATATTCTTCATCTTATATGAAGATCAAGGTTTTAACATTATACAGTATACCAGGGATAATCACAACTCTATCCACTCTTAAACCATTGAAAAGTTTGTGAAAATTAAGTGCTAATTGATCTCAAAGTGCATTAATTATGTTTTCTATGTAACATTTACCCCATCATCATGTGTAGTGATGCTTAAAACATGATAAAGCTTCAAACCTCATGTTTTTCAAATGTTCTGACTTTAAATAAACATTGAAATGTTATCAGATTTCAGAGAATTTTATTTTTGTGAACTGATCCGATTTGTTACCCTTAAAGATCCTGGAACAAACTGAGAGGGCCAACATAGCGCCTTATTTACTACAAGTTCTGGGGAGCTACTAAGGACTAACACAGTGCCTTATTTACTCAAAGTCCTGGGGAGCTACTAAGGACTAACACAGTGCCTTATTTACTCCAAGTCCTGGGGAGCTACTAAGGACTAACACAGTGCCTTATATACTACAAGTCCTGGGGAGCTATTAAGGACTAACACAATGCCTTATTTACTCCAAGTCCTGGGGAGCTACTAAGGACTAACACAGTGCCTTATTTACTCAAATTCCCTGGGGGACTACTACTCCAAGTCCAGGAGAGCTACTCAGGACTAACACAGTGCCTTATTTACTACAAGTCCAGGGGGACTACTACTCCAAGTCCAGGGGAGCTACTAAGGACTAACACAATGCCTTATTTACTCCAAGTCCTGGGGAGCTACTACGGACTAACACAGTGCCTTATATACTACAAGTCCTGGGGAGCTATTAAGGACTAACACAGTGCCTTATTTACTACAAGTCCAGGGGAGCTACTAAGGACTAACACAGTGCCTTATTTACTACAAGTCCAGGGGGACTACTACTCCAAGTCCAGGGGAGCTATTAAGGACTAACACAGTGCCTTATTTACTTCTAGTCCAGGGGGGCTACTACTCCAAGTCCAGGGGAGCTGCCAACAGCACTAGACAGATGTGGGCTTATTCCCAGACATGGGCTTATTATAGAAGAATATTAGAGATATCAAGATGGGGTGAAGCCATAGTGATTCACTCAAGAAGGATGGCAACATGTATCCACATAACCACTAATATGAAATGTTCAGTTTTATTTTCTATTCTAAACAAACAATCTCAGAGGGATCTTGAACTCATAGTATAATCCTTATCTGTTCTAGGACTGGGTTTTTTCTCCCCTTCATTCCACTTCATGCTCTATACATCAATTTTAGTTAAAAAGAGAATTAGTTAATGGGTTGTATTATCCTTAAACAAAGGAAACATACGAAATTTAATATTTGCTCATTTTCCCTAGAACCAGTTTCTTAAACTTAAACACAAGGAGTGGCAGAGGGGAACCTGCATGTGCACGTCTTGAATAACTTTCTAAATTTAATGAGAACAACGATCTCCAATATAGTTTTGAGGCTTGGTAAACAGATATAGTGTTAACAAACAAATTCAAATGACAAGATTCAAAATAGCTGCTGGTGTCCATCTTTAATGTCCCATTAATATTAAAAATTGGCAAGCAAAACACAGATATTATGTATGAATTGAAATCCCTACTGTAGCATTGGACAAATTGAGTTGCCGTGACAATACTGTATTTATTAGATCAAATAGGGTAGACATTCTATTGTTCAGTAATTAGATGAAAGACATTTATTATTAAAGTATTACTGGGATATAATTGAGATGTTTCCAATAACTAAAGCATGGATGTGTTTGATGGATGGAGGCATGGCTTCGTACCAGTGATGTTATGTGCATTATCTTTGTAACAATTCCAAAATGAGAATGTGTGGTGAGAAGCATAATAAATGTGTAACATTGGTAATTAACCCAAAATGTGCAACTGTGTCAGTCCTCCTAAAGCTGGCTATTGTAAATGGTGTCAGAGTAAGTAGGCTAGAATAATTCTGGGACAGGTACACAGGCAAACAATTCAAACATATAATGATATATATATATATATTTTTTGTGCAAGACAAACACTGTTGCGAGATTTCATTGATCAGATTCATGCAGTGATAAAAGAATTTTAATGCTGTTTATTTCTGTTAAATCTTTGACCAAATCTGTCTTCATAATAGTGTTTTCAACAAGTGTGCTTCAAAGTGTTTACATACCTTCAAGCACCAAGGGAAAGTAATCCTGTTTTCCTCACTTACACAAAACAGTGGTCTGTAACAATAAAATAACGACTACTAAACAGTAGGTAAACAAATACAACATATCTGAAAATACAAAGAAAATAACAAAATCTATACACAACAGAGGCTGTCAGTTGAATCTTTCAATCTTTTTTAATTTCACAAAATCTGAAAAAGAAAGTGCCAGTTCAAAAGTTACTTTCAAAACCCTTTTCTAAGGGAAATTGTTTTCTAAAAATAGTTGAAAGTAGGAGCATAACAGACAAGAGTACGTTTATGAGAAGTTTTATTTATAAAATGCATACATGTATGTGCACACAAACTCAGGAGAATGAGGAGGCTGATGGCGCTGGCACCACCAGGTGTTGCCAAAAACATGCCATCCATATTCTCCACTGCTTGTCGGAATTACGTCACAATACGCTGGGTATAGATCAATCAAAGACACTAGCTGATATCTCACCAGCCATACAAACAACTGGCGTGTAAAAACCACAGGAATGCCACTTATTGTTGTGTGTATCCATGAAGAGAGAGCAACAGATAGATTGCCGAGTACATAGATCTGTATCTGTATGTGGAGAAATGTATGACATTATATAACTTGGGAGGTCTTAAAAACCAACTTACACCTGCTCGACACAGGTTCATCACAACCTCACCTGTCACAACTAATTGTCTCAGAAAAACAATTAAACTTGTCATCAGATTATCAATTTTCCCCTTTAATTCACTTCCTGGTATAATGTTATAATGAAAGTATGCAAGTTTAGTTTTATAAACCAAACTGAACAAATATAAGACGACAGGTCAGGCCACCCTGTAGCTCTGTCTAGCAAAAGTGATCTTAGGTCAACAAATCTAGCATCAGAGCTTTTTTCTTTTAGAGACTTCTTCTACTGAACCAAAAGGCCAAGGTTAATGTCAGATGTCCTTTGCCTTGGTATGATAATTTATGCAAAAAAATTTGATCAATGCGTGTGCATCATGATGTGCATTTCAGTCAGATCTCTGTCAGTCCTCGCAGCCCTATTTTGAACAGTAAGCATAAGCTAAGTCCACAAGCCACTCATCTGGTCTTAGAAATCTGCTCAATATTGAACATTAAGCCTATTAAAAAAATTGAAATTAATTCTTATGTGGGATAAATATTTAGGGAAAAATTTGTTACCATATTTATATTGAAATAGGCCAAGGGATCTAATACCCTAAAATCTTCTGTAGTCAAATTTTGGGCTCAGCTTACTTCAGAGTACACAGTAATAGCATCTTTTACAAGCCAACTTAAAAGCAATCAACACAACACGTTACTAGGCATTGGTTATTGCTTGGTATAATGGTTTCCTTTTGGTGAAATCCATAAATGTTTTAATCAAGGCTCATATTTAATCAATCTGTATAAACGATACAGAATTGGAAATATGCTATCAATTATATAAGATTGCTTTCTCTAGAAAAGTCAAAGTTGTATAAAACTTATGAATAATTCATGTGCAATCAATTTATAAGTGCTGAGCAAGGAAGAATTAGGAAAATGTCAAACTAACACAGAAATAGATTTTATCAGACACAACATACGCAATCTTAAAATATTCATTCACAAGATCAGGTGGTCCTACAACAGTAAATAAACACATGTATGAAATTCATCAGTAGGTACACAAGAAGTGAAAGACAGTTATAGACAAAGTCAAGAAGGAAAAGATAAAATGAAATTGTATATAGAGTCAAATGACTGACAGATTAGGATTAAATTGAACAATCAAAGAAAGGAGTTAAGAGAATCAATCAATCAATCCATCAATCAATGAAACGGACAACAAGGGAAGATGATAGCCCATCTTTTCATTGTGTACAATAACTATAAGATTATAACATCCTCTTGTGCTATCATACACATATCTTCCTCAATTTTCAGTTCATTGCCAACTAAAAGGTTAGCATATGTCATTAATGTCTGAAAATAGGACTGATATGCAAAAAATAACCAACAACAATCTGCTGTGTTCTTCAAAGGAATCCATCTTGACAGGACAAAAATTAGGTTTTACTGATGTAGAATTACATTGAGGGGTTTTACAGGGTAACTACCACATCCCAACACAAAGTTACAGCTCTTTTATCAGACCTGTATGTTAACGAGCCAGAATTAGAAAGTTGTTCTATTTATAAACATTAAACGATGATCACTCTGACTGCCAGGGATGGAAAAGACATTGACAGCTTCTGAGATAAGGCAGACTCAGCAGTCGTGTTTGGTCTGAGCAAATATCTATTAAATGTAGGAGTATTCATCATGCCATACAATAGTCAGGTCGAGTTGGCTACAGCAATAATGTTGTACTGAGAATTGACATAGTAATTATTAATACAATCAAGTTCATAAAAATGTTTCGTTTTTTCTCTGATCAAAAGGAATGAAAACGAGGTTGAAAATTAAACAATTAATTACCAACTTTTTACATTATAATAAGTACAGGAAACATATGATGATTCAATTTCCTATGATGAATATTATACATAAAGAAATCTTAAGATCTGAAGAAAAATAATGAGGCCTAATTAGGGTGCTTAAAAAAAACTAAGTTATCTCCCCTGATATTGAACTTGAGCGATATTATAGATATGACCAATCTATGCACTTCCAACATGAAACAGAAACATTTTTACATAAACCAGGTGCTTTCCCAGACTTCCTTAATACCGTTTTCCTCCCTCAGTAATCAGATATATATTTTGATTGAATGGCTAGACATTTTGAGGTCCAAGTTATTTTCTACAGTTTCGTTAAAAAAATTCCAGTCTTGTTTATTTCTCTTTATTTACGACGCTAGAACAACGACATTCATTTGTGAGATGATTCCTGTACACGGAGAAGTCGCAGAGATGAAAAACCTTTCAACAAATCACCAACCATTTCTATTTATATCAGTACATTACAACTTCTTAATGCTTTACCTCTTGGTGAATGACCTAGAATCTTCACCATTTGTGAAGGAAAAAAGTTAATTTACGGAATTAAATAAAACCTCTTTGCTCTTCATTACCTAAAGCTTACCAAGACACAAAAAGTAATATAACATAATGTGTCTTGGTTTGGTGACACTGGTATCGATTGACTAAATGTAATTCAGAGTTGGGATTTCACCAAACACAACAATTTAACATTTAAACAACTGAAAGCCAAACAGGTTTTATAAAATGAGTATATTGATGGAAACCCGCGATTTCAAGCTACAATACCAAAATATATTCACATCTGAATAAAGAATTAGGGAATTCTGCATCTTCTTCACAATTAAACTTACCATTTATTTTGATTTATATTGAAGTATTAGGGGTGTAATGGGAAGAAATCAAAATATTAATAAAACATAAATATCTGAGATCCTTTACCATTTAGGCATCTTTTCACAAAGTTTTAGGAGTCTCTTTCCGCAGGATGAAACAAGAATATCAATGCATACAGCATTATAAATTTTAAGAAATCTTTTTTTAACTAACAAATTTTGTTTCAATTCTGGATTGGTCAGGGTCAGAAACATCGTAAACATGAGGGTTTAGACTGCAAGTTATCAATTACACCCTAATACCTTAAACCATTCAAAGCTTCAGTGTTAATCAATCAGTAAAACCATGCAATTTTGGTACCAACAATTTTACAAAGTAAAGTCTTATTGAAAATGAAATAAATACCCAGAAGTTCTGCCATTGACTATTATCGCTGTTAACATCCAGAGTTTTACTCCTACTTCAAATTCAGATTCTTAATTGGCCTGACAACTTATGGTGATTGAAATATTTATCTCTATACAGATATGTCCTTTTATGCTACAGATTACAGAGCTACTCCAGAGATTTACAATAACACTCTGTTTCCAGTAAATTTTATGCACTGACTACGTATACATTTGTATTTTTGCAACTGTCCATCAGGATCTTGAAAAAGTTCGAGACCAGGACACTTGTAAAAAAAAAAATTTTTCATGAAAGAAAAAGAAAATGTGATATAGTTTTTTACTTAGAACATACTTTTGATACACAAGAATGAATTTTTTCCATTCATTGTAATATGATATCAAAATACACTTTATCACAGGCCACCGTATGTAAGGTTGGATATTACCATTTTCTTTGTTACATTTACATATGTGCTATTTTACATATTCAATTACATTTTAGCATGGCAAAATTGCTGTATCAATCATCCAGAAAAAAACGTGTGATATACAGTGCAATAAATGACATTCAAAACAAGACAAATTATTGCAAGCAAAGAAACAGCATATATTTGTCATCACAAAGGCTGTTGCTCCTGACCAATATAACACATCCAGTGATGTTGATAGTACAGCCACAGCATTAGTTCATATCAACTTATTATTGACATGAGACAGCAACACACTGTTGGCAATGTAAATATATGAGCTAAATTACCTTAGTCAATTATTATGGCATTTATGATCATCTAAAATCTGATGCTCTATCATTTATAATGACCTTAAGTGCCATAACTGTTATTCAATGCTTAAATACAATTTGTCTAAGGACCTAATACAATTTATTCCATAGTTTATCAAGTCCTGCAGGTGTGTGTAGATTGAGAGGTAGGGGAAGACACAAAAATTCTGGCTCAACATTTGTTAGTAATATACTATTGAAGAAAAACAGGCATACCACAGTAAGTGGACCTATTACACAAGATATGGGTTTGATGTTTGACAAATATTATAACCCAGAGTATCTCTTTGCCAGGGAGGTATTTCAGGAAAATTATTGGTTACTATGGTGATGTTTCCTTCTGTAAGGTACCACTGGCTAAATAGATAGTTTACTACACAGTGCTAAAGGTCATATAACTATGGGTATTTGAAATACATATTAGATGAAGTGGATTAAGTGTTTAAACCCTGGGTACTGAAGTGTGGACAACAGCCTTAGAACCTACAATTAGAGGATGACCCTACTGTGTTTTGATATTCCTGATAATAAAATCACAATGTCTACTACCAGAAACTTGTAGACAATAAGTTAAATACAGATTTTCCATCTCCACGACTCCTTCCCTTTCTGACTATCGTCGCCAGGTATCGTCTCACCGACGAACATTCTGGTGATGTTTAAGACAGTACATAAGTTGTTGTTATAAACTCCTGCAAGTGGTTTACTAACTGACCAATCAAATGACCACATTCATCCGAAACACTGGTACACTAGCAATATACAACTTTCTTACAACTGATCTTAATGACCAAATGTCACTTCAAAATGCAGCCAAGAAATAGGACCTTAGGGGGTGATCATTAAGGGGTACAATAGCTCAGTCAGAGCATTAACCTATGTATTCTCAGGCATAGATCCCAGGTACAAGGTACATGGCTGGATGTTCCTTACCCATGGCGGTAAATACTTCACAAGAAGCTGAGGAACAGGGAAGTCTGTGCTGTTCTGGTGGTGTCCTTGTGTTAGACTTTACCCCAGAAGTTCTAGGTGACATGAGACAGGCTTTCTGATATATATGTTCAGTTAAGCAGCCACCAACTACAACAAGGAGATTCCACATCAAAATTATCCTGGCTGTTAACAGGGGAATAAACTCATCAAATATGGTGCAAAAAACACAGAAGTAAACGGCACCTTTAATAGAAGTTTACGGTTACATACAGTACAGCCAAAAATGAATTAAACTGCATCAAACAGCTTTTTCCTTGTTCTAGGACTTGTAATGACACTAAAAACCTCAAACTTTAAGTCTAGTAGGCAACAGAGGAACAAACATTATTATGTAGAGGAAGAACGTTTGAATGCCCTTTCAGTTAGTTTAAAAACTGAACAGTTATTTTGAAGTGATAAACTGAATCAGCAGGGATACATACATTATATATTTAGGTTGTGTGATACCTCAATATACCAGGTAGTAACATCTTATTATACAGTAACCTGAACTACCAATCTGATTGAACAGGATACCAACCATTCTGCTGTCAAATCTTCTAATCTGTTTACAAATCAGGTGGAGAGTTTCTCACTCAAAGTGAAAAGGCTGTTTGATTTACACATGACAACCTATTATATATGAGATGACTATCTATTAAAAAGAAAAGCACCTTTTTTTTGAGTAAACGCAACATATAAAACATGTATATAAAACTACTATGAATCATATATTGCAAAGCTGCTCTTCTGAAACAAGCCGGAGAAGCATCATCACTTACCAGAACCACAGAGTGATTAAAAAATAGTATGATTATGAAATTTATTTTTAGTAACATTGACCTTGACCTCTGACACAATGTTGCCAAAGTAAAACATACATGAAGTAAATGAGAAGCTACATCAAAAGATGTCAAACAAAACCAGATGATGGCAAAATGTTATGATAAGATCAGACAAGATTCTCTAATAATGACCTTGACCTTTGACCTATCACCCTGACATTTAAATTTGCACAAAGTACATACCCAAGGGATGCAACATGAAAACTTTCATCAGAATCTCTGGAAGACAAAATTGCTGTGGTGATGGCAAAGGTGTCTCACACAAGGAAGGTATATGACGTAACATCCTTTATCTTTGAGAAGGCAGAACAAATGGCATAATGATCACTTTATAAAAAACTATTTTTAATTGCATTTGAAGATTACCATTAATTGCTACAGGTTCAGACAGGAAGCCATTTTTGTTTACAGGAGAAAGTGTTTTGTGCATTTGCATTATTATAGATGATGCAAAAATTTACATACCCAAACTGTAAGGATTTCCTTTTCATAATTATCAATTAACTTAAAGTGCATATTTCAGTAAACATCAACTGTCATTGTTCATAAGGTAATTCCTTTGATATATATATATAGTTAATTATGAAAAAAACTAACAAAAAAATTGTTTTACCGTGATGTCATTATAAAAGAAAGTATTATTCAAAAATGTAAAATGGACTGCAAAAGTCTAAGAATGACAAAATACTAGTGAATATAACCCGAGTGCTTAAGTCTCCAGTATCACTACCATCACAAACTATACTGTAAGGACTCTTCACATCTCATAAATCCTGTAATGAAAAATCCCCAGCCTGCTGAGAAAATCCCCTACTTACATTCACTGAAAGGAACTGATGGGTAACAAAAGCTATATCCACCTACCTATTTTAGGGTCAACCTACCTGTCATAAACACTGACAGATAATCTGTGTGTGAAGATACCATAACAAATCTCCAAACATTTAACACAACAATAATATTATGATAAGGTAGTCCTTCACACCTGAAAATTACATTTACCTGTCTCAGTATACACCTGTTGAAATAATTATTGAATTTTTAAGTAGGTCAAATATATATATTGACAACTCCATCTGAGGTGTGTTCAATTTACAGTACATAACACATTCACAAAGAAGTTACAAGTACAGCTGTAAAAATCTAAACTCGTCTTTGAAATATTGAATTTTCCAAGTTTTTCATTATTATTTAAGTGAAAACGACACAAAATTTTAAAGTTTAGTCATAAACTTCAGTTTTATTTCTTCAATAACTCTTTGCTCCAAACAAAATGTTTCGAAAATACAGCACAAATCAACTAGATTACATATGACTCATCCACATCTTCATTACTGTCAACACAACTTCACATATTTTCCTTCCTGGATAATACAACCACCCTGACTTGGCTAACTCATCCCTCAAAATAAAAACTCCCTGGACTCAACTAACTCACTTATTACAGGAACACAGATGACTTACTCCCTTATCAAAACTGGCTCACTCTGCTAGCACAACTAACTAATTCTCTCATCACAACTGATTCAATCGCTAGCCACAACTGACTCAATCCAGAGACTCTATTGACTCACTTCCTACACATACACGCCAAGCTTTCCCCCTATACAACTGACTCATTCCCTGAACACAGCTGACTTATTTTGTCGTCACAACTGACTCATTCTCCCTTTACAACTGACTTAATCTCTAGACATATCTGACTAAATCATTGAACAAAAAATATTCACCGATAACTTCCACAAAACAACTGGATTACTTACCCTCCATAAAATAGACTCACTCTCAAAGACACAACCAACTCTCTCCCTCAAGATAATTTACTTACTGAACAAAACTGACTCACTCCCTGGATAGAACTGACTCACTCCCTCAACATAACTCACTCCCTAAATAAACAGGCAGATTCTTCCTGCATAACTTACTCATTGTACTTAAGGAACAACCTGACAACTTAAGCTGATCCCTCAACACAACTCACTTACTCCCTGAATGGACTCACAATCTGGTGTACAAGTGACTTGTACACAGGATACAATTTATTCATTTACTGGACTCCCTGGTCACAACTTTACACACACTCTGGTATCAATTAAGCAGCATGCAGAAGGGATATAGCTGACAGCCTCCAAGTGATCCACCATTGTAGATATCAACACAATCAGCACCTTCTGGTCCCCAGACTGGAGATATTGATGTAGACTTGTATCATACTACCCTAATCAGAACCAGACAGTATAGAATACCACTGACTGGCATCTCCTATTTGTGTCTGTACACATCATGTGGAACCATCTCCATCAGAGGAATGGTATTCTATACCTATTTTAATCACAGCACATTTCATGTAGTCCTCCTTCTTAAAACTTTCCTGCTCAAATTCGCTGCAAGAACTCTCTTAATACTGACGTGAGGAAGTTATGGAATGTCTAATTATGAAAACTTTCTATATATATCACAGTAAAATGATGTCACATAAACAGAACAACTTTCATAAAGTATTTAATTCAAAGATTCAATTCAAACTTGGACACTTGAATCATTTTCTCATTTTTCTCTTTTAAATGTGGCTAAAACTTTAACATTTAAATTTTATATGCTTTTTGGAAAGCATTTGATGCAAACCCATATCACATTTGTTTAATACTTATATAATTCAAGAAATAAAGAAAAAAAAACAAGTTTCAAGTTTTTTTCTAAATCTTTATCTAAAGTACAATGACAAAACTGTTGATAACTTTGGAATCCAGAGTCAGAATGACAGGAGATATTCAGTGCTGGTAAATTTATTTATATGAAAATTCAACACTAGAATATTTGTCACATAACTTGCATACATTAATCGAGTTAAGGAGGCTGTACAATAGAAAAACCACCATTACAGATCATAGTGATACCCCAAGAATTCTATATTTCACATTTTGCAGTTATGTTGTCATAATTCCACTTAGATGTTCAGATTAAAATACATTTCAAAACACCAAGAGGTCATCTGATAAAATATTAACAAAAAATTTGATGTCTATTTCTACTTTATATAATTCCAACCCAGATATCCCTGTAATGTATTAGACCTAATAAGCACCCCATCCTCATAAACTCTCCCATCTCACATGTCAGGCCTGTAAAGTAATCTTGACCCATTGAATTGGTACAGCATGTATCTCTGTAATGTATTAGACCTAATAAGCACCCCACCCACATGTCAGGCCTCTAAAGTAGCCTTGACCTATTTAATTGGTAGCAATGTTGGCCTGCAAAGCTTTGTCTTTTGTAGTGACCAACCATGCTGGAACAAGATAGTTCAATATGACAATCTGATTACCTAAGAAAACTTTTTGATTAGTTTCTAAATTCCTCTTTTCTTCAATTGTTATTAAACTTCCCATGGTTCTTAATTATCAGGGATGTAACACTTCTTACGAATGTCATATTTGCACTCCAATTCAATTTTCAATATCTTTCCTATTTCAATACAATATGATGCACAATTAAATGTAATCACTTGTAGATAGCACACAGATCCTCTGCTGATTGCTTTAAAGGACTTTTTCATATTTTCCTTTTTTCTACAAGAAGCAAGAAAGGCTTTTAACACATGCTTTCCACCCTTTAATAACTTATTGGTTGTTAGTAATCATCTTGTTTTGATACATTTATTGCATTGTACTTAACTTTGGTCTTTGTTTTAGAGTCAGATTTATTTCACATTACTAACAACAAGTGTATTGTATTAAAAGTAATCAAATCAAAAGAGACCATCCTGGATACACATCATATCCGACCTATACATTCTCACTCTTATTGGATCAAATACTGTAGACATTATGTAAACTTTGATAATTTCGACAAATTTCTTGGTAGACGTCTATGTTATCTCCGCTGTAAAATGTTATAATGGAGAAAACAGGTGCTTGATAGAAAAGTCTCCTAATGGATATTTAAAAGTGATAATCTTATCAAAGACGAAACACTCTCTACTGCAACTTCAAGATTCTAGTAAACTATTAAGGTTTTTATCAAGAATGACCATCAAAGTGTGATGACCACTTGTCTCCATGATAAGGAGAATCAAGCTGACTGATAGAATCATTGCTGAAGACATTTAAACATCACATTCACTTTCTCTCCTTTATCAGACAGCAACATCTGACATAAAAACCTAAAAATTACTTTCTAACAAATTTAAATAAACCTCAAGAATAACTTATTGTGCTATAAAATATCTTAAGATATTTAAAAAGAACAGAGCCAAGAAGAGCAAGATGGAATCATTTCACAAAATGAAAATCATCATTAAATTGCAGAAACAAAACTTGTGTTATTAAAATACAACCACTTTAATGTTGGTATTTAAAACTATAAAAAAAAAACAACAAATATATGCTTTGGATGGTATATGACAATACACATTCACTTTGAATGGTGTATGACAACAACATTCACTATAGGTAGTGTATGAAAACACATATTCAATATAGTTTTAGAACAAATTCTTCAGGTTGGTAATGTCATTAAAAGAGAAGTTCTTATAACACAACCAGCAGATGATTAGAGTGTGATGCAGACAAGGGGAAAACCAGTCATTATCAACACTGATGAATGGGAAAACAAAATCATGGCTACGCTCAAAGACAACACAACATATGAAAAACTCAAGAACAATCTACCCAAAATTTCACAAAAGCACCTGGTAACAATTTTATCAAAATTAAAACAAGAAAATAAGACCACCAAATTACAATAAAGACACCTGTATCCCAGAGAACAGACCTAGAATGTACTGCAAACCCAAGATCCACCAGGAAGGGAGCCCGTTACAGCCTATATTGGACTATACTGGTTTCATTGGTTACAATGTCTCCAGGTCACTAGCAGACATTCTAGGACCCATGGTGGGAAAATCAGAACATTGGGTCAAAGATTTGAAACACCTTGTAGAAAGAATGTCCATGGTACTTATCCAAAATGATCAGGAATTCACTTCACTAGATGTAGTTTCTCTTTTCCACAACACACTCACTGACAAAGGACTTGGTATCATTTGCAGCCCCCTAGTGAAAGACAAGTTATGGCAAAAGAACACCATATCCAATACGAGGAACACTTGGAGAAAGAAGCTATAGCCATGGTCCCAATAGAATGCAAGCCCAGTCTGTGGAAGCCGTATGTTGATGACATATTGGAAATAGTAAAAAAAAAGGGGGGGGTCACAGAAAGATTTGACAGAGCATATCAATACGGTAGATACCACCAATAACATCAAATTCATCTGTGATGAAGAAATCAATGCCATTCCTTGACACTCTCATAGTAAAGAATGATGACAGTACTATCAAAGTATTGGTCTATAGGAAAAAAACACATACAGACCAATGACTCAACTTCCAACTGCATCATCCCTTACACCAGCAGTTGGGCATGAAACGATCGTCACAGAAGAACAAGACAAGAATCAAGAACAAAATCACATCCATAGTGCTCTGGAGCAATGTGGATACCCAGATTGGAAAATCCAGAAAGTTAACAACTAATTTGATGTAAGCAAAAAGACTAAGAGATGAAACACCAAGGAAAAGAACAAAACAAAAGGACAAGTTGTTATCCCTTACATCAAAGGTCTGTCAGAAACCATTCAGGATTTACCGTGGTCATGGCATTGCAGTGGCCATGAAACCTTACTAGACGCTCTGAAATATCCTAGTCCAAACTAAGGATAAAACACTCAGAGAAAATGTCACAGAATGTGTATACAAATTTGGATGCAAGAACTGCGATGCACCATATATTGGAGAAACAGGCAGGAGAATTGGGGTCCGACTCAATGAACATCAGAAAGATGCAGAATCCCAGGAAGGCAAGAAATTCACTAGATCAGAGTGAAATGATTCTCAGACCCCGATCAATAAATCTGTGGTTACATATCATTCCACGCAACAAAATCATATCATTGCCTGAGAAAATACGTTAACAGGGAAAACAACCTTTTCAGGCAGTTGGTTAAGGAAGTCATTTGGATACCAAACAGCAGGCCAGTACTTATTATGGATAATGGGGCCCATAGACTCTAGCACATCTATGACCAAGTATTAAACAAAGTATAGCTGAATTAACTACAGTACATTGTTACTATCTGGTGCATTTTTTGTCTATAATTTGCTTACCATCACATCACACTATTTTTGACCTTAGTGTACATAAGATTATAGTACATATTCACTAAAGGTGGTGTATGACAACACATATTTACTACAGGTGGTGCATGATGACATATTCACTAAAGGTGGTGTATGATGACACATATTCACTAAAGGTGGTGTAGGACGACACATTTCACTAAAGGTGGTGTATGACGACACGTATTCACTAAAGGTGGTGTATGACAACATATATTCACTAAAGGTGGTGTATGATGACACATATTCACTAAAGGTGGTGTAGGACAACACATTTCACTAAAGGTGGTGTATGACGACACATATTCACTAAAGGTGGTGTATGACAACATATATTCACTCAAGGGGTGTAGGACAACATATATTCACTCAAGGGGTGTAGGACAACACATATTCACTAAAGGGGTTAGGACAACATATATTCACTGAAGGGGTGTAGGAAAACACATTGACAACAGGTGCTGAAAAACAACACTCATTCACTTTTAATAGTGTATGACAACACATATTCACTATAGAAGGTGTATGGCAACATGTATTCACTATAAAAAATATATGACAGCAAACATTTACTATAGATGGTATACAATTTTATACATTCATTACATATGGTGTATGAAAACATGCGTTCACTGTAGGTGGTGTATGACAACACACATTCTAGTTGCTATATCTCAGATAGTTTGTTCCTATACAATAACACTGAGGCCCCACACATTTAGACCATGAATTAAATAGATGACATCCATCATATCATTCATATATATCCAGTACTTAACCTGTGGTAACCTTTGACACACCGAGATCAGAAGTTATCATCTTCATTCAGATTTCAGGAGATAATATTCCACTATCATCTTTCCTCTTCATGTATTACCACATATGTAAATAAACAATTTTCACCACCATGTCTATAGGTAAGATTTAGTCCACATGTTGACACAGGTGTACTCAATGTCCATCATGATACCTGAAAACTTACACCTGTGAGTCAAATTAGCATCCCAGAAAAGATATCTGTCATTCACATCTACAACACTGTGTGAGGGAGATTTTTGCTCAGATTTCCTTACTTTATAAGAAACTTGTAAATGATAGTTCTCTGTGCAAAACGGTGTGTAAACACAGTAGATAATACCAATATCTTTGATGTCTATCTATTTACTATACTCTCTCTCTAAATTGAAGTCTATAGTACACAAGTTTTGTTTAAGAAAATCAAGGAATGGTTCCACAGTGATTTTATTTAAGAAGTAGACTTTTTTACAATCACAAACTCTCTGTAAACTGGCCAGATTTACAGTCTTTTACCCTCATGGAAGTGAGATAGAGGATCACAACTTGTGGAAAAGATTATTAAACAGAAAACACAAGTCTTGCGGAGTGTTACAACTTAATGATCTTTCTCAGATGGGGAAGATTTACAAGAGATGAATAACTTTTGTTCTCTTGACTCACTGACCGTGTCAGTGTTTGCTATTGTTGATGGGATGTCTTTGTTATAATAGTGGGATCACATTGTTTCAACTCTGAGGTGAGACAGGGAAAGCACAGATTTTTTTACTTGTCCTTCGTAAGAGAAAAAGGTTAAAGAAAATACACTGACCATATAATTTGCATTTTCATGGTATCCTTTTATGATATGGAAATAAGATACATGTACATGTTATAAGAATATGACACCAATTGGTCGGTTAGGGCATCACAACAGCTAAGCCATTAGAACAATGGTAGACCCTCAGCAAACAAACCATGCATTGGCATAACACCAAAACATGTTGAACTTCTAGTGAGAGTAATTTTGTTGTTCAAGGTTTTCACAAAAAAAAAAGGTATTTTGAACAAATGGAATAACTAAACATGTAACATACCTATGTGATGTTTCACATTCTGTTTCTAATTGGTGAGTAGGAATCTTTTAATCTCTTTAGGTATTAAAGTTTTGTTGACTCAGATGTTAAACATTAATGGTTAGAAAACAAATTCTGCATATTCAAGATAGCTTAGACTTATGATCACAGGGATCATTATTGGATACGGAGCTGTTGACTGTTAAACAATGTGAAACAGTTAGGTTTGTCAAATAAATTCTGGATACTTAAGATAGTTTTGACTACCAATCACAGAGATCATTATTGGGTATGGAGCTGCTGTTGACTCGGATGTTCAACACTTAGGGTTAGAAAACAAATTCTGGATATTTAAGATAGCATTGATTTGAAATTCATTTCCTTTATCAACATATGTTTTTCCTGGAATATTTTAGAATCTATATCTATAGCCTTGTAACATAATAAATTATGATACAGAAAAGCATAATAAAAGGAAATTTATTTTCAGTTTTCCCCAAAGCTAACAAAGCTATAGGTAAGCTGACTACCACTACAATCTCCCAGATCCTACCTGTAACGAGCCCCAGACTCACACCTGTGCCTGCACTGGTCATGTTCACAGAATGCCCCATGATTTCCTTGATAGGCCACCTCTGACCCACCAGTTTAGGACCTCAAAATTCAACTTAACTATTCACTCAGCGCACTTTTTCAGCCCATTGTCAAATCAATTTAATTATGCTTAACAGGCAAATAATAGTGGAGTATCCTTTTTGAAATTCCATCCCTGTCCATAGCAAGTAGGTGCGTGAAGATAAAATTTCTAATCCATTCAGTTGGTGAACAACTTACCTTACACTTTAATGATGAGGTTGGAACCATTGTATAACACCACTCAAGTATCCATGCTTTCATCCCGTGATGAAATTTAACAATATGGTTGTCAGTGGAATGTATTGCTGATCAGTACACTTATAATCCCACAAAATGTAGACGTGCCTAAGATTGAGTGGCCCTTTAACAATGAAACTAAAATCCTTCATTAATTTTAATCTGGCATTTCAAATCAGGAGATCACACAGAGTATATACACTGGACTATGAAGTAAATGTACTGATGTGTTTTTTACCTGAAGGTTAGACTAATAGCGCTGATACCATTTATAACAACACTTATTTGAATACTTCCAAGTATTTTAAAATTTACTATAATTTTATTACCTTTTCAGTATTGAAATGTTTCACTTTCAGTTTATAAAATGATTATTTAAGTTTGATTGATAATGCAATTTTATTTAAAGTAGACATGTCCACAAATGATGGGGTTACTTGAGGAAACTTTTAAACTGAAACGTCATAAACTGCTAGGACACGTCAGCATGACACCCATCCCATGACATAATAATGGGCAGATCTTACCACTCATTTAAAGGGAAGATCACACAGAAAACAGTAAGTACCAGTTTTAATTTAACATTTGACAGATTTGTCTCAGTCAAGTTACAAAACCTGGAAAAAAGCTCAAAACAAAGTCAATAGAGAGGTTTTACCTGGTGAGGTGATAAGTCATTTGTGAAGAAGAAAAGAAAAGAAAAAAAAACAGTTAAGGAAGAAGAGATGATACAAAGATACAAAGTTAAGTTCCCTCTTACAATCAGGTAATAAAGATAGCTAACACCCAACATCTATGGATCCAACACGATACATGACTTCATAAGGAAAACCTAATGATACTTGCTCAAGTCATACCAGTGAAGCTGTGGACAAGCTGTCATATAAATTTATCTGTAGAAACCAATTAATAAAAAAAGACATGTGAACACAAAGAACTCATTGTAATACAAAGTTAATCTTGCAAGTGTGCTTACCTGGTGGAAATTATACAACCGTGAATGGCCAAGAAAAGAACACTATCGTCACCTTGACCTGAATTTGTTGGAGGAGCTCATTAAAATCAATAAATTAGCATAACAATATAACTTTTTCCTTTCAGAGGTAGTTTGGTTTTGATACATATGAATATAGATTTAACCTATAACCTTTGAAGGGAAAAACTCTTTCTTACAAGCCTTTTGTTTCAATCAAAAAGTATGCAAGTAAATATGTCAACGTGACACATTCAAAGATTAACTTTTATAGATATGTATAACTTACAGTGCTAGTTGTAAATTTTCTTCAAAAGAATAATACCGACTAACTTTCTGAAAAAATTTTATCATAAAAATTTTATGATTACAAATATTTGAAATTTTCAACTGAATTTTCCAAATATTTCTGACGTACTTAAAAGGAAACAGAAATATTTGAAAAGTTTACCATATCTGGTCTAAATCTCTCAAGTTATCATGTGATCTTAACTGGAAAATTGTGTAATACTTGAAATACCTGTAAAATTAGTGAGTATTAACTTGTAATCTGCTTTTAACCTCTGTATACACCAGTAAGTCTCCTGTAGATAGACAGATGAAGCTATATACATTTCTTAACAACCTTCATATAATTCATACAATAGCACAAGATTGTTTATTTGAAAGTGAATCAGCTGTTATCAATCCTAACATTGTCAGGTCATCACAGTATTTCTGATATACATGAAACTTTACCTTTATCGAGAACTTGAATGTAGAAACAGATTGCTAAAATCCAAATATGGCGGGTATATATCTTTAGGGAGTTATGACTATCATTGCTTTAAAAATTAAACATTTTCAAGAATTTGACATTTTGATAATTAATTACAATATATTTGAATACTTTTAACAAATTTCCTTTTGTTCTCATACATTACAACCAATCTTGGTTAAGTAACAAGGTGTTATAAAGTGAAGATACAGACTATGTGATTATGTGGTACATTTAACTGATACACTATCACCAGGAATGTCAAACAAGCTGCCAAAAGGAAATTCTAGGTAGATATTAAAAACATCAGAAGCCACAAAATGTGCAAAGAAATTTTTAAGGCGACCATCTGACAATAATGACACTCCCCTATCTAGATCTATGGGATGTTTTGGAGACAGTTTTTAACGTCGTTATTTCCGTCAATACAAGAGTATCAACACTAAATCAAATACCTGACAACTCTCATAAACACTCTATTTCAGGAAAACTAAGATTTTTTTTCTCACATGACACATGCAAAACATCTTGTACAAGTTGTATATATATATTACATAACAGAAATGTTTTAAATTCACATCAACTACATGTTCTACCTGAAATTCTAAGAAAAAATATTAACTAAAACTTGCATAATAGAGGACCATTAAATTTCGTTCCTAGATGCAACATTCATACCAATTTCATGATATTTTGATTATTACACTAGAAAACAATGCAAAACATCCCTACCTGATTATGTGGAAGTAATTTTCCCCAAGATATATGAACAGGTATTGTATATAAGCTAGAAGGTACAGTACATTTGTCTCCACAGGAGTTCTGATGGGACAGAATTTATAGCCGGTGACAGACACAAACAAATTTCCCTATCATTAGGTTACAGGTGTATTATTTGTCTGGGTAAAAAAAACCAGTGTCCACTTAGGAACACCTTGACTGACCACATAAATCAATGTAACTAGGTAGTGTATTTAAATCATACAGTCCATAATACTCTCCTGACTATGTCTATTAAATATGTCTTCTGTCATACGCATAAAACCTAGCGTACAGAAATGTGTCTCTTATCATAATGAAAACATCCGACATTACTTTAAACATAGACAAGACCAGGATTCCAACAGAATCTCTGACAACGAGATCATGAGAGTTTAATGTCAGATGAAAACGTTTTATTTCCAATTCCATATATCAAAGGAGCTAAATAATGTAGATACCAAGGAACAACCAAACAGATTATATCATTTCATGAAAAAATGATTTTATCACACCTTACAGCCCGTTCCATTTTAGCAAGTCTCTCATTTTCACTCTAAATCATTAAATCTAGATTCTGCATTATTCTTGAAATTTGCAGTCAGATTTAACTGATATCAAGTTTAAGACGTTGCACAAAACAGCTCAAATAAATAGCATTGATTTAATGTGTGCATCATTTTGCAATATACATTCTCCATTTTAAAATTAGTAAAGTTAATGGTAACAGAGGATCACTATGGAAATCAACCAACTGCTTAAATAACTTGTATACAATAGACATAGACTGAGGTGATGAGCTTTAGGATTAAATATAGAGATACAAGTATTATGATAGTGTTTACGGTAATATGTCGTGTGTGGCTCACCTCCCAAGTAAAGACATCAGTGATACTCTATCCAGGTAGCCAACATTTCATCCTGTTACCTCGTAAAACAAGGCACCATATGAATGTATCTGTTCATGTGAAGCAATAAAATGTGCTTATATCATGTGTGAGCTTTTTTTTATTGTCCTTGATCTGTGTGATTGGAGTTATATCAGTCACACTTAAGGCTATATACCAACTTCTGTTTAATTTAAATGCTACATTAATTAGATACAGACTCATATACAAGCTGTTGAATTCCACTGTGAGTAATGAACAGGTGTGGCACTTCTTATGTCATTTTAATCAGGACACTGTTTACTCTGAACAGGTGTTATCAAACTCCAAGACAAGTATTTATTTACCAATTTATCACTGATGTCCATTTCGGTAAAGTCTCATTCCGTTTCATTTTCATATTTGTTATCTACGGGCAACATTAAACAAAATATTTTCTGAATGTAAATATGCTCTACATTTATGTAAATGACCACACAACAAGTCATAAGAAGACTTGCCAGAAAGGCCTGCATCTTGCAATTGGTAAAATTAAGAGTATTGCAAGGTAAAACAATATATGCCTGCCTTATGTGAAAGGAAAAGCCATTTATTGCGTAAAAAAGTACAACTATGAGAATGGCAATTATGAGTCAAAATGTCAAGATGGAAAAGAAGTTTCAACGAAATTCATCAAAAAATGAAGAAAGCGAAATCTGGACCAGAAAAGGTTAAAAAAAAAACAAAATGGGCAATAACTCTTCCCAAATTGTAAAATCACAATGGCATTTTATAAAACATTTTTCTATGCAATGGTTATAAACCTGTCAGTTTCAGTTAAAATTATGAAAAAATTCAAATGTTAGCTAAAAATCGTGGCATCTCTTTCAAGAAAAGGTGAATCTATCTGCTATGCAGAAGACCATAATTTCATGTCATAGCTGTAAATTCTACAAAGTTTGAAAGAAATCAGTTGGAAACAGGCAGCAATCTATAGACATGATCAACTTACTGAAAACAACAAGGGCAGTAACTCTTCTAAATACAGTCAAAATGAAATTGCCATTAAGGAAAACTCTATACAATGGTGATTTATCCTAGCAAGTTTGGAAGACACCAGTTCAAACTGACAGAGATTTCCTCACAAGACTGATATTATTAAAACATCAAGAAGCATCTCATCCAAACACAGCTGAATCAATGTGCTTTTCAGGAAAACAACTTAATTGCATGGTGATTAAGTCTACCAAGTTTTAAAAAGAGATAGTTAAAAATTGTGGGATGAGATCTGTTGACAAACGAAAGTTTTAGACAACAGAGGGCAGACAATGCCATATAATAATACCATCAATAATTTTTGACAGGTGTATAAAAAAAATGTTGTCTATACTCATAAAATACTCATTTATATTTACATGACCAAAAACATCATAAGCAATATTAAGCAGGTATCCAGTTATAATGAGCAAAAAACCCCATCTTATGCATTGGAGTAAATCCCAGTAATGGGAACTTCCGAAACATGAAATGACTTGCAAAAGCAAAGCGACGTCACAATACAACAAGACCATTTAGTTTCAATTATAGTCTCGTCATTACAACTATTATAATGGGACAACAGTTGGGTTTACAGAGTTCACAATCCAGTCAAAATCAGATCTCACATTTCTGAATTAAAAAATTTTCCTGCTTTTTTCCCCCAGAATGTCTACTAGATCATTCTGCTCAGAACTCGTGATACCTGAGTAAAAGTAAAATAAAATTTCACAGCCTTTCTGGGTCACATGCTATTGTTTCTGACATCCTTTTCAGAGCTTACGTCAAGATCAGACATGGTCATTATCATCTACAACCACCATCCATGGTGCATATGCAAATGAAATTTTTCTATTTTCAGGATAGAATAAAATTACAATATATAAATGGAAATAAAATATGAAAATAAAAAATCATTAAAGTGTTATTATACAGTTAAAAAGTTACCTTTATTGACCAATCAAATGTCATTTTATATCTCAATGAATTAAAGCAATTGATCAAGAGACAGCGTTTCCTTATCATGTTCATTAAACTGCTGACAGTCAGGCAGCTCACTATGTGATAAGATGTTAACCGCTTAAAGGTACATGTGTACAATGCAAAATCCATATGACAGGATGCTGTGGGCGCGACTGGTTGATGTCTTATCTTAAATCATACATTTTTCACAGCTCATCTATTTTGTGTACAAAAAAATGTTCAGCAATTTGTAAATGTGATGTTACAAGCCTTGTTGACTCCATACATCATAAAAATAATCCAAGAATAATTATCTTCAGACGGTTGATGAACTCAACTGAAAATTAATGCATTAAACTGACTAGTTATTGCATTACAGCCTAAAAAAGTACTAAGCTTTGCAGGTAAAAATATCATATAGCTAAGGTGGTTTGTTGTCCGATACAGAGGGTTGTGCATGATAGTCAAATGTCTACTCTCAATATACAGAGGTTCGGTGTTCAATACTGTCACATGTCACCTGTCAATATACAGAGGGTTGGTGTCTGATACAGTCACCTGTCAATATACCGAGGGTTGGTGTCTGATAGAGTCACCTGTCAATATACAGAGGGTTGGTGTCTGATACAGTCAGCTGTCAATATACAGAGGGTTGGTGTCTGATAGGGTCACCTGTCAATATACAGAGGGTTGGTGTCTGATACAATCACCTGTCAATATACAGAGGGTTGGTGTCTGATAGGGTCACCTGTCAATATACCAAGGGTTGGTGTCTGATAGGGTCACCTGTCAATATACAGAGGGTTGGTGTCTGATAGGGTCACCTGTCAATATACAGAGGGTTGGTGTCTGATACAATCACCTGTCAATATACAGAAGGTTGGTGTCTGATACAGTCACCTGTCAATATACTGAAGGTTGGTGTCTGGTACGGTCACCTGTCAATAAACCGAGGTTAGTCTATGATTATATGTGGTTTGTCAGGATTGATTGCGTCACTCGTCCAATAAAGTTTACGGTCATCAGGTCCCGACCCATAATGTCAAAACAAAATACGCATGCAAAAATTTCCTGTCCTCGTGCCAGTTTTTAATCAACGTCTCAATTAAAAATGTGAGAATTCTTTGGACTAATAACATGCAAATAACCAGATGCTAACACTTGTGTTACATTCCTGCCTGATAACTCGCCGTAATGTATTCAGGAGGGGGGCTAAATAGTTAGCAGGGTAAAACGAACTGAACTTTAAAATACGTCGGCTGCTATCGTGACAAGGTCGTGATGGACTCACCTGCAGGTTTCTTTGGAATAAATGTCAACTTAAGGCTGTCATCATCGTAAATATTATTGACTTGTATCTAATTTGATGCAGTGTTAATTAATCAGGTGAGAGGATTGTACTTACCGTGAAGTGCTGATGAGACCGCCGGCTACAGTGACTGCATCAGGTGTGTACAATCCCGAGATCAGGTGAGGCGGGGCGAACACAGCACGTGACCTCCCCTCGGCTAACTTTAATTGGACGTGTCACGTGAACCGTTTAATGATAAACGTACGAGATTCCTATCATTCTTACGAAACTTCATTCACAAAACAAATAACCGACATTTCTTTAACAAAATTCACCAAGTATATGTTGTCTTATTTTTGACATGTAATGTACAACATTAATGTTTTCATCCATAAAATTAGATCTATAAAATACTTCGTGCCCGACAAAACTTTTATGTCGCGACTGGGAATTCCAAATGCTTGTGGAAAAAAACATGTATTTTACAAAATAAGAGACTATTCACATAAAGGCGATTTATACACGGAGCGCTAGAAGCAAATTAAATCATCGTTGTCATAAATCAAAATTTACTGACTTTTAGATTTAAATATACACAAGGACTACACAATTTTAATTTAACATTAGAATTACTCATTTATGGTGACCCAAACTTGTCTCAAGATGATAATATCATTATATTTGAAAAGGTGCAAAGGTACATCCTAGAGTCGGGTAGATTCTAGGTGCCAGATGGAGTTTCTTTGTGCTCTCTTTACCTCTTCCTTTCTCCTATCTTACCAAATTATGTTATCTCCTTATGGTTTACATATTAGCGGACAGTGTTCATCAGTGAATGTTAAGTTAAAAAAAAAATCTCTTTCAATGTGTTTAATGTAAATTGTACTATTGTAACTTTTTTATATTGGAGATGGCTTAATATAAGATTTATAATCTTGTTGCCAGATCCATTTTCAATTTTTTAATTTGTGTATGTGTATGTTGTAAATGAAAATCTGAAAATAAAATATTGTTTAAACCAAGGACTACACATAACAAGAATATTTTTAACGCAGTCTTATTCATTACCTATTAGGTTATTTTCTTTATATTTTGTAACATTTTCTTCATGTTGGTAATGTCAATAGATTAGAAAATCTTATAACACAACCAGTACAAGATTATAGTGCGACTATTTCCGACCTTAGTATACATAGGATTATAGTGCAGCCGAAAAAGTTTTTCGATTCCGTACCATATCGTACGCTACGCTCCACACTGACCACTTGTCCTGTGAAGGTGATTGAGAAGTCACCAAAACGTCACACTCTAATCTTCTACCGGTTGTGTTATAAGAACTTCTATTCTGTTTTCTTTATAGATTCTATGAAAATAACAACCAGTTGATTTGTGTATATTGATTGTGGCTGCATATACATTGCAGTATAATGTAGATAACCATATAATTATTATTTTTCCCCATTTAGTGATTCCACTCGTTAAAATGTTAGTCATATTTATGAAGGCTATGATTTTGTAACGACCATTGGGTATAAGTCAAATTTACAAAAAAAAAAAAAAAAAACAAAATAAAACAAAACAAACAACACGAGATGTATGCAGCAAGTTTTACTGTGTTGTAACCAACATAGTAAGTCTCGTGTTGAAAATCAACCAAAAGTCACATGTACCGGTAACTGTGTGTGAAACTTGGTTTAGTTGGACCATAAATGACAACGGAAAACATTGTGGAGTGAAAAAATCAGAATACGATATTTAAATAAGTACGTTTATCTGTTCCAAATAAATCACTGTTGTTTCACACTAGGAAGATCAAATGTAGTTAAAGGGCGTGGGTTACTTTCTGTCCGAATGTGGTATAACACTATCACAAAACATCCCTATTGTACGGCAGTCATTGAAGGCTGGGATCTTACAAACATGTTGGAGTTTGACGGAATGCAAAACAAGTGAAACTGTGTGGAAATAGTTGTTTGCAAATTTATCCTTGGTGACTGTTCTCAACTTTCAGGAGAATGTTTTTAACCGAGTTTTGTACAAAACGTACCACGTGGAATTAGGTGATATCAGTTAACCCTCGAGGTAGAAGAGGAGGTAACAGGTAAAACATGGCAATTCAAACTCAAGAACGGTGAAACCAGGACAAAATACAAACACAAGGGCTGTCAGAGAGGTTATGCTCCCCGATTAGACAAAATTTAAGTATAAAAGAAAACAAAGGGAAATAACTCCTAAATTATGCAAAAACGAGCGATGATTCTTGTGTACTGCACTTCTCCTTGGTGAGATATATCTACCTATTAAGTTTTATGTTGATACCATATGTATTTTTTTCATGCTCCGGACAAAATTATTACGGACGGACGGACAAAACGGCGACTAGATGCTCTCCATTCGGGCGGGGAGCATAAAAAGAAAATGGTATACGGAAACCATTTCAGATTTAAAAGTGTTGGGACTACACTAAAATTGAACTATTCCAATACCCGGAGATCAGAAGACAGCACCCCTGTTGATCGACTGCAGTTCCATTTACGGGCGGGAACCCACTGACGTATCTTGACTTTTGAGAAACTGTATGGAAATATTTGTTAAAGTTTATATGAAGTGCTACATTATGTAACCATCACACTCACATATCTATCAATTTTCTCGAAGAACAAGGATTCACACCAACCGAATCTAATTGCCGATTTCTTAATTTCATTCTTTTCATTAAAACAATATTTCATTCAATTATATAAATACATGTATATTTAATGTCACAGGGATGATTTAGAAAAAAATACGAATGTACTTAAATTAATTCGCTTACTCATACTCTCATACACAGAACCGTCGGCATTAATTGTGTGTTGCTGCTTCTAAACACTAGATTTTTTTTAAAAATAATATATTCATATCGTTTCAATGAATTCAAGCATAGGAGAAAGCCAGAGTTTACTCATTTCCGCTAAAATGTAGCTTAATTATTCCAATACAGTGCTATCACATGACAGCATCCCTAACGCATGACACACATATTGAAGGGCGAAGCCTACTAACGTATACTGAAATTTGACGGGATGCAAAAACCAGTTGGTTAACTTTTAAATTGTTTAATGCAAAGAGGCATTCTAAAAGCTGTCGCACCTCTTGTTTCCTGAAAGACTGTTCTCCAATCACAAGGAGAAAACAGGCATATTTTAAAATTCGATTTTATTGAAGAAAAAATAACGACATATCAACAAAATCGTAAGCATAGTAATGAGGACAAAATATGAACAAAGGAACATTTACAGGTGGATCCTTTTTAGTTCACAGAAAATGAATCAAATGGAGCATAAATACATGACACAGTCTTTGGGGGGCACGAGCCCGTTGACATGGTCGTTTTCACAGGATGCAGAACTTGCGAAACTGAACGGAAATGGCTCGTCGTAAAGTGTATCAGTATAGCGTGACATTACTCAAGTCTCACACCGATAGTTTCTTAAGGAAACAGATTTATTTCTAAAGTGTTATATCTATCTTCAATGGCTTCAAGCACACCGGAAATATTTTGAATGTGATAAAAACCACAGACTATTCCAATACAGCAGTGCCATCACTAGCCGACATCCCTGTTGTACTGCACATTCACTGAAGGACACGAGCCCATTGGCAAATGCTGATATTTGACGGGACACAAAACTCGGGGAACTTTTGGAATACATGTTTGTTGAATATAAAACAATAACAATTAAAACCCATCGTTTTTTATGTTTCAACATCAACTTCTCAATCAATTTCATGATGGGGAATCCAGCTTACGGAAGAGTTGGGCAATTTCTTTCTTTACGACCAAATTGGTTTTTAAAAAAAGCTAATTAAACCATCACAAAGCAGCATCCAATACAACTATTGAAGGCGGGAGCTCACGAACAGGTGTTGGACTTTAGAGGGATACAAGACTGTGCAACTGCGCGAAAATGATTGTGTTACCGTTAAATAAAGTAATGTAGTCTTATCTAATCGAATACGTTCGTATGGCGTTCTTGTTTTTTCCATCGATTGTATTTCCTTTTCTTTTTCGTGTTTTTTGTTTTGTTTTTTGTTTTTTGTTTTTTTGTTTTGTTTTTTTACCTCTGTTTCCACCTCTTTTCCTCCAAACTGCCCTCTTTCTTCTTTTAAATTTCAGATGTCAGAAACTTTGCAAAATGGCTACCATCTGCGTCTCGTTTTGGACAAAAGACACGGGTAAAATGAATGTTGACGCATGCTCAATGGTGATGTCATCATATTGGTGGGAAATCGATTGAAATTGATGCGTTATGTCGTTCTTGATTGTACGAGGAGGTACATTTCAGAGCGTGATCTCATTTTTGGAAAAAATATTGATCACTTCTAGCGCGGCCAAACTCAACACAACTTTGATATAAAACATAGCGTAATATTAGAAAATACTTCGGTAAAGCTATTACATCTACATGTCAAATAAAATGATAAATACTTAAACATCTTTTTATGAATATTGGGATGAGATAAACTAGTTACAGCTCTGAAATCATTAATGATACCTATATCAGGTAAGTTGAGAGTCTCGTATCAAAAGAGGGGAGGGACGTGTGGCAGTGATGATGACTTATTGACACGCCGAGTAACAACTTGATATGCAACGCTGTACGATCTCAATTTTCTTTATTGAATAGACAGAAAATTTCGTTACAATTTTCAGAACCAGGCTCTACTGAATTGGAAATCCCAGTTACTTTCTTCTCAAACCCCAAAATTCTCATGGACGACTAGATGTTGTGATATGTACTTGAATCATTAGAATAATTCATTGTTTAGGCATGTTATTTGTGTTGCCCCATTTTTTGTTTTGTGCTTTAGAGCTCAATATGACGTTTGCTTGAATTGACTTTTATTTTCATTTCAGAATATTCTATTGTCTTGACGTTGGTGACAAATGGAATTGGGCAACAGGCAGAGCCTGTGAAAGCCCTCTCCATACAACTTAAACAAGTACACAGACACATCAATCAAAATTTAAGATATTAAATAATAATGATAGCATTCCAGGAAAAGAATTTAGAATATAGATTCAGTTGAATAATTATCTAACAAAAATGTCAGGCAAGCATTACCATCATTTAATATAGTGTTAAAGAGTAGTAAGATAAGATAGGTAATATAATTATATATAACAAGATGGAGTCAAAGTTTGTCAATTGATCACGGCACAGGCTGCAGGTTCAAACAGTCCATATACCCACAATCCTGAGCCGAGTCCTTAAAAATTGACAGGCGGACCAAGCTTAAGATAACAAAAAAAATGTATATACAAGAATACTAAGGCTAAAACAGGCGACCGGTATCAGTTATGAATCTCTGAACCAAATAAAGAATAGATTTATTTATATTTGCATCAAGTGTATGAGATCCTTCAAGAAATGTATCAGTGGTAAGAGGTATAGAATCACTAAGAGTAGAAAGAGAATTAAGGAGGAGTTGTCCTTGGATAGTAAAGAAGGGACAATGGAAAAAGAAGTGAGTAGGATCTTCAACTGGGTGGCCACAAGTACAGGCAGGGTTGTCTTTCAGGTGGGAATTAAATAAGTCAAAATTTGACTTTTATTACCATATAAGCAATAACAAAATAGTTCAATGCCGCGCCAATTCCTGAAATATCTAAATTCCTGGTTTAACTGCGAATTAACAGAGCTCTTCAAGTACTGTACAGCACATGTTCGTGTTTCGATACATAGATACACATTTAGGTTCTTAATTTTACACGGAAAAATTTTGCCGACACCTGTTTTTTCATTGTAACTCAATTATTATCAACTTAGAATTTTGAAAAAAAAATAATTAGATAAAATCGATCGCTATATTATAAGCTTGAAAGTAGATAGAGATAACGTGATTACAGGGAGATAACTCCTAAGAGTTTAACATAAAATCCAAGATGGCGATGACCAAGAACTTCCGGATATTCCACAAGCTCGAACCACCTTATAGTGTTATCTTGGAAAATAGAAACATTGATGACACTTTGATGTTCGAATCGAGTGCACTGGCTGTATTATGTAAGTCTTCCAAATTGCAGACATATTCGTCATGTAGTTACGAAGCTCTTTCGTCTGGCATGTATCTACACTTGTATGTATACAATGTTATGGGGCCGACCTCTTGCCATTTTTATTCTCTAAAATGCTTAATGTAAAATAGTATATAAAGTATACATATATATGTACGTATAGTTAGTAAGTGTCCGTTATTAGGGAGTTTTTGATCATGTGTTGGTCCCAGATCTTTCATGCAGTTTGGTCGATAAGGTCTGTGTTATGAAGTACACGGTACAAGTATTGATCTATTATCAGTACAATAGAGTAACCTCCACGGACAGTTTCATTATCAATTTATTAACGCCGAATCCTGGCTAAGGTTATCAAGTGTCTCTATATTCAATTGAAAATATTCAGATAAACACAAACATGACGTTTTCATTTGCTATTCTGATATCACTTTCAGTAGGTTTAATAGATTATGTATAATATTTTGTGTATTATTGACATTAATTATATGCCCCCAGGGTATAGTAGATTCGATTTACCCCCAAAATTGAGTTTGGAGATGGAAAGAGAATACGTCTCAACGGCGAGCATGATACACACTGACTCTGCCATAATGTAAATCATGAGCTTATTAAAAAAAAATGAAAAATTTTGAACCTTGATAAAAGCCCCAGAACACAGAGTCATATGCAGGTAATGCTTATCCCCCATGTAAGACACAGCTAGTTTACTTGTAGGTATACTAAAGGTCGGTTATAATTTAATTAATGAAACTTGGTCATTTACAAGAAAATATGTGCTTACAGTGATTTTTTTAAAAAAATGTACAGATCAGGTTTTTCATAAATGCAACATGCAATGTATGCATTTACACTCAAAGAAAGAAATAGTAGCAGGATGTGTACATATGGTGGAAGAGAAAAGATTTAGTCTGCAGATGGTAGTTACTATGTTTTCTAAACAGTATTTGTCAAACTTCCTTGAATAGTTAAGTTGGCTCCAGAATATATTAGCATGATGCTACCTGAGTGTTTTTTTCACCTGATACTGGGCCCCTTTTCAAATTGAAATGGTCAAATATCTACATGTGCACTAGTCCCCTGGTATTTGTACTATACTATATACTTTCTGTCCCGTGCTGACTTGGCAATGTAATGTATAATTTGTGAAATTTGGTAGTTTACGACATCCAATTTTTTTGACCATCAGTTGTTTTAAAACCTCCATCCAAACACAATGAAATAAAGCCCTAGTTTTAGGTAATTATGTTGTGGTTCATTACCTTTGCATCACCAATAAACAAGACTTTCTGAACTCTTCCAAGTAAAACTAAGTACATCGTACAGGATGGTGTTATGACATTGTCAATGAATTTTTTTCTATCAGTGGTCTGATGTCAGGTCAGTCTGGATATAGTATATGGTAGTCAAAGCCCCTAACTATGACAAATCATATGTAACCTAACCTTGATCAGATCTGTCTCGCTAGTGTCTGATCTGTCTTGAGTTGATTGCTCCTATTTCCTATCTTAATTGCGAAACCGATGTGCTACACATCCACATCACTGAAATAATGTTTGTCAGTGAGATAACAACTAGCAAGAGTCATGGAGCTGAAAACTCTGTTACTAACGAAGCCAGTGTCCAGTTTAAACAAGAATAATGGCCTTTATCACCACCTCTGGTTATGCCCCTGCATTAGACTATCAGGATGTCAGACACGGGATAACATTGAAGGTTTTGATGTGACCTTGCAGTGCCCCCAGTTGAACTTTGTATAACATATATGAAATCCCATCTGTCTGATGAAAAATCAAAATATTTTGTTTACACAAAGAAGAAAATCAGTACCTAATGTATATCAAGCATTTTCATAGAAATTTTTCAAGTGAGTCCAGAACACCATTTCCAAAATTAGGATGTGTCCCAAAGAAAAATGTGTATGTATATTTTGAGTGTCTTGTAGTAGCAGGTTGCTACCTCACTGAACATTATGTGGAAGGACCACTACATCTGATACTGAGCAAATGAGATTGAGTGTCTTGCTGAATGACACCAGCATGATAGCACACAATGATCTGTGGCCCCAGTTTTCTGTTGAGAAGCGTAAACTATCCTGAGAATAAAAACAATAGTCCTTGAATCTTTACCTGTGATAGCAAAATGTGATGTTCTACCAACAGAGCCATCACAGCCCTGTCAGATTTAAAATTAAGACTCAACAATATCATAGATATATAAAAATATGAAATATTCATGTTGGAATGTTGTTAATGTGTTAATATTTTTGCAGCCGCTGCTGAAACTGAAACCATCAAAAGACAGTATGTGAAAATCCTGGATGCCTATGGCTGTTTAGGTGTACTCAATCTTAACATAGGTAAGTTATCTTTTGATTTACTTTTTTAATCTCACTCTTAATGATCCTAATACTTTTAATCAGGAAGGTATTTTTTTAATTTCGCTTGAACAACAGCCAATCTTTTAAGCAATCGTTCTCAAATATATTACAGACTTCCAAAAAAAAAACATTTTGGGGATTTGGGGAAAAGCCAAGCTTTGTCATTCTTTTTGATAGCAAATATTTTTGTGCTAGCTTTTGAATCACACTTAGAAATCTACAGATAAGATTATGCAAATATGTAAAACTTAATTTATAAGAAGGGTAAGGAGTCAATCGCAACAAATTTCAAGTGTCACCAGTTAGTGTGTAGTTAAACTTTATTGTCGAAAAGTTTCGCCTCGGTCGAGTCTTCATCAGGACCTTTTTTTATATATTTTGTCAATCACCCAGCATACCTCTAGGTATCAAAGTTCAAATGAAGTACCCAACTGAAGAAAAACACACCTACCTGGTCATCGACATAGGCTCTACATTTCCCGTTCAAACTGAATTTATGTAACAACGATAATAAAACAAGCTATCAGTTTATATTAATCACTCTTGTTGGCCTGTTTTGAAGTGCATGATTTTAGATTTTTTTAGATTTTTTTATTTGGTAAAACACAATATTAAAATACATACAAACATGTAAAATAACAATTTTGTTGAACCAGGATAACACAGTAAAGTCCGAAGACTTATTTCCACTGTGGTCCCTTAAGTGATCTTGATGGGTTTTACTGTATCTGGGTAAAATCCATGTGATCAGACAGGTGATCCGATTCTTGTTCAGATCTAATCAGGGAATCAGACACATGTAGTCAAGGTGAAAGGCGAGTGTGATTCCACTGCACCACTAGACCATATCTGTCATTCTTAAAAACTTGTATCTCTTGATTACAAAGGAAAATTAGACAGTTGGAAATAAACTGAATTTATTTACATATGTAAAACATATATGAGCAATTATTTATTTTAAAAAAAATTGATCTTTACATGGAAAAAATGATTCAGTATATTCTATATTTCTAGGTGAGGAAAACATTCTGTACCTGGTGTTGGTAACTGGTTGTTTGTCTGTCGGAAAGTTGCTGGACTCGGAAATATTCCGTATCACAACCACACAGTGTGTATCACTACGGAATGGGCCGGGAGATGAAGACAGAGTGGCAGAAGTTCGGAAACTTCTCAACTCGGGGACATTTTACTTTGCATGGTCATCTGCTGGAGTTCCCTGGGACCTCACGTTGTGTGCCCAAAAGAAGTTACAGGACCATAATACTGACAACCGGTTCTTCTGGTAAGGTTTCTGTGTTCCTTAGATCAAAGGTGTCAGAGGATCAAAGTCATTGTTTATATCACCAAAAAATATCATTAAAAAATTATTTTAAGTTTTCAGAAAATCAAAATAACTAAATTGAAAATTGGCAAAGAGGAACCCACTTAATGTCATGTCTGTTAATGTCACTTTCCATTTAATATCATGTTTTCTTTTATCAAAAACATCAGTTCTGATTATATAACAGATAGAAACAAAATTTGATTGTCTCCCTTTACTGGAAGGTTGTACCTTGAATGTGGCTCTTTGTTTCAGGAATCGTAGGTTGCATGTCCACTTCCAAAGGTTCGGTGTTGAGTGCGACCAGTGGTTATTTAAGGCAATATGTGGTGGTGTAGAGATTCGCACAATTTATGCTTCGCACCGCCAAGCTAAAGCATGCCTCATATCTCGTCTTAGCTGTGAGAGGGCTGGCACACGATTCAATGTCCGTGGAGCCAACGATGATGGACATGTAGCCAATTTTGTGGAAACGGAACAGGTAAAGATGTTTTCTTGGAAGGAAGCACAAATTTAAATTTTTGAAACATGATAATGTGTATAGATTTCTAACATGTTAAAATCAAATCATCTTTCATGCAGTTCAGAAGCTATATGATATATACTGCCCTAGGAAAAGGCCTGATCAATTCAAGGGAAGAATTTGGTGACTGGTTCATTGAACCTGATTTGGGACGCCTACTAGAAGCTATTCAAACCAAGGACATAACAAGGACAGCACAGAACTGATGCTGATCTATCATTTGTATAAGAGGTTAAAATGATGAATTACTGTATTTGACCTGATAAGTGCACATGCCCCCATAAGAGCACCACCACCTCATTTTAGGGAAAAGGATGGATTAACATATATTAAGTTCATTTAATTACTGATTTGTATGTAAATGAAAAATGCTGGTTTTTTCCACCCAGATTTCACATTATGTACATAATTTTATTAAGCACATCCTTTTATGTCTTCGTAACCATACAGTGTGTTTATTACCAGGTATATCAAATACAGTTGATAGTCTAAAAGACAGAAAATTTGGAACATTTTCTGTGATGTCTGACATATCTTGGAAACTTTTTCCAATTATATTACAGGTAATATTTCTAGATGAACACATCTCCTCCTACATACAGACACGTGGCTCAGTTCCTCTTTTCTGGGAACAACCAGGTATTCAGGTATGTGGAAAACTCCTCACACAGATACAGTACAGCTCACTTGGCTCTTTTAAAATATATTCTTTAGCCTATCTTGTTTGTTTCTTTCAATTCATTCATCATTTTTTACCCCATCTCCAGCATACTTTTAAGTGCTTGATTTTTTGTGATAAAATTCTTCCTTCCTTAGGGATGTACAAGCTTTATGTAGGTCAGTGCTTTTATTTTTAGAAATCATTTTATCTGTAGGATTCTGGGTAAAGAACATGTAATTTTTTTAAAGTTTCTGAACCAAATTGAATTTCAAGGTTGTGCACAAAAATACTGGAGTATGTAGATTATTGTTACTATTTTTAGAAACTTCATATAAAATTCCTTGATATAGGTTGGATCTCATAGAGTGAAAATGTCACGTGGACATGAGGCCTCTGCCCCAGCATTTGAGCGCCACCTGGCGATGCTGAAGAGACTGTACGGTGACCAGGTGATTGTGAATCTACTAGGACAGAAAGAGGGTGAACATATGCTGAGTCAGGCTTTCTACGCACATCACAAAGCATCAAGCTTCAGTCAGATGATGACCCTTATCATGTTTGATTACCACAGTGAATGCAGAGGAGGCAACTTCAAAAACCTCGAGCGACTCAAATACAATATTGGAAAACATTCTGCCAACTTTGACTTCTTCTATAGTCAGGGCTCAGATGTACAGAAGTAAGTTGATGTCAGAAAAAATATGTGATAGCCATAGATCAATGTTACAGGTTTAAATTCAAATAATAAAACTGATGAAAATAAATATTGAAATTATAAATTGTTTATATTATCTGGTAGTGTTCAGTGATATCTGTTGATGTAGACTGTCCTTTTTCATTATAGCTGGCATTTTGACTCATAGAAATTGAAAAAATTTCAAAATTCACACACCTTGATTCAAGTTATAGAAATGCCTTAATTTTGGTAGAACCAAGTTAGTAAACATATTTTGTTTAATTGCCTCCTGCCATACCTCTCACATATTCAATATCTGTTTTTCCTTACATGTCATTTACATGTATGCTTCTGCATATCACCAAACTCCTCTGCCATGCCAAAAAATTGCATAAAAAAAGGGAAATAAAAGAAATTTTGCGCATTTTGTGGTACATAAGAGGTTGATATAAACATTCTTTGATCTCTGTCGTTTGAATACTTGTGATACATTATTTCTCTAATTTGAATGTTTGCGTTACATCATCTTTGTCATTTGAGTGCTTGTGTTGGATAGTCTCTGTCATTTGATTGTTTGTGATATTATCTTTGTCATTTGAATGCTGCTGTTATAGTTGGGATATCGATATTAACCTGGTCTGATCAAAGTCATTTGAATGTTTTGTTTCAGGTTCCAAAGTGGAACCGTAAGGACCAATTGTTTAGACTGCCTAGACAGAACCAATGCTGTTCAAACCATGCTTGCTCTTGAGGTAAGTTATATGTTTTTCTTAAGATTTGTCATTTTGACCTGTAATAAGTCCACAGATCCAACACATAATTTCTTTTTAAAGGATTTCAACTAACTGCAACATAAAATCTATGACACAGAAATATAATAATTGTCATCATTTTAAACTTTTACAAATGATCAGATAACAATATTGTACTTGTTTATATATAGAATTGGTGGGTTATTTGTTAAGGTTAAAAGGTGAAAGGTCACAGTTGACCATCGTTGAAATGAAAATTGTATATAAGATTTACAAGATCATTTCAGGAAAGATTTTGGTAATAACTGAGGTAGTCCAATTGGTAGATGATGACATCATAGGTTTGGTCACATTAAAAACTCTTTATGCACAGATGCTGCCAAAACAACTGGATAGTCTCGGTCTGGCGAACAAACCACAAATGGTGTCACGGTTCATTGAGATTTACAAACAGATCTGGCATGTCAGTGGAGACCATATAAGTAGAATTTATGCTGGTACAGGTGCACTTGGTGGAGGCAGGTCAAAGGTCAGATATTGTCTGGTATTAGTGTCTCTGAGCTATTTTTGTACTTCAACTTTTATATTGATGTTTAAATCTCTGTAGTGATCCTTATTTCCTGCCACATTTCTTAATACTTTTCGTTGTACAAATTTCAATGTATGTTAGGCATTACTGTATTTTATATAGGACAAAGCATTTTAGAATGAATAAAAGTTAATCTAAACAATATTTTTTGCCACAGTATTCTGATGCTGCTCGATCAGCTACTCGCACTATACAGAACAACTTCCTGGATAGTAGCAAGCAGGAAGCCATGGATATGTTGCTGATAGGGAGTTCCCTTAGAGGAGAGCTCGCTGATAAAGTACGAGCTCTACTTACTACCAGGAGTCTTCATGGTAGGTGATCTACAGGTTACAGTATAGCTCTTATTAATAAAATTTCTCAAAACCCATATGTTGTTCTTAAGAGCTAAAAAAACAAACTTCTTATGTTCTTGTCATTCTGTAGTGGCATACAGTGTTAATCAGGTTTGTTCATCGGGTCACATCTATTTCAGTTTGATATCATCTCGAGAAACTCTCTACAGATCAGGTTCAAACAGTAACAACAAATTCTACTTCTTATCATAGGTTGTCTTTGGTCAGAATTAAAGGGTCAATGGTCACATTTGACAACTTTTGCGAAAGTATTAAACAATGATACTTAAATATATGGAAGCAGGGGCATTTATACAGGGCTCTCGATCTGCCAGATTTGGGGCCGATATTTTGCACAATTCCCAATGCAATATAGTATCTTTTTTCCCAATTTAGACCCCAAGTTTTTCCAATTCTAAGGAAAACGCTGCTATTTTTCCCATTTCTAAGGGCCTGGGGCCCCAGTCCCAAAATGGGGTGTGAGAGCCCTGTTATATCATACAGAATTGATCCAAAAATGATGATTTGATAATTTTTTTGTTTTTTCAGGTCCTTCTATGGTTTTACAGTCTATGATAAATCGTCACAAGGACTTCACCTTTGTTAGCCCTCTTAGAATATTTATAGGGACCTGGAACGTAAATGGAGGCAAACATTTCCGCAGCATCGCCTTCAAACATCAGTCGATATCCGATTGGCTTCTTGATGCTCCCAAGATTGCTGCTGAGAACCACCCAGGTACAGTTAAACCTGTCTAATATGAACACTAGGCTGCAAAGACCATTAGTGTATTTGTATTTCTTAAAGAAAAAGGAAACATTGATTTTTTTTTACAAAGATTTCTGAAAAAAAAACATTTTTTTTTATATATGTATAAAAATCTGACAAGGATATAAGAATGACTTTTTGTAATGTTTTTTTTACAACCAGAACTCCTGGCAGAAGGAACAGACTTAAGTAAACCTGTGGATATATTTGCAATTGGCTTTGAAGAAATGGTGGATCTTAATGCAAGTAATATAATGAAAGTGAGGTAAGTGTGACGGTTACCTCTCCAAGGTAATCCCTGTATGATACAAGTCACAGACAAAACCTTTATATCCCCCCTTAATGTTACAGTGTGATGAATTTAGTCAGATCTCTGTGTCTTTAATGTCAGCTTTAGGTAATATTAAAATTCCATGTAGATGTAGATATATATGATAAAAGAAAATTGGCAAAGTATAAAGAGTTAATGAGATGAAAACATGTTCTGAACACGATAAACTATCTCTGAAGTGTTGAGGTTATTTTATTGTTTTTTTCTTTGATATACTTCAACTATTTTGAGGGTTTATCGAAAGGTTTTTAGTAAAATGGACAAGTTTTTTTCAAAAGTTATGAGATCAACGAAAAGTAAAACCCATATAGGTATCATTTACAATAATTTTTAGGGCTTGATAGACATGCACTGTAAAATAATGATTTTTCATGAGGTTTTCTTTTTGTTGAATTCATGGTTACTTCTAATCCACAAATTTATGTTCACAAAAAGATAAACTGATGAAAATTGACATTGTTGTGTGGTACTAGTGGATTTCTTGAGCAAGATGTATCTGACGAAATCAAGTGCCATCCAGAAATGCACATTGTTTAAAAACCACAAAATTTGATCCCTATTAAAATTCAAGGATTTTACAGCATATATTTTATCTTTACAAATGTTTACACAATCAGGGAAAAAAGACAAGTCTTTAGAGGAAATCATTTTTTCTGTTGCAGCACAACTAATGCCAGAGAATGGCAGAAAGAATTACAGAAGGTCATCTCTCGGGACAATAAATATGTCATACTGACCAGTGTCCAGTTGGTGGGTGTGGTACTCTATGTCTTCATAAGACCACACCTCGCACCTTGTATCAGGTATGTTGTATTGACCAGTGTCCAGTTACTGGGTGTGATGCTGATGTCTTTTTAGGCCACACCCCACACCCTATTTGTGTTGACTAGTTTCCAGATAGTGGCAGGGGAGGGGTGTGTGTTAAAATCCTAATTTTCATCATATGTTTGATTATTTTTGCAATGATTTTGAATACATATTTTTTCCATGACATTCTTAATGTCATTTTGACTCTTCGTTTGTAATCTACATTATGACGTCATGATGTATTCTGCTGGTGTATGACATCATTTCATTATATACTTATATATTCACTAACACAGCAATCATACAATTATCAACAATACTAATTCATGTATGGATTTGTAGTCTTTGTTATCTGTATCTACACACTCAATGGGAAACTATATACAACAAAGGTCTATGCTGAAGAGTATTTTCCTGGTGCATCAGGCCTTAGGCAGGGCAAGAGAGTTCTAGCTACAATTATATTAGAATACACAGCAATAAGCAAGTGTTGTAACCATTGAATGGTATTGCTAAAGTGTAACTTGAGTTGGTTGTGTATAACTAGCTTATTAACTGCCAATGGATTAAAATTATTACAAGTGACGTAAATACACTGATGTGTCTTGCTTTTAAAATGATGTATTTGGAAAGTTATGTACATATATATAAATGTATATGTGGAGCAGCTTTTAGTTTGCATGCCTGGGCATAATGGATGCCAGCTGAATAAAGGCAAATTCAACCTGAAGCAGTAATCTGCTTCATTGAATGTGCCATTATCCTTTTGGCATTCATATGCTGATTAATGCCAACTGAAAGCATGTAATATAGTGTTCATATTCTAAAGCAGATGTTAAACCAGTTGAAAAATGAAATAAATATGAAATAGATGTAACCCAGTATTGCCCAAATTATAATGAAGACTTTTGTAAAATTTGTCGTTTTTTATATTCAGAGATGTGGCTGTTGACCAGGTAAAGACCGGTTTAGGGGGAGCAGCCGGTAACAAAGGGGGTGTGGCCATTCGCTTCCTCTACAACAGCACCTCCATGTGCTTTATGTGTGCTCATCTGGCGGCAGGTCAGTCACAGGTCAACGATCGTAACAGCGACTTCCATGAAATTGCTAGGAAAGCTGCATTTCCTATGGTAAGATGTGTTTCATGATACAAATGGTTCCCATTTGTATAAGATCATAAAAAAATTAGTTTAAATGAAATGCTCTAAAAAAACTCTTTGCACATTCAATATTAACATCTACAAAAACTTTATTCCCTCTACATTTACTTCAATAAAAAAGGGAATTTCTCATTTGTTACTTCAAATTCTAAATCTCTGAAACTTATTTATTGTCTTTGAGAAGTTTCAATAATCACCCTCATATTAGAAGCATTTTAACATCCTTATCTGCTGGCACTCTAGAATTGACAATAGCTGTTGCTTCTGTAATACATTCGTAAAACATGACTCAATATGTATTTGCTATCATTAGTCTTATAATATGACAAGTTAGTCAATAAAAAGTTGTAAATTGACAAAATAATATACACTTCACTTTAAAAAATCTTGTTCTTCTCATGTGTTCAGGGTTGATTAAAAAAAAAGTTTCTTCATTTTCTTTTACAGAAATTATATCAAGTGATTGCTAATAAAAACCCGCTTATGACATTCTATTTTCCAGATAAAAATATTATAATAAGCCGTAAACTATAATAACTGAACATGCTTTTTAGGTCTGGAAAACTGCAAATTAGACTACCATAATAGTTAATCTTATTACTTTCCTGTAACAGGTGGGGGTGAGGGGGCTACCTTGGCCAATAATCAACAGATAATTAGTGTTACAAGGAACAGTAAAGGTTTCGACACAGACACATTCCAGGGTTACAAAAAATAAATTATGGACAGACAAGATATTATAATAACCAATATCTGACATTGACTTCATCATAATAAACATTTTTCTTTACTTGATTTGTATAAAGAAAATTTGGTACAAGGCAAAAATATCATTAACAGCGGGAGATCAAAATACACCATATCATAATGATTGGGATCCACTGTAAAAAGTCCCCTGATGTAAGACTTCTTAAAGCACAATACATTCGAGTCTGATATCTTCATTACTTTGTAAAACATTTGAAAAAACTTTTCATCACTTTTTGAAATATTCATTTACTTTTTATTCAATTGTTTTGTATTCATAGAATTCATGATTAACTGATCATGAATATTTATTAACTCATGAATATGTATTAACTTATGAATATTTATCAAGTCATGAATATGGATAACACTTCTTGAATATGAAAGACATTCTTTAACAAGTGACTTTTCTTCCACACCAGGAGCAGTGCATGGTATGGTTTTTACCTCTAAGCACGTTTCCTTAGCATCAAGCATCTTGATGAGTCAGACAATAGAATCAGTGTTGTTGACATGCTTGTATACGTAATTGAAAATGTCCTAATTTAAGCTTGCTGCCCCGATCTAACAAGACCTTTGTATTACATTATGTAGATACAGTTTGAATATTTTATTCCAGAAAACTTATATTTTTGATAGTTTTTTTATTATGTATCCCTTTTTTGTGTTATTGAATGTATTTTGTATACTGTAAACAATCATGTTGCTTTCTTTTATCTTTTATTCTTGTAATTCTCCCTATTTAGGATAGTGGTTATACTGTATTGATGAAATTAAACACTAAATACCAGCAAATGATTTCGATAAAGAAATACCAGGTATTTTAGTTATATGTATTTCAGTTCAGTGGATAGAAACAAATTAGTATATATCAGTGATTTCAATGGGCTCATATTTCAATCACTTATGTAAAATTATTTCACTGTGGATTTATGTGAATGAGTTCATTAATTAAATATTCGTAAATAGGCCAAAATAAAAATACATTGTAGTATTTGGTTCTCCAACTTGTACCATTGGTCTTGGCTAATACTTATATGCAGAAGGGCATTACCCTGTATCCATGGCTGCAAATCAAGATCAATGTAATTCATTGAAATTATTGAAAGGTATATACCTTTACTTGAAAAAATATTTGAATGTTGATTGATTTGCATGGTGTTTTTCTATGATGATTTAGCAATGCTACTACAAGAAAACTGTTATTACAGCACAGCATTATCTATCTAAGGCTATTTACAGAAATTTTTAAAGATGCTAAAGACATAGGTAGCCGACATTGAAAAAAGAACAGCATTCACTAGAAACTTGATCTATACATGCACAAGTCTATTTTTACAAATTGGGAAAACCCTCCACAAAAAGTGTTGATTTACTATGTGTTGACTATGGCCTGTATAAAACACAGTTTTCTAGAACGATGTATACTTGTAACGTTTATTGATTTGTGTTCCTCTTTTGGTAATTATAAAATTTTGTTGAAACAATTTTTGTCTTAAAGAATAAAAATGATTTCTTAGTTATTGAAATCACTGTTTTTTAGAGAGATAGAAAAAATATGAAAATATTTACAGCACAAACGGTATAAGCAAGTTCTTTATGATAATAAGAAAATGGTGTAAAATCAATAAAATGAGTCAGATTCCTAAATTTTGATGTTTTATGTAGGTGCACGTGGTCATAAAATTGAAAAAAGTCTTGCAAGTATTCCTGCCCTGATTTAGGTTACATTATCTCTGATCCTTTGAAGGAATGTTTTTCTTGAAGGTCCCATTGTTGTCTCTCATCTGTCATATATACATATATATTGTTGTTATTTTACCATTTTTATGTACATGTACTCTTTCATTTGACAGTTAGCCCATGTCCTCTCAAATCTGTCTATTCAATTGAACTACAAATCAGTACTATTTCATTATCCTTCAGTTAACAACCATCCCCCACCCCCACCCCCACTCCCCTCCCCTCCCCAAGTATTGTTGGTTAGTAAATTGTATTTGTATTTTTTGCCCTTTTTGGTTTTCTTTATATTTCAGATACATATGGTGGCACATGTTACATTATAACTTGTCCATTTAATTTAAACCATCCCATCATATCAAGTTTGGCATTTAATTTGAATTGGCAGTTGTTCATTTTCCTAATCCTCAAATTCTTTGGTCAGTAAATTCTCTACTTAAAGTTGTAAGCATTTAGCTTAAATTTTTAAGATTTGATTCTGTCCCAGATTTGCTGATTGAGGATTTCCCTATTTACTAAAGACGGTGCCTTCAATAATACCTTGGATGGGTACATGTTTTAAGGTTTTAGGGCTTCAAGGTCAAGGACATTTAGTACTCTTACTACCCGTATTTGCAGATGATCATCAACTAACATGCATGAGAGTGTGGGCATCAGTGTTTTTCTGTCATATTTTAGTTTTCATTATTTCAAGTTGTACCATTTTCTGCAAAAATATTTGGTATTCAGGATTTTTAACACTGCCATTTATAAAGTCTTTGGAAGAAATTGAATGCTTGGCCAACTACATAAAGCATCTGTTAAAATTTGAGTAACTGTTGTATATATCAGGTTTGTATTAAAATATATATTTATGCTATATTTTTCATGAAATTCAGTCTGGTAACCAGATAGCAAAGGTAAAACATTTCAAATTATTTTGGTAAATGTTGATTTTATATCACAATAACCAATACATGAAATGGCTTCCCCTTTCCTACCCATCTCTTTCCACCAGCATTTACCGTATTTAGTTAGAGTTTGCATAAAGTTCAATCATTTATATGATAAATATGGAACTGATATTACTGGGCGTTGTAAATGTAGATTTTTGTGAATGAATTCAAATTTTTGTGATTATTCCAAAAGCTTGAAGTAAATTGTTATTTCGTTCAATTTAAGATAACAATATCCTTTAAAATAACTGAATGTTGTTCTGCATTTTGGTAGATTCTGTGAAGCACTTCATCATTTTAAATTCCAAACATTCCTCATCCTACACCTACCAATCTCCATAAGGTGTTGTCTCTATACCAGCCATTCTCCGTAAGGCCTTGGTGCATACACCTACCAATCTCAAAAAGGCCTTATCAATATACCTGCTAGTCTCCGTATGGCCTCATCCATACACCTGCCAATCTCCGCAAGGCCACGTCCATACACCTGCCAATCTCCGTAAGGCTACGTCCATACACCTGCCAATCTCCGTAAGGCCACTTCCATACACCTGCCAATCTCCGTAAGGCCACGTCCATACACCTGCCAGTCTCTGTATGGCCTCATCCATACACCTGCCAGTCTCCGTAAGGCCAAGTCCATACACCTGCCAGTCTCTATAAGGCCACGTCCATACACCTGCCAATCTCCATATGGCCTCATCCATACCTGCCAGTCTCTATAAGGCCATGTCCATATACCTGCCAATCTCTATAAGGCCAAGTCCATACACCTGCCAGTCTCTATAAGGCCATGTCCATATACCTGCCAATCTCTATAAGGCCAAGTCCATACACCTGCCAGTCTCCGTAAGGCCAAGTCCATACACCTGCCAGTCTCTATAAGGCCAAGTCCATACACCTGCCAGTCTCTATAAGGCCATGTCCATATACCTGCCAATCTCTGTATGGCTTCATCCATACATTTCTGTAAAGCTCTGTCCACAAACCTGCAATTTACCACAAGACCAGGTGACTTGTGAAAACATTCCATATTGATGCCATTTATCAGCTTGCCTTTCTGTCATTTGTGTAGAAATTCTATTTGATAATAAATTGATAAGAAGTGTTTAGACCCACATGAGATTTTATCAACATTATATAAAAGATACATCATTATTTGAAATTGATGAAATGTTTGAAGCCAAGACATAAATGGTGCTTGCTTCAGAAATTTGGTTATGGTTGTTAATGCATGTTTTTGACATATTTTCTGAGTCAGACATCAGAAATAATTGTTCTAATACTAACTAACATCTGTATTAGTTGTAACAGAACAATTGCATGTAGATTTCTATAAGAATTATTGTTAAATAATAAAAATCTCACCAAACCTTGTTTTCCTTGGTTAAGTTTAAAGATGGTTTTGCAATAAAGTGTAATTCTGATTCTATAGATATTGTAAAAGTATACAATCAAACCTGTCTATTTAAACCACTCTGAGGAGCAGAGAAAAATGGTCTTTATAGACAGGTAGATATTATATAGAGGTTCAGTTAATTGTATTACTTTGGAACCTAAATCAACAGCTTGTATGGACTGGTATTTCTTATATACAGGTGGCCTTAAAGCAGGTTTGACTGTATTTCTGTATTTAGTTCATATATCATGTTTGTAATGAATTATCATTATCAGAATCCCTTATTGTGAATGTATAGTATTGTTTTATCTCTCATCATGTGGGATTCAGTGGTCAATTAGACTGTCAGAATACACAGGTTTTTTGGACATTATTTTCATAAGAAATGGAAAACAAATCAAATAAAAGAAGTTGTTATATGCAACTAGGTCAGATTAGGCAGGCTCTTGAAGTAATCAGTAATCAGATTAAAGAGGTTGTTAAATTGACAAGTGGTCAGATTATGCAGGCTTTTGAATTGACAAGATGTCAGATAATAGGCAGGCTCTTGAAGTAATCAGTAATCAGATTAAAGAGGTTGTTAAATTGACAAGTGGTCAGATTATGCAGGCTTTTGAATTGACAAGAGGTCAGATTAGGCAGGCTTTTGAATTGATAAGGGGTTAGATTAGATGTATTGTTGGATTGATCAGAGGTCCTATTACACAGGTTGTAAAAAAGATCAGAGGTCCAATTACACAGGTTGTAAAAAAGATCAGAGTTTAGATTAGACAGGTTCTTGAATAGATCAGAAGTCAGATTAGAGGGGTTGTTGAAAAGACCAGGGGCCAGATTAGACATATTATTGAATAAATCAGGGGTCAGATTAGAGGGGTTGTTGAATAGACCTTGGGTCAGATTAGACAAGTTTTGAAAAGCCAAGGGACCAGATTAGACATATTATTGAATAAATCAGGGGTCAGTTTAGACAGGTTATTTAATTGTTCTGAGGTCAGATTAGACAGTTTTTGAAGATTTCTGGGACAAATTAATGACAATGTTTTGTATTTGTGACCATTGCAGGGAAAGACAATTTCATCACATGACTATCTATTCTGGTGTGGAGATTTTAACTACAGGATAGATCTGGCTAATGAGGAAGTGAAAAAACTTGTTGAGGATCATAACTGGGGTGCCCTCATGGAGTTTGACCAACTTAACATTCAGAGGAAGGAAGGAAAGGTAAGAAAGGGATACATGAGGCATCCCGAGGAAGTTTGACTCCGAGGAATCAGAATGATGTGTTGTAAAATATCTTGCAAATTGAATGAAAAGAAATTAACATAAGGTGACTAGAAGGCCTCGTTTGACTTTGATATGTGTATGTATACTATAGTAAGTGGTTGATCATACACGAGAAATTCTATGTACTGTTTCTGTTACAGGCATTTGCAGGATTTCAGGAAGGAAGAACAGATTTTGCACCAACATATAAGTACGATCTGTTCTGTGATGATTATGATACTAGTGAAAAACACAGGACACCTGCATGGACTGACCGTGTCTTGTGGCGTCGGAAACCCCTTATAAGGCATAATGCCCAGTGTAAGTTATAAGTTTCACAAACCCCACATACCAAACAACCTCCAGTGTAAGTTAAGTTGTCGTAAATCCCTCAGTCCAAACAACCGCCAGTGTAAGTTAAGTTGTTGTAAACCCCTCAGTCCAAACAACCACCAGTGTAAGTTAAGTTGTTGTAAACCCCTCAGTCCAAACAATCGCCAGTGTAAGTTAAGTTGTCGTAAACCCCTCAGTCCAAACAACCACCAGTGTAAGTTAAGTTGTCGTAAACCCCTCAGTCCAAACAATCGCCAGTGTAAGTTAAGTTGTCGTAAACCCCTCAGTCCAAACAACCACCAGTGTAAGTTAAGTTGTCGTAAACCCCTCATACCAAACAACCTCCAGTGTAAGTTAAGTTGTTGTAAAGCCCTCAGTCCAAACAACTGCCAGTGTAAGTTAATTTGTCGTAAACTGAGAAATGGGCATTGAAAGTACATAATTATTGTTAATTTTGAGGATTGTTTGAACTCCTTTCAAAATTTCCAGTTGATTTGATTTGTGTATAGTGTCAGGATTCAAAGTATTTTGCTGGTTCAAACATTTTTTTGTGAAAAAGTCTTGTTTTATTTTTTGGAAATTTATTTATCCTAGCTGTTTTAAAGTGCAAATGATCAATACAAAGCATGAGTAATAGTTTCACTAAACACTTATAAATCTGTCTTAAATGTAATCATTGTTTCGTTGACAGTATTGGAACCAGAAGAGAAGTGGGATCAAGGGAGGTTACTCTTGTACGACAGAGCAGAACTACGCACTTCAGATCACAGGTGAGTTGCTTTTTCTGTCTTATGTATTGTAAAATCATTAATTTTCATGAGAGATTAATTTTCATGGATTTTTGTTACTACTCTTGATCCACATATTCATGTGTCCATGAACTCTTTTAAAAGACATTAAAAAGATACTAACATAATCAAAAATTCAGTTCAAAACTAGGACAAAATGTGAACAAAGGAAAGATTTACACAGAAACTCCTTAAAAAGGGTTTTATTAGGTCACCTGACCATAGGTCATAATGAACTGATTTTAATGAAGCTTTGTACTCAGCCTAATATCAATATCAGTTGGGATCAATGCAGCAGTAATAAACATAATTATGGCCCTTTGCAGTTTTCTTACCTTAGGCCTTGTGATAATGATAAATTGAGTAATTATAAACCAATTTGGATGAAACTTGGTACGCAGACATGTCAGTAAGATTTGGGATGTTTTTAACAAAGGCACTGACACATTCATAATTAAAAGAGTTATGGCCCTTAACATTTTTTAAACTTTTGGACCTTGTGAACAGGATAACTTCAGTAAATAGCAGCAAATTTTGATGAAACTTTGTAAGCAGCTTTGAATCAATAAGATCTTAGAGAAGTTGAAGCACGGGGCTGATTTAATGCAACTTACAGAACTATAGCTCTTTGTTATTTAAGTTCAGATTAATCAGGTGACTGTTAAGGCCCATGAATCTCTCTTTTTGTTGAATATTTGATAACTCCTTATCCACAAATTCACATGTCCATAAAAATGGTGGTTGCAAATGGACATAGATATGTGCTAGCAGAATTTGTGAGCAAGATTTATTTGTTAAATGTGCACAAAATCATATTTGTCTTTGTAAAACCAAAAATTTTAGCCCAATGAAAATCAATGATTTTACACTCAGTAGGGGTATTTCATGCTTATACATGTATTCTTATGTTGGTCAAGATTGCATTTGAGTTGCTGCAAATAAAGTACTTTTACCTTCCTCAGACCTGTATTAGCACTGTTGGATGTAGATGTCCTGGAGGTCAAAGAAGAGAAGAAATCTGAGGTGTTCCGAGAGGTCATAAGTCAACAGGGCCCCTCTGACGGCACAATTATTGTATCTACGGCAGATGGAGAGTTTGACGATGACATGGTAGACACAGTTGTAGAGACGTTTACTGAACTAGGAGACATAATTCTGGTGCGGTTTGTGGAAGAAGACATGTGGCTCATCTTCAGATATGGACAGAGTGCCCTGGCAGCACTGCAGTATAACCAGCAACAGGTATCTCTAAATTATAACTTACACCAGGTGCTTCTGAAAATGAAATTTCAAATTTTTGCATAGAGTCAGTCAGTGTTATGGAGTGATTAGTCAGCAAAATATTCCCACTTACCGACTGTCTAATTGAATCTCTGCTTTTTTTTTTAAAGAAAAAATTACATTGAAATTTGTTTTTTTTTTCTAAATTACCCAAAGTCAACAAACCTTACTGATGTCCCTTAAAATAGAAATTCTTACATGTACATACATATCCTACCATCCCTCCCTGGAAACTTGTCCTATACTTGTGTTTTACATTGTACTTGTATTTCAGATCGGTGGAAAGCAAATTTCTGTGAGACTAAAGACAGTAAACTGGCAGTCCCAAATCGAACAGGAAATGGCACTGTGTGCATCAAACAGTGGCGCCCTCTTTAATACCACCACAAACAGTCTCCTTGGTGAAGACTTTAATATTCCAGGGATGGACTTCGAATCAGAAGGTTGGTTTCATTAATTTTTTTTCAGTTTTACTATAACCTGGGTATTTTGATTTTAGGATATTAAAACTATGAATGACAGATTAAACTCTGATGCATCAAAATTTGTTTTAAAATGAAAAAAAATGTAAGGGGATACAACATTAAACACATGTTGATTAAAGTAAGAATTGTTGACAGAACAAATATAGGAAGTTATTGAAATGTTGAAATCCAGTTGTGAAAATTTTACTTGAGAAATGCAATGATTTTCATTAAAATTTTCACACAGCTGTATATGTTGTATTCAATGTGCGGCAAAACCATGAGAGAAATGATGGAAGACATTTGGTATCAGGAATAGATATTCTTGGAATAGAAATATTATTTTGTATTGGAATGGATATTCTTGAAACAAAATATCGTTTTGCGGGTCGTGTTGTAACATTTCAGCTGTAAATTTTTTTGTTCTTTTTTGTTAGGTCTTCAGTTTGGTAATGTCGTTAATCTTTCAAGCTTACTCTCAATAAAATAACACAAATCAGTCCAAAGGGACTGACCACTGTTCTAGAGCCTTGTGATTTTGACCATGTATTATTCAAACTCTGTTTGCACCTTTGACTCTCTGTCTGCCATCTTTCATGTGTTAGATAAATATCTCCTGATTTCTTTAACTATTCCTTGTGAGGAAGAAACTTTCTCATACACGTCTGACTTCATCATAATAACATTTTCATTCCTTCAGTAATTATTGTGAAGGTTTCTGTTTCACTGATAACAAATGTAGTAATCATTGTGATTGCAGTCTATACTTTTTAACAGGGATTATAAACAGAAGTGTTAAAATGTAATTTTAATATATATACAGTATGTGAATGTCAAATCTTATTGTTATGCTTATTTTTGAAAGTTCAAAAATATGTCAAACATAAAAAAAAAAAAATGTATAGATAGTCTTTATCAGATAGCTGGTGTGTTCCACTATGTAAAATGCTCATGAATATGGTAAGATACATACTAAAACACAGTTGTGACATCATAACTAAATGACATTACGCGAAAATACATTAACGTCTATGGTTCATCTTGAAATTTTGTCTTTAAGGGAAAGGTATTGGATTTTCGAGTTTTTTCTAAAGAATGTTTAGTCACATGGAACAGATAATCTTGAACTCATGTAGTGTCTTGCTAAATGTATAAGACTTGTCAAGAAGTTTGATATGATGCTTCCTCAAAGATTCCTGTAATATAGAATTACTAAATTCATTTGATACATAATATATGGCATGGCTACTCACATAAGATTCTCTATAAAAGAGTTTTGCAACCTTATCTTTCAATAGTATTTAGATGAAATGTAACTTTCCTGTATTCTGTATAATTGTATCCTGTATTTCCTGCCTTTTTGTGCATGAACAGACGAAGACGATGAAGAGGATACCACAAAGGAAGCAGCTCTAGCTGTGCCAATCCTACCCACTCTATCAGGAGCTAACTCCCCGACAGGCTCTGGTAATGTCCTGATCCTACCCACTCTGTCAGGAGCTAACTCCCCGACAGGCTCTGGTAATGTCCTGATCCTACCCACTCTATCAGGAGCTAACTCCCCGACAGGCTCTGGTAATGTCCTGATCCTACCCACTCTATTAGGAGCTAACTCCCCGACAGGCTCTGGTAATGTCCTGATCCTACCCACTCTGTCAGGAGCTAACTCCCCGACAGGCTCTGGTAATGTCCTAATCCTACCCACTCTATCAGGAGCTAACTCCCCGATAGGCTCTGGTAATGTCCTGATCTTGCCAACTCTTGTCAGGAGCTAACCCCCTGACAGCTTCTGGTAATGTCCTGATACTACCCACTCTGACAGGAGCTAACTCCCTGACAGCTTCTGGTAATGTCCTGATCCTACCCACTCTATCAGGAGCTAACTCCCCGACAGGCTCTGGTAATGTCCTGATACTACCCACTCTGACAGGAGCTAACTCCCTGACAGCTTCTGGTAATGTCCTGATCCTACCCACTCTATCAGGAGCTAACTGCCCGACAGGCTCTGGTAATGTCCTGATCCTACCCACTCTATCAGGAGCTAACTCCCCGACAGGTTCTGGTAATGTCCTGATCCTACCCACTCTATCAGGAGCTAACTCCCCGGCAGGCTCTGGTAATGTCCTGATCCTACCCACTCTGTCAGGAGCTAACTCCCCGACAGGTTCTGGTAATGTCCTGATCCTACCCACTCTATCAGGTGCTAACTCCCCGACAGGCTCTGGTAATGTCCTGATCCTACCCACTCTATCAGGAGCTAACTCCCCGATAGATGTTCTAACTGTGAAGCTGGTTTAGTTTAAAACTTCTAAATACACAGTTATGATATGTAATATTACAACTGCTTTGTGATCAAGTTTCTATGTGATATAAAAATAATGTTTTAAAACTCTGTGAATATATGATTTCAATTTGATTTTAATTTCAGTATATTTTGAAATAAATCATATTTAAATTTCATATAATTTTTCTTTCATTAAAAAAAACCACCCAGTTTAGATTTAATGTGATTTTTAGTTGATTTTAAAAAGTCACTAGATGAAAATTTAATATTGATTTCAGTTAATTTCAAACTACACCAGAGTTAGGCATTTTGTTGCAATAAAGCTGTGAATAAGAGTTAAAAACACTAACATCTTTCCATTCTGCTTTTAGATTAAAAGTCTTTATAAACTGATTTTTTTTATTATCAATAGGCAGAAACAGTCCTGCCCTATCAGATGATGGCTTGCTGGATGCACCAACACGCCCTCCTGCCCCAGAGAGGCCAAAGCCGATGGGAGTGCCTACACGTTCCACAGAACCAAGCAACCTTATAGTACCAGAAACTGAAATCAAAGTCCGAGAGTCACGTTCGCCTGACGTAAATATATATTCCTTATTGATTTCCCATCTGTCAGTCTGAAAAGCAATAGAAAAAATCTAAGCAGGTGTTTATAATCACCATTTTGAGGCTTTAGAGGAGACAAAGAAGGAGGGGAGAGTGTGAATTCCCTTTTCTGACCATCTGTTCATATTCTGCTTAATAACATGACTTTATCATAAAGTATGGCAATGTTATGCAGGTTCTGTGCAGTCCAAAATCCTGTCAGGCATCTCATATAACAATCCTGTGACTTGTGCTATGATTGTTTTGCCTACCTGTGACTTGTGCTATGATTGTTTTGCCTACCTGTGACTTGTGCTATGATTGTTTTGCCTACCAGAAGTGCAGATTGTTGTCATATGATCAAACAATCATTCATCTATTTCAGATAAATACAAGGATTTATCAATCATCAAAGTTGATATTTTCTTCAGCTGCTGACTTTAAGGAAACATCACCTTCTAAGATTAATCAATTTTTTATGCATCTGAAAACAGGTCAATAATAAATAACATTGTCAGGTGTATGTACCAAAGCAATCCTCCTACATTATGTCATGATACATCCCTTATACATGTCCCAAAACTCTTATTTAATTTGTATTTCAATGGGTCTGGCCATCCATTATTCTGTCGGTCATAATTTTGTCTGGAGCATAACACAAAAACTATAAGTGGTATCAACATAAATTTTCATAGGTAGATAGATCTCAACAAGGAGAAGTGCAGTGCACCAGAACCATTACTCTTTTGCATAATTTAGGAGTTAGTGCCCTTTGTTATTTTTTCATACTTAAATCTTGTCTGGAGCAGTACACTATAACTATAAGAAGTAGTAAGATGAAACTTTATAGGTAGACAGATCGCAATGAGTTGGAGGGCATTGCACAAAAATCCCTTTTGTTATTTTTCATTCTTAAATTTTGTCCAAATTGGGGAGCATAACCCGTCTCTGATGGCCCTTGGTTTTTATTTTCAGACGAAAAGAAAGGTACCACCACAGAGACCGTCTGCCCCACCTACCAAACCTCCACCACCACAGCGACCCGCTGGAGGTTTTCCCAAACCTGGAACAGCTCCTGCATCAGTCACTGTAGTCAACAACCAGACATCCACCAGTAGGAGACATTCTTTATAACTTTACTTCAGATATTCATTGAAGGATACTGTAAACATACCTAATTTAGCACAATGAAATGTTAGGGAATTATCAGTTAATGGTAAATTAGTGCAATAATAATTTAACACATCCATAGTAAATGGTATATTAACAATACACAAAAACTGCAATTAGTGCATTCATATTTCAGTGCAATACTTTCAGCTTGAAAAATGCTAAGATAATCTTACCACTAAAATATGTACATTTACAGTAAGTTACAGGTTACTCACGGCGTTTGTGTCTCACTTTCACAATTCAGATTTATATTGTTATTAATTGATTGTTTGACCAGATGTACCCTGGTTATTTGTTCATAAAATAATGACAGACCTATAAATCTTATTTCACTTTCTGACAAGCTTTAACAAAGTCTTTGGTGGTCAGTAGTAATATTTGAATGTTAGTTTCTCATTAAATGCCCAATTTAAAATGTTAATGAAACAATTTGTCTACAATAAACAAAAGAAGCCCTTCAAAAATATAGCCTCGTAATTAGTAACCTCTCCATATTCGATGATACAGTCAAGATTGTTTTTACAGCGTTGAGACATCGTGTGCTGGTTTGCACACTTACCATATTTAACCAGTGATAAGCCCATGCTTGGTAATAAGCCCATCCATATACTGGTGTCTACTAGCAATATACTTACAACAATATGATTTCATGATCTAGCAATAAGCCCACCAACTGACTTTGTGTCCTTTGTTATAGATGTTGCAACAGATGTTTATTACAATTTTGCCAGTGAAATATACAAATTTATCAAATACCAGACAACAGTGTAAAATGATAGAATACCATGTAAAAAACACTAATATTTCTCAAACCTTTTTGACACTGTTTCATGTTTCATTTAAGTTGGATTGGTTTTTACCTTTTTTCCCTTTAAGTGTTATAAAAAATGTAATGGTTCTTCTCCATTAGATATATCTCTGTATTTTATAAATATTGTCATACTCATGAAATTTACATAGCTCATGGGAGACGTTAGATATCTTCTATATATAGACTTAAATGTAAATGACCAACCTTTTGTTTTACAGACCAGTCACCTAAAAAGTCACATCCAGTACGACAGCCACTAGGGTCACGGACCATCAACCAAATCAAATCGAACAAGAAAGCCACCAAGGTAGACATCTTCATGGTAGATAACAGTAAAACCTGTCATGTGACCTCCGAAGTGAGGCAATAAAAATGGTCACATATGACAGGTGGTCTCCTAATACAGGTTCAAGGAAATAACAAAACCAAACAAAAAACAAATTCAATTCTTTATTTTGATTAATCTTCCCAATATAAATCAGGTTTAAGAAAAACTTGATTATTTGATCATCACACAATTTTTTGACTGAAAATTTTGTGATGATCAAGTGAACCCTCTCTGCTCTGACCGGTGTCTGTCAGATAATACAACAAACTTTTTGAATAATTTCTAATAAAACTAATAATTGATAGATGAACAAATTCGGACAACTTGTCTAATTCAACCTAAAATACCTGTATTTCAGGTATTATGACATTCTTATGTGAACCCAATTCTATAAATAATGTAAATATCATATAAAATCTGACCAACATAGTAAGTACAGAGGATTTTTAGACTTCACAGATTTACCAATGAAGAAGTTTGTTGGCATTTGGTTTTAGGGTTGTTGTCAAGGTCAAAGTCACCATTTCTAGTTTCAGAAAATTGTCAGCATTTTAGTAGATTCATTCCTCATAGAATTTTTATCTAATCTGGTGAAAATGAAATAATGCTTTCTACTTTTGATATGATATTTAATAATTTTTTCTGTTTTAATCCTTAGATATCTCGGATCGGTCTTCCCACCAATGTCCAACATCATACTCATGCTGCTAATGCAGGGGAGGCTGAAGCATTGATAGAACAGCTGATGTCAGGTGGTAATCCTACTCTTCTACCCTCCCCCATCAAACCAGGTAAATTTAAACATTTTTAGAACTTTCTACGAAAACCATCGTTCATTTATTTCAAATCATTAATAGAAAATTTTGTCAAATATAAGCTAAAAACATGTTAAAGCTCCAGTTTTCTTCAAAAACTGTCTTTCATTTTATCTCTAATCATTATTAGAAGGTTTTATAGAATATAAGTCAAAACGTGTTAAATCTTCAGTTTTCTACAAAACCCTTTTCTTCATTTTATCTCAAATCATGAATAGAAAATTTGTGGAATATAAACCCAAAATATGTTAAATCCTCAGTTTTCTACAAAAACTGTCTTTCATTTATTTCAAATCATTAGTAGTAGATTTTGTGGGATATAAGCCAAAAACATGTTAAATCATCAGTAAAGATGAACATTTCTTATTTGAAAATTCCTGTTTCCTTTTTTAATGCTTAGCTATTTCACAGTTTTACCATTGGTCATCATTCTGTCATAGTTTCACCTCTGCTCATTTACTCTTTATCAGAGTATATGTCTGTAAGTTGGTAATTAGTTGTATAATTATTATGTGCAGGTCAGTGTATTATTTGGTTATGATCTGTTTATTTTATTATGGCAATTTTACTTTTAGAATTTAAATCAAAATTTGCATGAAAACTACAGGCTGTAATTGAGAACCTTGCCTTACTCCAATGAGATTTTTTAATTTATCTTAACAAAGTGTACTAAACAAGTAACACTTTAAAAATTCCGAACTTCTTGATTCTATTATTTGATTTTTATTGATTGTATTGCTCCAACTGATCTAATATCAAAATTCCTTGTATGTGTACATATATTTTCCCAAGATAAAACACAAAATGATCTGGACAAACGGTGACAAAATAGTAATAATTACAGGTGGACAGCCACAACCTGCGCCCCCTATACCACGCAGTAGAACAAGTGAAACAGACTTGCACAAGTCTCTGGACCCTACAGGTCCTGCACCATTGGACCCTCCTAAGCCAGTCCCCAGAGCCCGCAGTTCTGGTAATATTGCTGCCAATGACATTCCGAATAGACCACCACGGAAAGGGGACAATCCAATTTCTGAGGCATCAAACGGTCAAGCTGCTCAGCCTCAGACACGGCCTCGTCCTGTCCCTCGTCAGAGTTGTGCTGTAGAGAATGGGGATGTTCCTGTCCCTGGGGAAAGGGCAGCACCAGCACCCATCTTACCAACTCAGCAACAGAATGGGGTTCAGCCCGCTCCACTGGGACAAAATCCCTTCAGCAGTCCGTCTGGCTTCTCCTTACTGGACAAACCATTATCACCAGAAAAACCCATGTCGACGGAGGTAGACCCATTTGATACAAGTAACATTCCTTCACAATTCCGAAACAACAAGGCGCCACTATTACCACAACAACCATACAGTACTCCACCCGTAGAAGATTTCTCACTGCAAAGGGAGACAAACTATTCTACTGACCCATTTCAAACTGATTTCACAGAGGAATCCCCACCATGTCCAGATTTCCAGCCTCCATCTATACCACCCCCGGAGTTGGGGTCTGTGCCCCCTCCCCCACAAGAAGCTCCTCCCCCACCCCCAAGGGAAGACTCTTTTGCTGACAATCCCTTTGACAATAATGTGCAATATGAAGATGCAGACTTTGATGTCCCTCCCCCTTGTAGTTTACCACCAAGCCTTCCTCCTCCCCCTCCTCCTAGACCTGCTGTAGACATAGCACCTCCCACAAGTTTACCCCCTGTCCCCTCTAGACCCCCAGTGATAGCTGAACCAGGAAACTTGCCACCAGTTCCTGCCCGCCCCTCTTTAACCCCAACTGCTCCTCCCCCTAACCATCCCCCTGTACCCAGCAGACCAAATTTACCCCCTGTCCCTCCTCGAGTTTGACTTGGGGTAAAAAATTAGACTAAGAAAAATAATTGGAACTGTCTATTCTCGTTTTCGTCAGTATTTGTAATAGCTGGATTGGATTTACCATGACACCTGTGTTGAAGATTTGTGTTAACTTTTTTTTTGTGATTTTGAAAGAAAGATACCGGTAATATGTTACTAGTACTTATGGAGGCTTCAGAAATTCTACTCTTGCGATTTGCTTCCTGCTTGGGTCTTATCTGTATTGGCTTATTAAGTGAATAGAATTTCCTTATGGCTAGGAACATCTGTAAAATGCCATTTGGTGGACAACAACAGAACATATTCTGGAAGATTGGAAAGTCTTGACTTACGTTTTTTGCCCTTGAACAAGAGGCAATTTTTGTGCAATCTTTGACCAATACTTGTAGAGATTTATCATATTGCAAACTTTATAGTTCATATAAATATATGTTAAAATTTAAGATTTCAAAGAAGTGATCCTGATTCAATAATGTAGAGTTTTATAATTAAAGCATTACATCATGGGTCACTGAGAATCTTTGGAAAATTTTCAGCTCGGGATTTCCTTTCACAATTCATTCATTTAGAAAATAATTTTTGAAGGCCAAAGTGTCCTCAGCCACAATCTTCCAAAATTTTCTATTGTGTATTATTTAATGAGATTCAGACCTCGAGATTTGTACCAATTGTTTATGATTTTGTTTGTAAACATAGCATATATATACAATACGTAATTATTGTAGGAAATAGGTAGAGGCTGTAGTCTATTTCCTGACTAAACAGAACTTGTAATTTATGGTACCCAGTGTGTGTGTAGGGTACAGCTAGTCAATCTATTTCATTGTGTTAAGATTAAATGTATTGCATCAATTTTGGATCCAAATTGGAACATGAAATGACCATCAAATGGTTACACACATATATAAATAGATTTATGTAATGTCTGGGGAAAACTCTACAACACTAGGAATACGATACTGGATGTTTACTGTCAAGATTATCTTTTTAATTTATTTGTCAACAAAATGAAAAAAAATACAGTAATTCATATGTTAGATGAAAAATTCTTTATAAGATTTTTAAGTCTGATGGCAAGAATGCGGTTTACTTTGTTTGTGGTGTCTGTACTTAACTTATTGGCCAGTTATCTGGAAGTGAATGTATGTTTTAAAAACACATTCCAACGCTGTAAGTGTTAAAGTGCTGATATTCTGCTTTTAAGTTCAAATGTTTGTTAATGTGTGTTTTAGTGGCATTGTTTGGTATCAAAATGTTTGTTAATGTGTGTTTTAGTGGCATTGTTTGATATCAAAATGTTTATTTCCTATGCAGTGCAAAAGAATTTGTATCTTTTTTTTTTCTTTTTTTTTTTTTTTTCAATTTTTTGAAGTGTATATGTTCAATTATCATTTTGAGCTCCTTTTTCTTTGTAAACAATAAAGTAAATGACATGTTGCATTGTCGGGGACCAGATTAAAGTTATTACATTGATAATCTATTGTTTGTTTGTATATATGTAAATACAAAAACAATGAAATTCATAACTTGAGATTACATGTTAAAAAAATGTTCATTTCATAAAATTAAACAATGTGAAATTTTGATGTTAACTATTTACCAAATATCACTTGTTTTAAAAATGAATGTATTTGTCAGGAGAGGGCATTTTTTTCTAAACACTGGAGGCATTCATTATACTGTATATGTAACAAGCCTCGGCAGTGAGTAAAAAAATACAATGAACTGTTCCAAAACATGATTTGTTCAAGAAAGACCATAGTTTTATGTTTAGAATTAGTTTTAAACCTTATTGAATCTTTTGTAGCCAAAATTTGGATCATTCAAGCACACCAACTCCAAGTCTCTACAGTGAGTCAGTTATCAGAATATCAGCATCAAATTTCACACTGCTTAATGCTCATGATGTACTTTCTTGCCAGAGAACAAACAATTCACATTATGTGTAACAATATGCGATTACCATTATATCATTGCTTATCTGATTGCCTGATTGACTGAAATTTACAATGAAGTATTTCATATTTATCTTTTTTAAAACTCTTGATCACAAGACAAATCTTCACACATATGTATTTCTACCATTATCATTTTGAACAAAAACACAATTTCATTCGAAATAACTTGATCTACATTTCATGTTTGTTTTTTTATTTCAGTCGAATGTCATATGAATAAATTCTTGGCATAGACTAAATTCCATTTATATGAAACTCAACTTATCTATTTTCTTTCTTCTTGCAAAACAATGCTAGAGAAAAATGTTCTGTCCAAGGTTTTGCCTCAAAACATTCTGCGTGATAGTTAAGATTTGTATCCACCAATAACCCGATGCTTGTTAATAAGCCCATATCTATAGCTATTCAGTAATATTACAAACAAGTTCAATTTGGTTGTCCTGTTTTGAATTGTTGTGGTAGTGACTTCCAGTAATGTCATTCTAATTTAAAACAATTGTGGAATCATCTAACTTTGACAATGCTGTGATTATTATATTTAACAAAAATATTGCCAGAACATTTAAAACATATTTTGTGATCCTATAAAATATTTTGTTTTATTTAGACTTCCAGCTGTGGGTGCATCATGTTTTTTAATATACGCTTTGTCTTGTGTGATGTATGATACCAACTTTAATGTAGTGTACCAGGTATTTGAGTTATTGATTCTCACAGCGATATATATTTATTTTTATTTGAGCTTTCCACATGGAAAAGATTGGGTACTTACATGAGAAATACATTGCTTGCTGGTTAACACTAATTTTAATCTAGATATTTTTTTCTCGACAATCTGACAATTTCTTCTATAGAATTCATGATTCACTCCATTTCATTAATGCTTTTTACAGTATTGTCATATTTTCTACATAATTGAATATTATTTGCTACTTTAGTTTTCAGATAACCTCTCTTTCTTTTTCTACATGATGTAATACAGGTGTTGATATATAAATCTAGTCATTCCCTCTAAATTTTACATTTCTGGTATATTAACATATAGAATATATTTAATTAAGTAAAGTTAAGGCATGATTGAGCAAAACTTCAATATTTAACATAAAAACCTCTTTTTCCAATACATGTACATAGTCCCAGGACCTTTATAACTTACATGAAATTATTATCTTAAAACTTCTTGATTGGTTGATTTACGGGTTTCAGTCTCTACCTGTTGTTGGGCACTGTCTAACCAACAAACATCAGTGTTGAAGTAACCTCTAAATTTCTCAGGCTGCTAATTAAAGTAAAATATTGAATATTTGTAAAAATTATTTTTTCATTTATACTTTGAAGATATTGATTATACTGAAGAAATAAAGGGAAAATATATATTAAAATGCATCTGGATATCTGGTATATATTCCCGAGATGGTTTTTATAATCTAATAAAAATTTTGTCTTTTTGAAATTTAAAATGTTGAATATTTTTTATTAATATTTATTGCAGAAATAATAATATATTACTGGGTAATCTTTATGCATTCTGAAAATCACCTTTTGCTTTCTGTACAAGTAAATTTTTTGCAATATTAGAGTTCTCTGCAGCAAATTTAAATAGAAAATGTTTTCTCATGCAAAAAGAAAAAGAAATAGTTATGAAAAACAATAAAGGTAATGGCTTTGAAGTTGTCGAAGTTTAAATCAAGAATTGTATGTAAGCTATTAATATCTCCATGACATGTAGTTCTGTTCTGTGGAATGATAATGGCACTTGATTTCCTGTTTAAGTAAAATGGTCAATAATTGACTCGTTACAGGTTTGTAGTGTGTCGATTGTCCTGTTGTTTACATAGACTGTACAATAACTTCACCATACAAAGATAAAACTGTTTCAGTTTCAGTATTAAGTGATTTCCAGGCTAGGTGTGGTCGGTAATGACAACTTAGTTCCATTTTATTGATTTACCTGTAAAGTCAACATCCTGTTTATCTGTCTTCGCTGTCAACATTGAACTATGTGGTGCCAAATGTCATTCAATAGATCATTACAGGAGTGTTATATAGATGTTTGTGAATCCATTTCCTCCTTAATCTACTCTCTACATCAAAACACTTTCATTGTACTGTCAAAATGATTTTTTTCCCAAATGGATCATTAAATTCAATATTAATTATTTTTCAAAATGTACCATTTCTCGTCAACTTGCCTTTCTTTTAAAACGCGAAAAAATCTTTCTGCTTTAAGTTTGCAGATTTTCTTTACCTATTTGAAAGGGGCAGGATAAAACTCATCTACCTGTATTTGTTCTGTATCTATGAATAAGACTAGGATATTCTTTTCCTAGATTAGTCATATTTTCAACCAAAGGGATGAAATGAAATGCGACACAATTTGAATGACTAAAATATGTTTCTTTAAATTTGAGTTTTCAATGTCAAGTTTTTCAAAAAAATACTCATTATTCTAATTATGCCAAAGTTCAAGTAATGATTAATTTCTCTCTGTTTTCTCCAGTAATACCCCCTAAACTGGTAATAAGCCTGCTTATATCTGTTTGTTATTTGAGTAGAAATACTAATAACTGTGATCCTGTAATAAGCCCACCCCCTGACTTTGAGTCAGTGGTAAAGTGTTGGCTACCAGTGCTTACTGTAGGTTAGGTACAGTAGCATCTCGAATGTCCCAGTGAAGGGCTGAAATATATGATACTGACACCTGCATTTATATGATATCAACTATTTTTTATGAGGAAATAAAACAAAAACTTTTTTTAAAAAATACAAAAATTACATGCATGGATGATGAATCTCACAATTAAAATTCAATATTCACCCATTCTTGTCTTGACAATGCATATGCTATACTTGGTCAAAGGTGTTTTCTTCCTAAATCTTCCAAATTATGGACGTGATGAAATAAATCTTATACTCCACTCAGTTACAATGTTTGTTTGGAAGTTGGAGTTTTAAATCAATTGTAGTCATCAATAAATATATGGTGCTTTATTAAGTTTTTTCTCAATTTATTTGATTGATGTATGCCATTTTTGTCACTGCTGCATTTTCCTTCCAAGAATTTATCATAAATATAATTAAATAATAGTACATGTGTGTGTATATGTTATAATTTGTTTTTTATTCTGATATGTGTTCTATTATATGAAACTACACTTTAGATAGCAATATTTATTTGCTTTGCAGCAAGAAATAAATTGAAGAACTCAGTCATTTGTCACAAGCTGAATACTATACAGGGATACGTTATCCCACAATATGGTAGATTGTGACCAGTACCTATATATTATACATGTATATATATTATATATATATATAGCTTTTTAGTCGGGGTCAATGTCAGTAAAAAAGTTAACATTTTTTCCTTTGATGGCAAAACACCTTAGTAAAAATATATCAAAAGAAAATTTGAAGTGGTCAATAACCAAGACGGTGATTTTTTATAATCTGAATGAATTCACCATTATCTTGTTTTTTATTGTACATTTTGAAACTGTGTTTTCCACTGTCATCACTTTTACCTGTAATGAGTGGTCAGACTTCTGGCTCACTTACCTCATTAAGTGTAGGTACTGTGTTAGCAATAAATCTACAGCTGTTTTGTAGTATAACCAACAAATACTGTTTTACTATCGTGTCCTGTAATAAGCCCATTCCCCGACTTTGCGTGAATGATTATTGGCCCCTGGGCTTTTTATAAAATTAATCTTCATGGTGAGATTTTCCCCTGTCCTTCTTTCTTGTGTAATCATACAGTCTTAACTTGGTAGGTGGTAATACAATAGATACGTACTTTGTAATTAGATTTCATATTTGAAAATGAAAATTGATACATACAGGACTAGTGTTAATTATAAATATGTTGATTGTGAATTCAAATAATGATACAATAAATTTGTACATTTTCAATCTTAGGAATCAATAACTAGTTAAGATGTTTCAGACCTTTGCATTGTGAATATGTGTTGATGTTTTGTTGTAACTATGTTGTTGTCCGTCTTCAATCTGTCGATGTTCGTCTTCAATCTGTCATTGTTACATAGTTGTAAGTACCAGGATACTGTGATACTGTAGATTTATGTGATAAACACAAACTCAAGGTTTTATCGATGTCCATAAAAGTTAGTGCTGTTTTAATCAACTCTTCACAAAGATTTTACATTTTGGGAAATAATCATGATTTCAACACAGGTCATAGTTCAGGATTCTGTGTTTGACTTGGAACAGTATTTTGACCAGACCAGTTTATGTTTCAGTTGTTCAAAACTGTATTTATCATCCATGAAATTATTATCAGCTATTTCTGTCAACACAGATGGCAGTGTTACTGAGAATGATGGTACATTTGATAATTTAGATAGAAGCCATGATTTTTATTCAATCATTCACAAGATTATTTGTGGATTTTGAGAATTGATCAAGTGTACAGCATAGTCTTACTGTAAAGTCATTAATATTCGTGGGATTTTATTTTTGCTGGATTTGTTAGTAACTCTTAATCAACAAATTTAAACGACCACAAACTTTAATAAGTTATCATAAATAGATTTTTTTTATTGAACTATTTTCACCAAAACTCAAATGTCCACAAAATAGCTTTTTTTTTGGTAAAACAACAGAGGTTAACCCCATGAAAATACATGACTTTACAGTATTGAAAAATTTCTTTCGGTTGTAAAGTGTCACCTCAGGGTGACAATTATCTGTTTTCATTATTTTCAGAACAACAGATGCATGGCCGTTATTTACATAACTATAACCATTGGACAACAGTTGTATGTTAACATCCTTTCAGAATAATATATTTACACTGGTTTAGATGGAGGCTATTGTTGTGTTTGTGTAATTTAGCAACATATCTTGTTGGGCACAATGTTAGACAGATCGACCAAATAAAGTAAGTTTAAGCACAAATTGTATCTGTTTATTATTTCCGCTCTATGTTTCTATTGAAGATGTTGAGGATGTTCTTCTATTATGTTTAACCATAAGCAGAAAGTAATGTAAAATTAATTCCGACATAATATGTTGTGTTTTCATACCCTTTGTTGTCTATAGTTGTACTTCCAAAAATGAAAATTTGGGCATTTTCAAATTTTTTTTTTCTGAACATCTAAATATTACACTATGACATTTTTATGAAAGACAAAATTTATGTTTAGAAAAGTTGCTATAGAAATAACAAAGAAAGTCATTTTCTCAGGAAAAAAGACTATTTCTGAGAAAATGAATGCTTCCTGTTTCACACATTCTGAAACTTCTATCGGAACAAGAAGTACTGAATTTTTGCTTTAAAATTGCTTTCTAAAATTTTATCTTCCACAAATTCATAACCAGAAAAGAAGCTTAATACTGGAATTATTTACTTCTCAGAAAAGTACATCCTTAAATAAGAAATATAAGTGTGCACAGCTTACAGAGTCTGTAGGGAACTTCACATCCTTCCATGACAAGATTCAAATGATGATCAATGTCAAAGCTATCACTACCAAGAAAATGAAATACTAATACAAAAATAGTACAAAAAGTTTCCAGCAAGTCCATGCCTAGTAATATGCTAACACACACCTATAGCTGATTCAGAGGAAATGGATAATAAAAGGTAGATCAATGCCCTGTAATAAGCCCACATCCTTATCCCACTTCTGAACAAATATAGAGTATACTTATTTTGAAAGATTGAAATATGAATTTAGAAGGGGAGGAAATCATTTTCAGTATTTAGGAATTACATTTTTAGGTCATCTGACCGTGTTTTCTCCATCGCCGTACAATGTCCACCGAGCACAAACTTTCCATTCAAATGACTTCTTCTCAATATCAAATGGCCCACAATGGTGATATTCGGCCTGTAGCATGATGGGATGAAGGGCTATCAAGTATATTGATATAAATGACCTTGACCTGCTTTCAAAGTCAGAGGTCAAATATGTTAAAATGTTTAAACAACTTCTTTTCAATGACCAAATGCTCCAAGGAAGTGGTCTTTATAGTCAGATGACCCTTGTATTAATTTGGAGTCGGTTGATAAAATTTTATAATTCAGACTGAAGTATGCTGTATCCAACAAACACCAGCAAAATAGTTTTTTGAAAACCTCAAAATTTGAGCCCCAAGGAAATCTATGAATATGCCATATGAATTTATTGAATTGACCATCAACAAAAGTTGAATCTTTTCCCTTCTTTGTTCTTTAATCTCTCCTCTTATTTTTTCTGATAATCATATGAAATTTGAACATTCCTGTTAAGAACTAGCAATAATAATCTTAAACTGGCAAATCCAAGATGGTTGCCCATTATTTTTCTTATCAGTCCAAAAATCAGAGGAGTTCAATATAAAGGATAAATGGGGATCTACATACAAAGTCTAAAATCCATCAACTGCTCATGAGAAAGTCATAGCGAAGTTTTATCTTCAAAATCAAAAATACCTGTCAGCCATTTTGTTTTTCTGATCAGTCATAAAATCAAGTAAGTACGAGGTACCCAGGGGAACTTAAATGTGAACTTTGAAAAAAAAAAGAGGTTTAGCAGCTTCACAGTCACCTGAGGTAAGCAATAATGAATATAACAGTTACAGGGTAAGTAGCTTTTGAGTGTCACTAAGAGGAAATTGCAACATTGATGATAGTAAGACTAATGTGATATGTTTAAGCCATTGGGAGTCAGTCAATGTCAATATGCAAACCATCAACACTGTCATCCTACACTTAATAATTCTTACCAAGTTTTTTTCCAATGGAAAGTAAACTTTGTTCTCAAAATTCCAACTTTCCTGTAAAAACTATATTAAACTTACCCCCTCCCAAGGGGGAAAAGTGAGATCCTGGAGTAATGAAATTCACAAATATAATAAGGCACCTGAAGACCTTTCCATCCATGAATAGTGTTTGATTCTACCAGATCTGGGTATTGAAAAGAACATTTTTGAAATCTGAGTCAATTTCTTTATTATAACCTAGAATGATTAATTTCATGAAAAGCTCACAATGTATTCCAAAGTCAGAATATTTTCCATTCCTTTTCCACACAAAGCTCTAACTTCAGACTTTTTGTCATAGTACTTTTTAAAAAAGGAAGAAAGAAAAAATTTTAAAAATTGAAAGTTTTTCATACAGAAGGAATCTAAAATGTTCACATATTTCACTATGCTCTCTATCAAACATTGACCAACTGGACTGAATCATTTCTATCACTTAGCTTGCAGCTATTCATTACTTTGGAACAGTTCATAACAGCAATACATCCACCCCAAAGCTAAAACCTTTTCTTCCTTTTGTATGAATTTTGACCAAAACCAGTTCTAGTCTATTTTTTCAATTTTTAAAGCTTTTTTCTTTGCTACTATTATTTTTTAACAATTTGGTCTGTCAGATCCTTCCCACAACCTTCTCCATAACCTGTCAATTCAATACAGTTTGATCCTGGAAAAGCTGTAACAATCGTTTCAGATTGCTCAACCACTTCTTTATGAAGTTTAGATGGTTGGTTATAACATTCTCCAGATGTCCTTTTCAATTTCGACATCTTTCTGTTGTCACTTGACTTCCTAGATCGTGATTTTGCTGTCTGGGCTTTCTTATTATTTTTGGTTTTCGGCTGTCTTTTCTTTGACGAAATAGTTTTAGATTCCAGAGCTTTTTGGCCGTCACTAGGATTTTGTGTTTTCTGAGACTTGTGCTTTGTGCACCTATTTTTTTGTACCTTTGTTTCAGATTTTGATGGTTCCTTACTTTCACTTGACATCTGCATCTGTGTGTATTTCATCCTAGCTTTTCTAATTCTTTCCAATTTGCGTTGAATGCTGCTGGATATGGGTATGTCTCTTTCAAATTTCACCGATTCCTGAACAGGTGGACTCTCTGTAGAATCAAATGTTTTCTCTCCCAAGGACTCTTTTTCGATGAGAATATCACTATTTCTAGAACCTGTCTGCACTTGCTGTGAATTTTCTTCTTCAGACTGACAGTGTTTAGCCTAATAAAACAAAAGCATTAACTTTGAAATTTCAAAATATTTATTTTTATTATAAACAGAATTTATTTTTCATATCGAGAAATTCTATCTTATAAAATATTAATATTCTTCATTTTCCAATAGATGTCTGTCAAATTTTCAAAAACCACTGAACAAATCTGACACAATTTTAGTACTTCATATCTTCATATCGTGTTTCTAAAAATATCATATATATATTGTCCTAAAATAAAAAATAAGACAGAAAAAAAAAATTCTGCGACATAAATTTTTCAGTGCATTGTGTGAATAAATTCCTTTGGTAAACCTGGACTCGCATCAATCAATGATGGACTTGTGTTTCCTTTTCTTTTTCTTCTTCTTTGATTTCACAAGCTCAATATTTGAATTGTCTATTCCGGGATTGTTCTCTCTATCAACTTCGCACACATCGATCTTTACCTTTTTATTTTTCTTTACTTTCTTTGACTTGTGGTCATCATCAGAATCACCCTTGCTCTTGGATAAAAGTTTCTCCGGATTTTCTATTGATATCTTGGTTTCACTTTCCACATGCTCAAAAATATCTAAGGAATTAGAATTAGCTCCATCTGTGTCCATATTGTTTCCATTATCTGTATATTTCTGTCTTTTACTTTTCTTTTGTTTTTTACTCTTTACAACTTCAACTTCCACGTCAACTTCTGACTCTGACAAATGTTTTCTTTTCCTCTTACCATCATTGATATCACAGTTTTCAGAACTTTGAACCTGATCTAAATCTGCGGTACAGTCACTTATTGTTTCATCCCTGTTTTCCCCATTTTCTTTACTCTTCTTTTTCTTCTTCTTTTTCTTTGTTTTTGACATATCAACACCGACATCCTCCTCTTCACCTAAACTGAATCTCACTTTCTTTTTCTTAGATTTCTTTTCTTCACCCTGGTTGTTGGGTATTTCAGTATCAGAATGTACCTCAGGAGGAGACAGGTTCTCAGTGATTGGAGATTTCAGTGCAGCCTTTTTTTCTGCCATTTTCTTGGCAAAGTAATCCTGTACACTATCAGTACTCCTTACAGTGATAACTCCATGTTCCATCTTATTCTCAGAATCTGAGGAACTTCCATCATCCTACAGAATTTAAACAAAATGTCAGAAATAAAAAGGTCATTTGATGACCCCTGATTGAACTCAGAGAAAGGCTCAATTAAGAACCAGTGACACAGTTCGACTATAACATATTGACCAAAGTTATCAACAAGAACTTTACACAGGTAGCAAAGTAATTGTTTTCAGGAGAGTATATCATCAAATACTGGGGTATTGTTTACCATAGGAAATATAATTGATTCACTGGGTACATACATATGTTTACTATTTTTAATAATCTCAAAACTTTTAGGGTTTCACTCTTAATACACATCTATTCTGCATCCTTGTAATATACCAAGAGAAGTAGATTGTAGACTCAGTGTATGCCACCCAGTGGGTGATGAAGGTTAACGTTACAGAATTCTGCACACCTTTGATCTCTTTGATAAAAAACAAACAGACATTCATTTACCACTTTTGATCTTTGTGTCACAAAGGCAAAGGGAAGAAAATCAACTAATTGACATGACATATATTAAAGACTGATATCAATTCAGTCCTGATGCATACTGCCTTCGAAATTAGTCATCACATAGTCCATAGAGACAGAAAATTTCTGTATTGACAATGGAACCCTTGAATTTTGGAGATAGATTTCATTGGGGGGGTATACCTATCGAAAAAAGCTAATGAATGGTAGGGACTTCAATTTCTCCCTTACCTCAGATGATGTGTCCTGTTTAATTTTACGCCTTCCAAATATACAAGCCATATCTTCCTGAGATTTTGATGACAAATCTTTCCCTTTAGTGAATTTTTGGTAGCTGAAAGGCAAACGATAGAAACATATATCTTTTATGTACTTTAATAAACATGTATGTTTTAAATGCATCATATATGCATACGTATAGATAAACTGTTAACGAATCATAAAATTGGTTTCTCTGCCAGTCCCCTCATAAATATAATCAATTTCTGTAGATCACCTGAATAACTACAATCTACAACAATACACTAGATTTTATATATCTCTGACCTTAACTAGTTTCCACACTCACTCTTCTTTATAAGACTACCAGTCCTAAAACAGGATTGTAAAATACACACTTACTGGACTCTGCTTCGTGAGGCTTTAGATTTCTTCTCCAACCCTGTGACCTTGTCAGAACTGTCCTCATCATTATTGTCCTTGTCAGAACCATTTTGATTCAGACTTGACAACAAGTCATTAAAATCATCCTGGTGAGCTATCCAATTATCTGCATGATTCTTGGAGCATCCAACACCTGCAAATTACAAAGTTGATCAGAAGCTATTGTACTCCTCGGAAATCCAACACCAACTAAATACACAATATGTAGATTTCAAATATTTAATTAATGTATTTATTTCTAAAATTAAATGAACGGATGAATTCTAGTGAGATAAGTAACAATTCTTTTTTCACAATTTCTATCCTCGGAGAAGCTGGGTTTTTTTCCACTCAAGGATGGATAAATGACTAATGAAGAGCAGATAATGAACCACTGATGAAGGGGATTCAAAGAACAGCAAGCTAGTCCTGAAATAATATATGCTCAATATGTCTACTGTACCTCTGGTGTCATTTTTCAAAGAAATTTTCACATGCTCAACATTTCCATCTTCATTAGCTCCAAGTCCTTTTCCATTTGACCAACCAAACTTTTCAAGCATCTTCTGACCAAACTTAGACCCATCTAATACAACAGATAATGAAAAATACGTAAAATCTAATGTCTTTAATTATCACTGCATAGAGACCATCAACAATTGATTCAAATCAATTATGATAAAACATTAAAGATCCCATTTCAGTACATTAAACAAAATTGTACACATCACTCATTTTTGATTTAAGTGGGTCAAAACACACATATTGTCTTGGTCTTGGAAGTAACTTTTTAAAAATTACTGGTACACACACATATATATATATAAATAGTAATGTCTCAAAAAACTTGATTTATTATTTGTCTTTATTCTGATACCTTTATTTTTCTTAGTCACAGAGCTCCAAATTTTCCTTTGAACTAATTTTTTTTCTTTAGCTAATTTGAGCATTCCAAGGGTTCAAAATGAAAACCAACCATGTAAAATACAGATTGTACAGGCATTAATCATCTATTTTTTCTGACAAAGAAACTTAAACATTGAAACTAGATGTAGAAATTGTTTATTTGATGTGATTTCTTGTTTGTTTGCTTTCGTTTTTTCCTAATCCTAAATGTTAGAAGTTGACATGTTTGAAATCTGCCAATGCAGATAAACGGACTATGACCTATTATAAATATAGGAGTGGTTTTTCTTCTCTCTCTCTCGCTTACTCTTTTTCGATCAAATTATCTGGTTGGACAAAACCAGCTTACCATTACATCAAGATTTTAAATACTAATGCTTATTGATAGTCGGGGAGGGTGTGTGTGTGTGATGTTGCGTATAATACACAAACTGGAGTATGGGTATGTCACTAAAATTAGCCAAGTTCATTCTGACTTCACCTTTTTCATTTTTTTGTTAATTTTGTTTAGTCCGTCGCATGAAATATTTGTAGATGTATTTGTGCAGGGACGTATACGTCCCTGATTTGTGTTATCACAAGACAAACAGGCGAAAACTGGATATCTATATATCAACACAATGTTGCAACCTTCCTTACTGGACGGAACATATTGATGCATATGGCTACCAAAATGCAGAGAAAAGTGTTCGTCTGATTAATTAACTTGCAGGCTTATGGAAACTTCTGACAGAAAACACGTGTTTTTCAAAAACATCCGGATATCCCGTAGCATACATCATGACATCAGATATTTTCCTGTGATACTTAAACTGATACACGTCGTACATATATGTATGAATCGATGTCCCATATTCTTTGTTGACATTACCTTTACTCCAATTATTTCCTCTTGGATCTGCTGATAACTTTTGTTTTCGACGTGGAGCAGCAAGCATGGACATTTTTATGACACCACTTCCACTTCCGATTAATTCCAAACTGCCTTTTATGTCACAGCTTTTCATTGGTCAGTTTCGCCTAATGAGAATCGGTCTTTAAAACTGTGCATTCACAATGAAGAGGTAAAAGATACTCCGAGTAAAATAATTGACCAATGATATTCGAGGTCAATCATTCACTTTATGAAACTGCCAATCAAATCAAATGTTGTTATTCGTGACGAACAAACTGGCAAATTTGAAAATGTGAGTTCCGAAGAGAAGCACTTAGAGACGACGATTACAGTTTGGACGGGAAACAAGGAATAATTTTGGAAATACATTTACTCGGGTTGAAAAGTTTACAGACTTCTTATGCGTTTTCTAATTTAGCATTTCAAAATGACAAGTGCTGCAAAATTAAGACGGGATGAAATTAGGAAAGACAACATCCCAGAAATCATTCTTGATCCAACCTCTGGCAAACGTTATTTGAAAGGACGATTCTTGGGCAAGGTAAAACTGCACAGCGATATTGTTGAATTATATTGTCATCTGTATGCGATAATTTCGTCATTTACTTAAAAGATTTACGTTATATATCTCAGTTTGTATATTTGTTTAAACCATTAACCAAAACTACTGAGAGAGAAATGCCTCAAAATGGCCGTTGGAAACGTGTCGCGACGTGTTCAAATCCAATCGATGGTATTGTGTATTGTATACAATATACAGAATTGAGGTATATTACCATTTTTCTTTCAAAAGCAGCGTTCACGTTACAGAGTAATAAACGCCACTTACTTCAATTACAATTAATATTTAATGAAACCGCCGCCAACTTCAAATTCAAATTGAAAACTATTTAAAATTCAATATATTTCGAGGCTCGTTAATCACTATCGACTATTGAGTGTATGCAATTTGAAAATAACGGTTCGTGTTAATATTAAAACTGAAAGACGAAGTTTTCAAAGGATGAATTTGTTTTAGCTTGATAATATAATCAACTACTCACTTTATATAATTACTTGACTGATATTTATTGTGTACAGCACTAGCTAGGTCAGTTGTATGATAGAAGAAAAGTTGGTGTTTACATTTTCTTTGGTAGTGTTATTTATATTTAAAAGTACACATCTAAGTTGAGTCGGTGATATTAATTCAAAGTCTGGAATATTTTTTTGTTTTAAATAGGACCAAGTCAAAATGATTGACATGGTGAAGTCATGCATTGTATTTGTAACAGTGTGCATATTGATGTTTTAAGCAGACAACATGAGATTTTGGCACTGCCAATACTTCCTTCGTCATTTCTTTTGTTTTATTTAACAATAGAGATGATTATCCACTCAGATATATAATTACACATCCAGCATATATTTATTGTTTAGATTTATACACTCATTGTTAAAATAGAAACATACTTCATCAAACTTAAACTCAAATTTTAAAGTCGTCCATGTTTTATAAAGTGGAAAACCTATTCATTTTAGAAGTATTTTCAAAAAAGAAAAGAAAGAGTGGGGGAGATTTTTGATTTGTGAATCGAAAAACTAATTTATATCTTTCACTTAAAAGGGGTTTCAAGAGGAAGTCAGTGAAACAGGAAAATGAAATTCACTCAGTTTTTGATTATTTAAAATCTTTCACTGTAAAGTGTGACATAGTCATAATATGTTACAATTACATGATGATTTGACAAACCTAAAGGAAAGTGTGGCTACCATCAGGAAACGTTTTTAAAAAATCCAAACCAGACTCAAAATTTCATCAGCTAAAAGGTTGTAATAGTGGACTTAAAACCTGTTAAATAGATAAATAAAAAGATCAGTTTGTAGATTTTTTCTGTTGAAATACTGTACCAGGGTGCTACGCAGAGAAAATTTTCTTTGTTGTCAGTCACTGTAAAAGGGTAATCACTTTTGTGAAAAAATTATAGAAAAATTTTCAAATCATGAAATGAAAAAATTGTGTTGTTCATAATTATCATCTTGTGTTTGGTTTGCAAATTGTTCATTTTGTAACCACATTTAAGAAAATGAATCAGAAATAATTAAAAAGCTGAGGCAGACTAAGAAGTGTCGGTAAAATTTTTCATTTACATGTAGTTCCTTTTTCAACAGGTTGGATGGATGTAAATTTGGAAAACATGTATCTAATTTCTAAAGATTTTTTGAGGCCTCATGCACAACTAAAGCTCTCAGATGTTGGTTTTATTGAAATACAATATTCAGTCTACATTGGACATTCCCTTTGTATAACATTAAATTAAACAAATCCATGTTAAGTTATACTTAAAATCATCAGAAAGAACACTTGTAGAAAATTTGTACAGTTTTCTTTAAAAAGTGTTTCAATTTAGGTAGGGTCACATTACTGTTTATTATCAAACAAATTAGAAACTATCATCCTTTTCCAAATGTCAACCCCCAAATACACACAAGTCTGGATTTTCCCGAGTGTTGGGTAACACAGCAGTATTTGAAAAGTGCAAGAAACAGTACACTATGGCTTATAACTGCAATAATGCATGTGTCTGTCTCATACCGAGTGATCAGTGAACTGGGGGCAAAGTTACTTCACACAGCAATTATGATATGTGCAAATCAGGCAGTAGGTTTGACCATTTCAATCACTGCACTACCAATAAGTGTGAAAGTTTTTTTGTGTTTGTTTTTTTAATTGCTGCACAGACTTCGGTATAGATAGCGAGATAAACTTTGTGTTATTACAATTAGTAAGTTGTACCGTAATCTTTACTTATGATGAGTAGTATCATTAAAAATGTTTGATGTTGTCTTAATATGTGGAACACCATCTGATTCTCCGATATGTTATATTTTTCAGGGTGGCTTTGCAAAATGTTTCGAATTAACAGATGTGGAAACAAAAGAAATCTTTGCTGGCAAGATAGTGTCCAAGACATTGCTAGTCAAACAGCACCAAAAGGACAAGGTATGATATTCACCTTCCAATTAAAATGAATTTAGAATATGTAAGACTGAATTTTTCATTTAATTCAAATGTACATCTCTCTGTATAGCATGGCATCTCTTTTCTTGCACAACAGCATTTGTGTGTTATGCTTATGAAAACCAGTCAACTTTTTCTTTGATATAAATATATAACATATGCTGAGTTGTAAGAGTTGTGTTTTACTTTAAAAAATAAAGTTTGTTCTGGAAGTTTGTTTTATGATGTCATTCAATAATGTGTTGAAAAGTTATAACATCTTATTGTAAAGATAACAACTTTTGCTGATTTGGGATTTGAGTAGATATACATTGTGCTATATGTCTTCAGTCTATTATTGTTACCGATACTTTGTGATTCTTTACAGATGACCCAGGAGATAAGCATCCATCGTAGTGTCAACTTTAAATACATTGTCAAATTCCACTCCTTCTTTGAAGATTCTGACAATGTCTACATTTTGTTGGAGCTGTGTAGAAGAAGAGTAAGTTTTCCCAATGAGTCGTCTCAGTGTCCCAAAGCCAGTATGTATTATACCTAGATATAAACTGGTGATACCTTATAATGTGATCCAGTCTAAGTCACTGTGATGACTACTGCTGTGCCCCATAATTGACTTAAATATATTTTCTGAACGGCATCTTCTCATTTTAGTCTGTATTATTCACCAGTGTGTAAGTACCTCTGGTGTGACATTTCCTGAAAAGACACTTTCAGATTAGAAATTCAGAGAAAATCCCAATAGTTTAACAAAAAACTTTGTTTTTCAGTCGCTCATGGAACTTCACAAGAGAAGAAAAGCCATCACAGAGCCAGAGACACGCTACCTGGTGCGACAGGTTATTCTAGCCTGTCAATATCTCCACAGTAATAAAATCATCCACAGGGATTTGAAACTTGGAAATCTTTTTATCAATGACGACATGGAAATTAAAATTGGTGACTTTGGGCTTGCCACACGTGTGGATTATGATGGAGAAAGGAAACGGTGGGTTACAAGTGCATTTAATGTTTTTTAAGGGTATAAACTTACATATTGTTAAAAGTTTTCAAAGTTTGGAAGAAAAATTGAAGTGTCTGTAGTCAATGTCCATTCAAGAAATTTGTTTCCCAAGGTTTTTATTTCTGATTCTGATTTTTAACACAGTAGTAAATGTAATTTTTTAAATAGTTATTGGCATGTGCAAATACACTGTCCGAGTACATCTTCATGGCATGTCATATACTGGTAAAAATGTTTGTTTGAATGGTGTCTGACATGAATCTAATCACATCCAAATCTGTTAGTATTTCTTGTCAAAATCCTTCAAGATGTAAAATTTCAATTTTTGCAAAATCTATCATTTCTGATTTTGGGTGTGAAATGTCGACTGAATTCATGCAAATAGTTGCACATCATATTTATTTTTCTGGAAAGTCTTTTTTTTCTCTCGATTTACTTGATTTGTCACTCATGGTTTGGATTATAATGTAAACCTTACATGTTTGTTTTTCAGAACGTTATGTGGAACACCAAATTATATTGCCCCAGAGGTACTCAACAAAAAAGGACACAGTTTTGAAGTGGATGTATGGTCACTTGGTTGTATTGTGTGAGTAATTCACTGAGGTTTTATCATTATAAAGTCCACATCCCTGAAATATTGTAGGGAATTACTGTGTAACTCCATTACGCATCATGATACTGCTTACTTTATTTTCTGGTTTAAAGCTTGATTGATAATTCTCTTAAAATTAACTTTATCAATTATTTTTGACACTTAAAGAGAACACAAAAGCTCACAAACAGGTGTGCTGTTGGCCCTATATTTTTATTAACCTTTGTGATACCCTTGAATGACTTGAGACCATGTTAGCATTTTTTTTTTTATCTAACTTTACTCATTTCATCCACACTTGTGACTCATATAAAATTTCATGATTGCATCATTATATTTTAAGATGGAATAGTTTTTGAGTGAGAGACTTGACTCTTTACCCTAACTTTTGACTTGGTACTTACTAGGTATACACTGCTGTTCCTCTACCCTGAGTTATGACTTGGTACTTACTAGGTATACACTGCTGTCCCTCTACCCTGAGTTTTGACTTAGTACTTACTAGGTATACACTGCTGTTCCTCTACCCTGAGTTATGACTTGGTACTTACTAGGTATACACTGCTGTCCCTCTACCCTGAGTTTTGACTTAGTACTTACTAGGTATACACTGCTGTTCCTTTACCCTAAGTTTTGACTTAGTACTTACTAGGTATACACTGCTGTTCCTTTACCCTAAGTTTTGACTTAGTACTTACTAGGTGTACACTGCAGTTCCTTTACCCTGAGTTTTGACTTTGTACTTACTAGGTATACATTGCTGGTTGGTAAGCCTCCCTTTGAAACAACCTGCTTGAAGGATACCTACATGAGAATAAAAAAGAATGAGTATCATATACCATCCCGAGTAAGTCAGCCTGCCAAAAACCTCATCATCAAGTTGCTCAAGGCTGATCCCACAGACAGACCCAACATGGAAAAAATGCTGGATGATGAGTTTTTCACGTGTGGTATGTATTTAGGACAAGAAAAGAGAGGGGGATCTAACAAAGTTGTGTAATTAAACATTTTTAAATCATTGTGAAAATATTCACACTTTGCATCAATTTCACCTTCATTTGACACTGCAGTTGTGTCAGAAGTCAATATGGAACTTTGGCAATATCAAATGATTTAATAGTATAGAACAGTTGAATTAAAATCAAAATTACAAAAAAGCAAGGAAAGGTCATTCAGAATTCAAAATGAATTGATTTATAGCGAGGAACGATTGTATAAAATCTATATTTCATTCAGATTTAAAAGTGGAGGGAAATGCAATACTTTTTAAAAAGCACAGAGAAAAGTTCAAGAAAGTTAAGAGAATGTTGTAAGACTTTGATATGTGATTTCAGGTTACTTGCCAAGTCGCTTGCCTACAAGTTGTCTGACGATGGCACCACGCTTTGACACACTTGCAAAATCGGAATCTATGTCTAGGCGCCCATTACACGAAATCAACAGAGCAGGTAAAGGTTAGCATGCTTGGTTTAACCTTAGATGTGTAAAGTACTATTTTGTATTGAAGGTACATATTGATTCAACTCTAAGCATATTCATGTTCTCTTCTGATGTCACAGTAAACATGTCTTCTTTCCTTTGTGATGTCATGAAACGAATGGGTCATATGTAGAAATTGACCGACAAAATAATTATCAAATAAATAATGAGTATGAAACCTTCAGTTATGATAATCTTCATGTCTTTCAAGCGTTTTCATTTATTAAAACAATTAAATACCCTGAAATTGGCTGGGTTGTGCCAGGTTGTTTACACTGACAACAAAATGGCGGCCTCAGATTTTACTTTCAATATCTTAGGTATTGATGAAAGGAAATCAGAATTTAACCATTATATACTATTAGATATATAAAACAGATTACAGTTTATTGTAAAAATAAAACGGGGAAAACTTGTTAACATGAGGTTATGAATGAGTGATTAATTACACACAAGTGACATGGTGAGCATATGATCAGTCATGCTGGTCATTTTACTGACCAAATACATAGATACTTGTACAGAAAAATTGTTTATTGTCAAGCCATGTTTTCAAAAACCTATCTGCAAAGTTTTTAAAACCAAAATGTTGATTTTTTTTAAAGCTAATTCGGTGCATAGTACATACATTTGTCTCATTCTCTTCACTCTTCTTATTTTGATGGGCTAAATTACTGCATTAGCATAGGACTTCACACTACATGACCATGAAGCAAACTTTGACAATGCATGGGAGGGGGAATATTACAGTAGCTGGTCAATGATTGACAGTTCTTGCTGTCCATTTAAATAAGAATCTGAATTTGATCAGTGTCATTTTCAAAGTTAGCATAAAGTTCAGTATGTCATTAAAGAATCATCTCTGACCATTTGAGAATATATTTCTTCACTGTATCCAAATGTGAATCAGAACTGAATATATTTGTTCCCAAATATTTGGAAGATATGTACAATATTCCTTCATTATAGCATGCTTGAGAATAGTAGTACTGTATTGAGAACAGACATTTTATCTACCTATTTGACAGACCCTAATACGAGACCCGCCACAGCCTTACCTGAAATGATGAAGAAAGATGAGAAACGTCCTGAAGTTAACGACGGTGAGGAAGGGGATGTACGGAGCAGAAAAGGAAGTGAGTACATGAAATTATTCAGTAATCCTTGTTTTGTCTACAATATTCATGATAAAAAAGCTTAAGTCACATCAGTTAAGAAATTTGGAAAATGTTCAGGGATTTTTTCCATTCATTTCGGAAAGGCCTCATTTTGGGATCAGTTGTGGAGGATATTTTAAGGAGTAAACTAATATTTTGGGGATTTGGGCATGTAATAAGATAAATGCAATTGGGAATGGGGGCTCCATAGGATCCTGATGACTTACATGATGAAATTATATCAAGGAGGTTTTCTGAAATGAGTAAATACTGATGAGCAAGGCATTCAATTAAAATGATTATGAATACCAGGGTTAGAATGAGTTTATAGACGAAACCTGTGTTTCTAAATCTATCCTTTGTAAATGAATAAATATCCAGCATCACATGGATTATAAATTTCTAAATATTAAACTACAGGTGATGAACCAACAGATTTCTACCTGTCCGACTTGTTTGCCCAGTTGGGTGCTGTAGTAGCTGCTCGGCCCTCAGAGAGAGCCCTAGTTCAAGAAGGTTTGTACTTTAGTATCTGATGTTGATATGTGTACATTCAGATGAAAGTGGATCCATTGTTCTCAATCACAGACAATTGTCTGTAATACTTGGCTCAAGTTTTCTGATGTCTTGTGTAACCCAACATATTTGACCAGTCATCTTATTTCTTATCAAATCAACTGAGGACTTTTGCATTTCGCATTCTGCTTAATCTCACAATTAGTATGCTTGACAGATTAATCTGTTACAGTAGATTGTGTCACACAATGTAACTTTAATCAGTTATCTACTCATTGTTACAATTCTAAAATGTTGCAAATTGAAAAGAAAACTTTAAAAACCAGACAAAGATTATGAAAGTTTTGTTTTAAAAAGCAGAAATGTAAACTTGAAACCACATGCTCAGATTTAAACATAAAATTATTTCTGTTTGCTACAGAGGATGCCCTGGACCCTGCCTGTATCCCCATATACTGGGTGAGTAAGTGGGTAGACTACTCGGACAAGTACGGCCTCGGCTATCAGATGTGTGATAACAGTGTTGGAGTTCTCTTCAATGACTCCACTCGACTCATTCTTCTGGCCAACGGAGAGTAAGTACCACACCTGTTCAAGCCTGTTTCAACCAACAAAGTGTATACCTTGAATTCAATTTATTGACAACCAGATGATATGTTGTGGTTAGGTCATAGATTTAATTCCTTACACTATCAAGGTCACACATTGGGGGGGGGGGGGGGGGGGGGGGGGGGTCAAATTTTCTGGGTTTTTTTGTTTTTTTTTTTTTTAATTCATTTTCATTGGCATTTGATTTCATGAATAAATCTTGCTCCCAAAACTCACCAGTATTATAATTCATTTCAACTTCTGTCTGTTTAACGTTTAGAGTACCTTCAAATTCAACAAAAAATAAATCCCTCTTAAAAATTAATGTGTCCTGTTTTCAAGAGGTCATTGTTATTGTTTCAGGAATGTGCAGTATATTGAACGTGACAGTACAGAACACTACCACACCATCAAAGTGTTCCCTGAGACTCTCAACAAGAAAGTGACGCTGCTTAAATATTTCAGAAATTACATGAATGAGCATTTGTTAAAGGTAAGGGTACCTCTGATGATAGCCATGCAGTTTTGGTGTTAAAAGCTGTTTGCTGGCAAAGACAGTCTGTTATCTTTTAGATTTGAACCATTCTTTTTGTCAGTGCTTAGAATACACATTTACATTGGTTTTGATACAAACACTGAATAGCAATTCCCCTTTTTTTTCTAAAACAGAAATCTCAAACTTAAGAATATGTAAAAATGGTCATTATTTGTTTTATGTCCTCTGCTGAGGATTGCATAAGAAACTTCCAGTTTATTAGAGCACACCTGTTTTATAAATTTAAGATTATGTAACAGCAGTTACCTGAGGGACCTTCGGTTTAGAGCTCCTGTTTTATAAATTTAAGAGTCTGTACAAAGGGATCATAATTTGTTTCATTTCCTCTGCTAGCAATCAATAAAGGGAACTCCAGTTTACTAGACTTAGCTCTACCAATCTGGTTATAAGGGAAACGTTCTGTGTGGCTAAGCTTTTATTCACCGGGGTTGCAATCTTCATTCTTGTCTGTCTATTTTCTATGTCCGACTTCTTTTGAATTGGTAGAAAATTGTCTCTCTTAGATAAAAAAAACTACAGAAATATGCATATCACTCTTACTTTAATTTTCTGTTATTAGATAATTAAATTATTGCTACATTTTCAATATCTGATAATTCCACAATACTGTAGAATCTGGACTTGTTGTAATTGGGTCATGAATTCAAAAATTTGTTACAATACTCCAGTTTAGGCAGGTTATACTGTTGGCTCTCCATGTAAAATCTCTAGCCTAAATGGAAACTTGCGGATTGTTAAAAATGGACCACCTAGAAGTAGTTACATTAAAAAAATTATCACACTTTTGAAGTTTGGTTTTCTTGAGCACCTCAACCTGAATGGAATTTCTTGATTCTTTCTGTTCTCCTGAGTTTATGTGTGTAATAACAACATCCTTGTTGCCTCAGTCTTAAGAATTGCAGTTATTAGGTAAACAGACTATATAATAATGTTATTTCATTACAGGCTGGTGCGAACATGACTCCTCGAGAAGGTGATGACATGACTCGTCTACCTTTCCTAAGGACTTGGTTCAGAACGCGAAGTGCTATCGTCCTCCATCTCAGCAATGGTACACTACAGGTAAGGGCAGTGGCAGAGAGTCTTTGTCTATACTTTGTGTTGAGCTTTGTTTTATAAATATTCTGATATGAAATTCCTAACTCAGTGATTGGATTTGTCCTCACCTATTCTGCAAAATCATTCATTTTCATGGGGGAGGGGGTCTTTTCATTAACTTTCTTGGTTACTCTTTATCAACAAATCAAAATTAGTACAAGTAGACTTAGGGAGCTGTAATTATCTGTAAAAATCAAGTGTCCATGAAATAGTTATATTTGAAAAACCACGAAAAATTGAGCCCGACGAAATTATCTGACTTTACAGTATAGCAAAAGGAGGTAGTTTATGAAATATATATCAAATATATGTCAGTGAAAAGTTAATATTTTGCACATTCTGGCTCAGCTTATGCTTAGATTTAGTTCTCAATGTTTAAAATCAACTTGGTCACACCTTTAATATGGTTTTGATGAAAGTCTTTCTTAATTTACAAACATAAATAATTTTTGTTTTTATTTTCAGATCAACTTCTTCCAGGACCACACAAAAATAATTCTGTGTCCATTGATGCAGGCTGTGACCTACATTGATGAGAAGAGAGACTTCCATATATTCAGACTATCGTTGATAGAGAAATACGGGTGTTCTAAAGAACTGGCAAGTAGAATACGCTACGCCAAGACAATGGTTGAACGTCTAATGACGTCAAAGTCTGGATCAGGACGTGTACGATCTGCAGCACCTCCGGCTACAACAACCACTTAGGTGGAAAAACCCTCATTGGTTGTGTTACCAAGAACAAAAGACATGCCACAGTGAAGTGTCATTATCTTAAGATCTCGGATTTGCGATAAGGGTAGCTGTGTGATTCTTTCACCTCCGACTACCGGACAGTGCCCCTCAGAGCTTCTAATTCGGGCAATATTACAAGTAAACATATGACTATGTAAACCTTAAACAAGGCCTCATCTGTTATGCAAGGGAACAGTGCATGTGTTAATTTATACAAACTACAACCATTGTTTAAACTGTTACTGCATTTCACTATGTACATTACTTGTATATATTTATGATATACTGTAATCATGATCTTTATCACCAGAGTTTGCATTTTCCAATCCTTCCAAATGATTCTTTCCTTTCTTTCTATGTCTTTCGTCTGTTCTCTGCTGTTTTATTTACAGGTTTAGCTTTTGCCTAATTCCAAGAATATTAATTATTTTTTTTAACGTTTGAATTGGACCACAGGAATTAAAATGTGGTGTGGTCAATTTCACTTCAGTTAGCAAAACGGCTGGACCAAAGTAAATTTGGAGGGGGGATAGAAGGAACCTGTTAATATGATCCTTTATATCTCCAAATAAATAATTATTAGCATTTCTGAACTTGCATGTTCCCAAGTTGTCATAACTGCCTCATTTTCTAATTGGTAGAAAAAAAATATTTTTCAAATTTAGATTGTGTGAAAGCATGGGATATTTAGTTTAGAATTAAAATGTCATTAACTGCAGCAATATGCAGCACAAAGTTAAGAATAAGTTTGACGGTTGTTTCTCAGCTCTTAGTTAAAAGAAAAACTATAGATTTTTACATGTTCTTATAGAAAGTTACTCTGATGGTAATGTCTGTACTTGGACTTAATCAGGTTTTAGTTTGCTCTAGTTATTGCATTATTACATCAAATTGTTGATGTATTTATTCAACAAAGTAAACAATTTTCAGTCACTTTGTTGTAGTCAGAGTGCGCCAATACTGACTAAGATTATAGTGCTTTCTCTTCAGTTTTGAATAATGATAGATGAAAATACGCAAATAGTAACTCTTTAAATTTGTTATGTCCAGTGGAAGTTTTATTCTTAATCATGAATTAATCAAATATGATAACAATTCCAATGAATTTAATTTCTACTGATAAAAGAGGTACATGTAAAATTTGATTCTGGTAGTGCTGTTTTTCTTTTTTGAGTGCAAGCATTTTTCCTGTTATAATAAGGGGAGGTCTAATGCATGCAATAATATTAGTTTGTTTTCGAGAGGTTTGTTGTAAACCAACTTATTTTCAAGGTGACTTAAGTTTGTGCTTTCAATATGTTATGGTTTTTGTAACAATTTAATTTCACAATTTACAGTCCTAGATCCATGTATTTAGGACCCGTTTTCAGGTCCCTTTTGTCAGATTTTAGTGCAAATCGCAAACTGCTGGATTAATGATGGTAGATTGCACATATTGTATTGACTTTGCGAAAGTTGAGTTGTTTTCATTTTTTCACACGTCTTTCTTACTGAGCTGGCATTGATACCGAGCAAGTGCGGATTGTCAGTTAGTTTAACGGAGTACTTTCCAGTCCAGTCTACTGTTAGGATCATCATTATGTCGTTAAAGGTTTTTTTAATTAGGATAAAACCAACTGAATGTAAAGTGATATGTTCTAGGTTACTAAATCCAGATATTTAACACTGGACGAGTAAAAATCTATTGCTTAATAGAAATTGTCTTTCATATATGAAATTATTACTATTATTGCCAGATAGGCAGTCATCTATTGGCCGACTAGAAACATAAACCCAAAGTTTACATGTAAAAGGCCTACTGTACCTGTGATTGAAACTATTTTGCCGTGATTACTTTTTGCAAATTTATTTTAATTGCCTAAGAAAATAAGTTGGTTTACAGTATTTGGCTGTTTCCATTGATGAAATTGCGAAAATAGATAATGTGTCCATTTCCATGAAATATTATCCATTCACTTTCCTTGAACAACTTTCGAATTACTCCTCTCCTTACCAACTATTTTTTTCACAGATACATCTTCAATCATTGATGATGAGGTGGGATGAGGCAAAAATATTAGTGCAGACATTTAAAACTAATGTAAATGTGATGTGGGCTAGTGTTATTTACTTACCAAATAGGTAGTAGTAGACACGTCTGTTGTAGTGTATCAAGTAATTTATTTCTGTTTATTTTGTTTGATCTAATGGTTTTCAAGACTTGAGTTTGTTTTTCTTATGAATTCACAAGTGTTCATTTTAATGAGGGTTAGAATCATGGTTTTTTTTATGACAAAGGAGAGAATTGAAGAATGAGAGATGTCAAAAGTAAGAGTGGTCAATGTATATGTGATCTACTATTATAAAAATGGACAGCAGGATTTCACTGCAAGGAAGTAGGGCTTCAGATGTGTGAAAGATTGTTACTCAATTGTGCTTGAAAAGGGTGACTACAGTGTAGAGAGAGTGTTTACATGTATATGTGTTTGAAAAACCAGACTAGTCTACTGGAAAGTGTATGTATGCGAGTATTGTCATTCTTGATGTCATAGTGACCCGATTTTCAGATCCAGGTTACCAGGTGAATTGTTCACCTTGTTGACTTGTTACAATATATTGTTAAATCATGACTGTTTATAGAAGCATTTGTACATTGTCACGAGAAAGCAATGTTGTGATTTCATTGACAAATACTGAAATTATGAATTTATACATCACCCATAACATTTCTGTATATGATAATTTATATGGAAAACTACATTTTATTTCAATTTTAACTTGAAACATATAATTCACACTGACAATGAACGGAGACATCTAATAATATCCCTTTCATTATAAACCAGTCAGACCTGTTCTTTATATATACTCTGCATTCACTCTGTAGGATTTCTTAGTTGCTGGTGTAGCAACATTAGAATAAATTTTATTGTACCTACACAAAGATATTTTGATAATTTCTGTAATTCCCGAAACTCATAATACTTTAAGCTGTAAATCTCACAAGACAATATCAGAAAGTTGCAGAAATGTGAATAGCATATTTAAATAAAGTGTACAGCCTTGTTGTCAAGCACGACATTGAGTATGATGCCACACTACATGTAATCTTATTATTCCACTCAACTTGTAGAGCAGTGTAAACTGAAAAATGTGAATAAACAGTATTTTTACCATATCCTAGAAATATTTATAGCAATCAAAGGGACACATTTAATATCATCTTTACCATATATCATACTGTCTCCCATCTTCTGTAACACTGATTTTGTGTTGAAATGTCAATGATATCAAATAAAGTGCAAAAAATTAATGGTTTATTGGTTTAATATTTCTTTGTTGTATACTGAATTATTCTGTAAAAAGCTGGGAGAACAAAACATTAATTCATAGTAGGGGGGTGAATATACTGTATGACAAAAAGTAGCACGAATGTTGTTTTTTTTTTTTTTGGTTTTTGGTTTTTTGAAAAGCAACAGACATCTCTCATCATTTGACATTAGGATTTCCTTTCTCATGTTTTAATGTCTTTTTTCCCCAAGAGACTTTTGAGAGATATTTTTGCTGAATTCTGCTTCAGGAAGTTGCAATAACATACAAACCAGCAAAAAGATTTAAAATTGAACTTTGATCTTGACATCTACTCTGTTATAACTGACATGTAATCAAGTGACTTCAAAAGTTTTTTTATCAATTTATCTCATGAACTGGACAAGAATTATAGGGGGGAAAAAGATTAACTTTGATCTTAGATGTAAAGGCAACTTATTTGATGATTTTCCTTGAGGTGAACATTGCAATGACCAAATTTTAAAGCACTGTACATTGCCCGTAGGTGATGTATATATATATAGAAGTTTCAACAAGATACACATTTCTATAGGTTCAAAACTTAATGCCTTGACAAAATTGTATTCAAAGAATCAGCTAAAATACAATGTTGCCAGTCAAATGGAAGACATCAACAGTGTTTAAATCCAGAGCTGCTTATGAACCGACATCAATTTTGAATAGTTCCGAAATTTCTAAAACTTTCCAATCATCACCTGACAAATGGTAATTACCAAACCCTAATATTTCACTTGGCTGCACGAATATTTCACATTCAGAGTCAAATTTACCTTAGTTGTCATGGATTGAAGGTCACTTTTCAAGTTTTGAAATAACACCCTGTTTTTAAATTATTGAACCTAGCTTTCATTCCCAACAACAGCAAATGTACACAAGATTAGTGCTGTCTGCATGAAACTGATGTCATATTGATCTCAAATGAACACCAGACCGCGACAAAAGTAGTACTTCCCGTACTGCTTGGATGTCAAAAGTTCGTGAGACAGCTACAACAACAGTACTGCCTGCAACATTTGGGATCTTCATATTTTCTTTTCTTTTCTGCTGTTATTTCTTTCTGTGCTCCTATCCACACATGATCCTAGTAGTTGCTAGGATGTTAAATGCTGTGAAACCAAAACAAAATCTAGAGACATGGATCAAGTACTTAAATATGTCCTAGACATACACAATCACAAGCTTATACATGTGGTCATGATATTGGAAAAATCTTGGAAAAACAAACTAATTTTTATTTCAAGTTAAAGTCTGTTAATGTTTTTTGGACTGTTATGAGAAAAGGGTTTCTAATTTTAATCCACTCTGAAAATGAATCAAATGCAGCCTGATTTTGCTGTAGTTTTTCACTGAAGCAATATTTATTACTTCCATATTCCATTTAAAATATTCTGAAAATCAGTCTAATATCTTAATATTATTGGACAATGTGTTAAACATTGAACACTACTTACCTAGCAGTACCATAGAGAAGTGTCAAGAGAATTAAGACAGGAGGGAGACATCTAAAGTTAATTTCTTATTGTTTACTTAAATGTATCCTTTCAATTACTGAACCACCCATTCCCACCTCAAGTCTTTCTCTTTCCAGTTGCTTCATAGCATATTGGTCCAGATGGAAATGCACAATGGGTTTTTTCTAGAGGACTAAATCATGATAACCAGCGAATCAGACATGGTTTAGCAGGTGATCCCATAGCTAAATTTCATACCCAATTGGGGAATCAAGCCCTGGTCTGCCGAGTGAAAAGTAGGTATATCAAGCGCTGGTCTGCTGGGTGAAAGGTTGGTTAGTGGAATGAAAAGCTTGTAAAATGAACAATGGTCAGGCAAGTGAAAGGTTGGAGAATGCAACTCTGCTTGGCTGGGTGAAAGGTTGGTAAATCAAGCCCAGGTCAGCTGGGTGAAAGGTTGAAGAATCAATCCCTGGTTGGCTGGGTGAAAAGTTGCGGAATCGAACCCTGGTTAGCTGGGTGAAAGGTGAGTGCATTATCTATCACTATACTACCCATTCATCAAATGATGTCACCAACTTCATATAACAATATATATAAAGAGACAAAACTGAAGGCATCATTTCACTTTAATTTTACAATGAAAATCATATTGAAAAAATATATTGAACTTTTCTGTCCAATTATAGTAGCATTTATTCAACCATTCAAAAACATTCAAAGCTGTTTAATATTACAAATAAGAATGAAGAGATATAAGACAAAATGGGATCTATGACCTTATTTCTGATTTAAATGTCCAGGACAGTCTTTCACCAAAGTTGTGAAGTTTACATATAGACACACAAGGTATGTAATTTGAATTACAATTATTTTGTTTTTATCTAAGTGGGACTGTGTCAAAACAATAATCCTAAATTTATTTTGAAATTGGTCTTTTTCTGTCTATATTTCTACTATAATCTTGAATAAAGAACAAGAGGCCCATTGGTCTAAACCGTTACCTGACTATTCTCAAACTTAAACTTTAACACAGTAAAACAAATTGAAGCAGTCCCATTTTTAAACTCATCATGATACATGACTGTATACCAAGTTTCCTCAAAATCCATTCTTATCTACTCAAGTTACTATGTTCACAAGGTTCAACAGTGATAAAACTACAAACAGTCATAACCCTGTCAATCATAATTGAATCAGTCTCATTGTCAAATTCATCCAAAATCATATTGATATAAGGCTGCATATCAAGTTTCATCAAAGTCTTCATAATTAAAACTGTAAAGGGACATAACTCTGTTAATTTCAATCAAATCGGTTTTATTGTCAAACTTCACTGAATCTTATTAATATAAGGCAGCCTAACAAATTTGATCAAAATTTGTTCGTATTTACTGAAGTTATTGTAATCACAAGGTCTAACGATAACAAAATTGGAAAGGCAAATCATTTTGCAAGTTACATTTGAATTGGTCCCATTATCAAACTCATCTGAGATCTTATGTTTCATCAAAATCCATTCATGTTTACTCAAAATATCATGTTCACAAATGGAAATAAAACTGCAAAAGGGCCATTATTCTGTATGTTACGATCAAATTTGTCTCAATTCCAAGATTCATAAAAATTTAAGCATATTTACTTAAATTATCGTGTTCTCAAGAAAATCGTTATGCACAATGATGGAGGAAGAACAATCGCTATAGGTCATAATGACTTATGGTCAAGTGACCTTAAAACTATATATAGGATTTCTGAACTAGATACCCTCTAATCATGTCCATGGTAGAAAATTACTAAAGAGAAAAGTTCCTATAACAAAATAGCCAATGAAATAAATAAAAATCAGTCTTGTTTTAAAACTTTGTCCATGGCTTAAAATTTGATCTACAAGCATGTTCCTTTTAGAACCGTCTAATATTGGAATGTCTTTTTGTCGGTAGTTTCTGATGACGTCCCATTTATTAAACTCTGGCCTTGAGGTTTCTGTGGTTTCCTTGGTGATAAGTCGAGCAGCATACCAATACAACACAGGCGATGATGAGAACAGCATCCTTGTTAAGATCTGAAATATATAATGTGTGAAACTGACATCAAAATATATTTCTACATGTCCTCACCCAAAGGAAAACATTTTGGGCCCACCTTTCTGTACCCAGGTGCACAGGGATTTTATTATTCACAAGGTTCAATTTTAGCAACGGAAGATCTTTTAATATATTCATGTTTGGTAGTTCAGAATTCTGCAAATTTTACAGAAATTTACTTGATCAAAAGCTGAAAAGAAAACAAAAATGCACATGCATCAGATTAAAATGAATTAGTGTAAAAGAACTTCAATGGATTTTACAAATGGCACACCATTAAATATAAATTCAGTAACATTGATACAGTTTATGCCTAAAAGTGAAAAAAACTACACCACACAGATGTACTGTCTTTCGAGGACTATATGTATAGCTACAATTTAAGTACCTGGGTACACTGTATTTAAGATCTACTGGTATACCGTAAACACACTTAATTTGGCATAGTAAAATCATCATATTTTGGCAAATTAGTACAATGAAAAAATCGACACATTCACAATAATTGCTATATAAAAAGTATACCAAAACTACTATAAGCAGGATCGTATTTTACCCATGTATGTATGTTGTATAACAGACATTCACACAAATTTTGACACTTACCTGTATGTGAGTAAAAAGCCAACCAAATACTACCAGGAAGAGAAGATGTACTATATAAGGCAGTAGTCTCTTGTTTCTGAATTCTCTATCTGTTTGTTTAACGATGTCTTTCTTTTTAAATTCTTCGAAATCCTCCATTAGGTCAAGCATACACACAGTCTTCCAATTCAGCCAGAGGTAGTAAATGATTACAGAAAGGCTTAGCAGTGTCACTGGTGTAGCCAGCAAGAAATTAGGAATTTGTTTGAACTGGTAATAGTTCATGAAGCCTACATTCCAGTGATTTTTCTGAATATGAGAATATGCACGTGGAAGATGGATATTGCACCAAACTGTTGAATTATAAGCCTGAATAGTATATCCCCGACTTATTCCATAATTAAATATTAGTTTATGCATGCCTGAAGGAGTCTCTTTGCAAAACCATTGATATGCAAAATACTGGAACACAATGAACGGTGAAACACATAACGTTGTGTAAATGAGAAGTGGTAATATGATAATCCAGACCATTGACCACAATGCAGTGGGAACTGACCACTTATCAGCCCTTATCATGGGGTAAAGAACTTTTAACAGTTGGACAGAATCTTTGCATTTTCTGTGTATAATAAGACCAAGATAAAGAATTCCATTTGAACGTGCAAATGCACTTAATCCAAATAAAAATGATGCAGGAACTTTTGAATTTCTTTCAAACTTGTGCATTCCATTTAGTATTAGGTATAAAAAGAGAATTTCAGAATACGGTGCTGACATGAAAATACTTGCTGGGTTGATGCAAAACAAAAGAGCAGCTTTATATGCAAGCAAATCATTGTTTAAAATGTCTCGTCCAAATCTGTACAGAATAACTGCTGTTTTCACAAATAAAAAGTAGTTTAATACCAATGCTGAGATTATTAATACCGATCTGTATGTCATCAATACTTGCAGAGGTAGAAACACACTGTTACCCAAAAACCTGACCAACATCGGGTACAAAGGAAAGAATGCCAAACAGTTTTCATACGTGTAGCCATGTTGTGATATGTGTAAGAAATAGACACCATCCCAACGCACGAATCCCGCGAAAAGTGTGCTAACAGTACTGTCCACAAAGTTCCAGGTGTCTTTGTCTGTGATGGGTGGATTGAAAACATCAGGCTGGTGGTCTGGTACACAGTTATTGAAAATAAACTGAAAGAAAATAAAATGTCAAAAAATCACTCACTTTTTATTGCTGCTCAATTACCCTTTTTTGATATCTGACCAAAATTCGCAACCAACTCTTTATCTTGGATGGAAGTTCATAATAAAGCAAACCATTTGTAAAAGTTAATGCCATAATGCCAACAGCTGTAAGACCTATAAATTTCATCAAACACACATAATCAATTGCTAAAAATACAAACTCACTTTTCTGGAAAGAGTACTGAATCCTTCAACAAATCTTAATTTGGTAATCAATGCACTTTCTCCCCTTTGACACACATTTATGAGAAAATTGACTCTATGGTTTTCTTAATCACTATCCTGTTTTTCTTTTAGAAAACATGACATTATTTGGATTTGATTGACATAGATTCATATGGTGTAAGTCATTAATGTAGATGAAACAGCATATCCTATTGGAACAATTGGTCTTATCTCATTCATTGTTCATCTGCTGAAGGCAATGAGAGTTCAGTTAGTAAAGAGATGGTCTCAAAAATACCACGACCAAGACAAAGATAAACTCACTGAGAGATACTCAGAATCCTAAACTACCTCTGAAGTGAAGAAAGGTGCATAGTTCAATGCTACCTACATGTACTGATGGTGGTTTGTGTTCCTCAGGACCCTAAGAAACAGATTGGTCAGTGCTGATGTGCTTATGTCTCTTAAATTTTAAAACTGTAAAAGAAGCAGGTCAGTGTGACTTGTACATAGTGTTAGTCACTCAGCTGAGGCAGACATGCTCCCTTAGCTCAGTTTGTAGAGCCATTTTGCTGGGTGGTCTCTCCAGTGCTTGTTAAGTATGAATTGGAATTAATTTATATTCTCTGATAGATCACGCTGGTGAAATTGGGAGCAGTAATGAAAAACACCCAGCCCCTAGTGGGGTTCAACCTTGCGACCTTTCAATCTCTAGCTGGATACCCCACCGCTTGACTACAGGAAAATTTCCAGTAGCCAAGGCTAATAAAGCAACCTGTACTCTCATCGTCTACACTATTCCCTCCTTCACAAAGTCTTCGACCAAGAATTAGACAACAACCACCTAGATTCAATATCTCAAAGAAAGTATACACCACAAATTCCTATACATTTAGCTTCTATCCTTGTAATTGTCGACGACAACAAATTTATAATAGGAAGGAGTGGTAAAAACACACTGGTGAGGTTCGAACTAGCGATCATTCGGTCTCCAGCAGAACACTCTACCGTCTGACTAAAAGGAATTGAAATTCAAAGTGGTCGATCATTCATTAACAATTGGGAGAGCTGAATTTCCTGGTGTTCAGTATGATGTATCGGGTCAATCAGAAGGTATATATATGTTTATATGTGTGTGTTTTCCCTGGTCTGTTACACAAGTGAGAACAAAAATTCAAGTTTGTAACGTTTTTCTTATTGCTACCGTTACAGGTCTGATATGCCTTTTGAATATTTGTAAACAAATAAGCTCAGGCCTACGACTGTTGACACGCTGTCACCGAAGTCATTTTCACAGTTCAGTGTGTTTGATATCTATCAGAAAAAAATATTCATAGACGTTCCTAATGGAGACATTTAATTAAATACTTTTAATTTACTTACTTGCATGAAAAATAGAGCAAAACGAGACTGAATAGCGAACCATTTTAGTTTAGCCTCTTCGTCCGCCATCTTGCCGATGCGGCCATAACTTTTTAACAACGTTTCTTTTGATTGGTTGTTTTTCATGAACTTCTGTGAAACCAACCACCATTGGCTTATTTTATTGATCAAGCGCATCGGAAGCCTGTAGTGGGCTTCAAAACACGTCAAAAAGGTAATGCAGAGGGGAAAATATCATGACTTTTTATGATAAACGTTTTCGTGCTTGTATTCAACGGCTATTGTCAGTATCCACTTGAATAGAACGTGCATAGAATGTATGTAAAGTGAAAGCATTGAAAAAATCCACAGGAGAGAAAGAACAATGAACTGCTGATCACAGGGACATGTTTCTTGCAGTACTGAAATATTAATCTTATGCTCAACGTAACGTGCCCCTATGTGTGCAATCATACATGTCATTATACCAGTTATTATAAGGGAGACATCGTGTGTCAGAAATCAACAAGAATGAAAATGATAAAGAAAATGTCCTGCACAAAATAGGGATGCTGTGTGCAACACTGTTGATTAATTGCAGAGCACTAATTACTATATTAAGTGTGTGTTCAAAGTGGGACATCATGACAGATACATAGTATTTAATATAGTCACACTCAGTGTCTGAATGTATGTTTCTTGGCAGACTTTGCATCTTTCATCAATAAAGCACTAAGTAGTGATATTTTTAAAAAATCACTTCCAACCTGTATAAGATTCTTATTTAAGCGTTTGGCTTGAATTAATCTCTTGCAGGATTCCTCCTTGGGACTCATTTATATCCCTGAAGAAGACTTCCAAAAGGGAATAGGCTTGAATGTACATGCACTTTCCACTGTTCTTTCATAATGACACCCTGGGGTTTCCTGCAAAAAACATTAGTGTTCATGTATGGTTGACAAATGTTCAATTGATCATGATATGTATTTATCATTTTCTGTTTCAAAGTAACCAAAAGCACGCATTAATATTTTCCTCAACATGAATGTACTTTCTATCAGGATAGGGAAAAGATACAATTGTTCATGTCTAGAATGAGAGACATTTTATGCATTGACATTAACTGTTGGACATAGCATACGAGACAAGGTAATATGATTATTCATTCTAGATTTGAACCTCTGAATTCTAATAAGGATTCATTATAGCAATTCAGTCAACAACCCATCTCACTTATCAGTTACATTCTTAACACAACGGGTCAGTTAAAAAAAAAAAGAAAAAATTGTATCATTACAGCTACCACATAGTAAGATATCTAAAAAGTCAACATTGCACTTAGCATACAGATACAGCAGCAGTGGTAAAAAGGTGTATTTTTTCAATATGCTATTTCTTGTTATTTCAGATCCATGATGTAAACAGAAAATGAAAGGAAAAGGCAAGGGCATAATAGACAAAGATTGCCCTCTACAGTTCCCTGATCTACAGCCAGTAGACCATGCTACAGAATGTCCCAAATATACCGCTGGTAAAACATACAGACCATGTCATATTATAGTCTGAGTTATTGGGGTCCACGCTAATAATTTCAGACCATCTGTCCGATACTTGTTAACAGTATTATTACAAAAGAGATTATATATTGCATGTTTTATCCTTCAATAAGCCTGGAGGGTGAAACATATCCTGATTATTTAGCAGAAATTTTTTTGATTCAGATATTTGAGTCCAGTACTCATGCTTTTTCTGTGGGAGTCTATAAAATTTTGAGAATCTGCTAAATGTCTTAGTATTGGGGAAATGGTGTTCTGGACTCGCCTGAAAAAATCCTACCAATATTAATGATATAGGATGATAGTCTTACTGCTGGAGAGTTATAACCTTGGTAAATATAAACTACAATATTCTAATTAGCTACAGAGACTTTCTCTTAAGCTTAATCAGTCGAGCATAAGACTAATAAATTGGAGGTCCCAGGTTTGAATCTTAATGGAGGCATTAAAATGAATAATGACCTCTGTTAGGCAGTGATAAAAAACACTTACAGATATTTGTACTGAAATTTAAGTTGATGTGGATGAAATCTTACCAACTATGGTCTTATTTTTTAATTTTTAATTTTCATTGAACAAGAAAGACAAGAAGATTTTGTTCCGTTTACTGCAACTAATGATCATACATGACATACACACACCATTGGAAGAGCAAGATCTCAGAACATTCAGCTTATTGCCTCATGGCTGAATTTCTGAGTTGTAACGTGATGTTTTCGGACTGAAAAGCATAAAATAATATTTTTTTCAATTATTTCATTGTCTTGATGCTGTCATGCATAATGTAGCTCAATGTTTATCAACACTTAAAGAAGTCATATTCTCTTTTATAGTTCTGACACGGTCTGAAGATGAGGGGATTGGTCTCGAGGAACTGGAGGTCATACAGAGTGACCTAGAAACTCTGCTGGCATCTGCGGGACTGAGACTTAAACAACTGGAACATGAAAAGCAGATCCTGGTAAACTGCCAAGATAAAAAGGACAGTAAAGGGCTCACCCCATGGAAGGTGGTATGTTGTGTAGTGAGCTCACTAGTATAGAGAAATTAGGTATTTAGTGAGCTCACTCCACAGAAGGTGATAAATCATGTAGTGAACTCCTGCAGAAGGTGATTTGGTATGTTGTGCAGTGAGCTCACTAATAGAGGAAATGAAGCTTTTAGTGAGCTCACCCCACAGAAAATGATTTAGTATGTTGTGCAATGAGCTCACTAATATAGAGAAATTAAGCTTTTAGTGAGCTTACTCCACAGAAGATGATCGATTATGTAGTAAAATCCTTCCACTGGAAGTGATGCATTGTGTAGTGAGCTCATTTTTCGCAGAAAGTTAGGCATGAGTGAGCTCACTACATGAAAGAAAGACTTTGCTTGAGTTCACTCCATAAAAATTAATGTGTTGTGTAAATTTTGTGATTTCACAATAGGTGGTGTGTTATGAAAGTTTTGTATTGATCTTGATTTACAAAAGGCGGTATGTTCCACGCTGTTGTTTGTTATTTTGTGAGCTTATCACTACACATAAATTCTGTTGTAATTTTACACCACAGGGAGTAAATTTGAACCTTCTACAGGAGAAACAGTAAAATGTGTAGTGTAGTTATCTCAATGAACAAACATCAAAGTAACGTGGTATTTTTAGCTCTTTCCAGAGAAAATTGTTGTGTTTTGGACTTTTTCTCAAATCACTACAAATAATACTTAATAATTTGTCAATAGATATGATATTGTAAAATCATTCATTTTTAGTTGGCAATTTATTTTTGTTAATTCATTGGTCCTCTTCCTGCATGAACTTCTATGCCCACGAAAATAATGATGAATAAAGTTGGCATGGATTATAGAACTAGTGTATGGTTATTTATGAAATCAAATGCTAAGAAACATGCATATATTTGGAAAACTGCAAAATTCGAGTCCTCAAAAATGTATGCTTTTACAGTATATACTTTTGATGAAATTGCTTCAAGGCATTTGCAACATGAATGGTTGAATTTAGGATCATTTTTCTGAAAGGACCAGAGGAAAATATGCATCTCCTGAGAATTTTTTATGTGAATATGAAAAATTTGCTTTTTTTAGCAACCAGAAACACCTACTCCCGGGAAAAGGGGAAAAGTTGTTGAGGAAAAGCCTAGCAAGAAGTTCAAGAGTGCAACAGAGACCTCTGGGAAGGGAGCTATTCACCAGACACCTACTGGACCAGGGCGACCAAAGTCTAAAATCAATCAGGTATGTTAGATTAGATAGAAAAGAAATCGTCCTTAATCAGAACATTTTTATCAGAATAACTGGGTTTGTTACTACTTTAAATCAGATTAGTATTTATAATAAAAAAAAATGGTTGTTTGTTCAAACTACTCAAAAACTATTTGGTGTAGGCAAGAAAACTATTTTGATTTTCTTACCAAATGTGTTGTATATTTGATGCTGAAATGTTAAGAAATCTAAAAGTTCAGGTTTGGTCTTAAGCAGAATTTATAAACTATTTTGTATTGCAAATTCTGCTGCGGAACAGTTCTCTGGTACATGAAGTTACCATTGTTTTTGTGAAAGGCCACCTTTCATGAAATTACCAAAATTTGATTACATGTGAAGATTAACATGCAAATCAGTTCCCACATACAAACAGACTTTGGGACAATTCTTAATATAGAAATTGTGTTACGACTTTCATGCCATTTTGTTCTTGTCAATCTTAATTCATCCAATCCAGACAAAAGGAGAATTGGATGGCTCAGCAGATTCTCCTATCGACTTGCCAAAATTACCGAAGAATGATGCGGTGAACCGTTTCTGGGTGTCGGTGGAGCCCTACTGTGCCGACATCACTGCAGAAGATATCAAAGTTCTTGAAGACCTCCTCATCAGTCATGAAGATGATGCTGATTATTTTAAAGTGCCTGCCCTCGGTAAACACTTCACTGATAGATGGGCAGAGGAAGACCTCTTAGAGGAACAGAGAGATGGTAAGTGTATGGTTCATTTTATAGAAGCTGTTTATAAATGCACGGATGTCTTTTTCCCCAAAAGAAAGAACTGGAAAATTTCTGTATCTTTTTTGTGATTTGAACAGTACTTGAACATGCAATGAAGTTCTAAGTTCTTGGAATCAATTATGTGGAAAAGTATTGCTGAAATCGATTAAAAGAATAGGAGAATAGATTTAGATCTTTTTCAGAGGACAAAGACAATACACTCGAAGTAGTCTTACAAACAGTACAGCAGACTTCTTATATACAGCTGCACCTCAGTAATCAAGCCACCTTTGTTTCCAGCAGGAGGCTGTGTTACTCTTGACAGTTTACACTCAGTTCTTTACGATACTGCCTTTATGGAATACAACCAGATTTTGCTTGACTATTGACAAGATTAAAATAATACTTAAAACTTTGATTCAAAGTATTTGTTATGCTAATTGTTTGTTGTTATCTTATATTGCAATGGATACGAATGGGTTGGTAACCATTCAAAAATTTATTTTTGGACAAGACAAGTATTTTTATCTCATGGTTAGTTCACTATCATGTTTAAGGACAAAAATAAAATGTAGACGAGAAATTCCTCATTAAGATAAATTAAATAATTGAAACAGAATTGATATTTCATTCTTCTCTAGCATAGATTATCAGTCAAAGCTGAATGTTTTCTGAAATTATGGGATTGAAATTTGGTTAATGCTCTCCATTAATGTCACAATTTTTTTTTTTTTTTTCTAATTTTCATTTTTAAATTTTGATGAATGGTAAGAGTATATTACAGATCAATTTGATTTCTTTGAAATATTGTTGCAGGGGCCAAGATAAACGACCGGCGACGTGGTACGAATAACAACCACAGTGGCTGTTCGGATGTCACAACATTGTTGAAGAAAGCAGAGCAGAGTAATGTGGACGAATCTCCGTTTGGGCCCCTTACCCAGCGGCTGGTGTCTGCTCTCATTGAGGAAAACATCATGACACCTATGGATGATGCCATGGCAGAACTAGGTGGAGGTAACTCTAATTCTGCCTTATTATATCCCAAGGCACTTAGACTTAGGTAAAGGTACATCTGTCTGCCAGTGCTTCTGTGATAAATTTGTGTACAAGGTATCTCCAAAACTCAGAACACCATACATTGACTATAGCACCATTCTACCAAGGTCTACATTCAGTTTAGATTTTTGTGGTCATTGGTGAAGGTTAAATGGTAAGGTTCACCTTTGAAATAATAAGCTTGTATACCAGATACCTCATATGAACCTCCTAACATATTTTTGTGATGTTACTCCTTAGCATCACACTTAGGTAGAAATCAGTCTTGGTCAAAGGTCACTGTTGACGGCTTTTGAAATAAAAGCTTGTGTACAAGATATTTCATGACCCTCTTAATAGATTTACTGCACAATATATTTGGATCGCACGAAAATGAGGAGGGGGAGAGAGGTATATTGATGTGAACCTCAAATCGCTTTATTTATATAAATATGCCCATGTCATAAAATTCAGGTATGCTTGCAACATAGTCTACTCATATTACAAGAAAATTCAGCTATTAAGATAAAAAGAGCTGCAAAAAAAAGGTAGGTGGTATGTTCAGTGACACAAAGTTAATCAACAAAACCACTGCAATGATTGATAACAACAAAAAATTCCATTAAATTTAGGAAGATTTTGAATACTTTAAAATCATTTAAATTCAGTTTTTATTTTTTGATTTTAGAATCTGCTGATGAAGCTCCAGCCATATCTCCAAGAGCTTTAGCCAAACAGTTAAATATTGGTAATCCTATACACCTGGAAAAACGCATTAAACGGGAGTTGGAAGAACAAGGTAAGAAATTTGCTATCAGTAATAATTCTTTAGGCCAAGGTAAACACAAGTGCTTCTTCTCTACTTTGAGCCATGAATGAATTTTGTAAGAGGTGATAAATGATGGTTTTACCAACAATACACCTGTTGAATCTGCCAGATTTGACAAGGTTGAAAGAGTCATTGTGAGTAACATGTTCTCTTATAAGAAGTTTTTACCTCTGTGATTGGTCTATAGGTAAAAGGAAGCTTTAAATGTTCATCTCTACATTGTAGAGCATAACCTTCCTGCTGATAACATTACAAGTTGGATTATAAACGGCAAGAGATGCACACAGTATTGAACAATTATAAGTCATCTTAGCAAAGTAATTTTATGAAATAATCCCTAGGTTGTCTACATTCTGAAATTATATATTATTATCAAGTCTTCAGTAGAAGTGTAAGATTTGATACACTAGCTGTATAACATTCATTCTTTGGATCGAGCTGTACATATGCACCTACCATCCTCCAAAATCCAAGCTACCTTCACAACTTTTCTTGGTACATATTCTCAATCACTGAACATAGCAATAGGTCAGTATCATTTTTGGTATAATTCAGCTCCTGCCCCGTTTCACAGGGGGAGCTGTAACATATATACATAGGGATTGTTTCTCAGCCCAGCTGCTTCATGGAGCCCCAAAAACGTGTAACACAACATGAACTAGAACTGACCTTCGGTGCAGTTCAGTTCCACCATGGGCTTCACTAGAATTACACCATTTGTCACAAGCGCTTTCTCACTGTTCATACAACCCAATATTATTAAGACAGTCCATGTTACTTGCTATATATACTGCATGTATGTGTTTGGCTGGCCTACACCTTTTTATTACCACTTCAAAGTTCTAGGTTTGGTTATATGCAGTGGATGTGAGCACTCTTAAATTTCCCAAAGATGATAGGTACATAAAGCTTGGAATTTTAAAACTGTTCTTTGTTGTTGTTTCTGACACAAAATATTGATATTCAAAATGTTGAGGCATATTGCTGAAGATTCATAATGTCAGTTAATATTTTCTAATATTCATGTTGTCATTACATACGGGTGAATATTTATAATGTAAGTAGATATTGCCACATGAATATTTATAATGTTTGTAAATATTAGTGCATATTATTTGCATTAGGTTTATTTGATGAATATTCTGATGTACAGGAATATTGGACATGGAGGATAAGGTGGAAGACAATCCTGATGACGAGATACTAACAGAATTACGCCAGAAACAACAGGAACTCAAGGCAATCAGTCAACACAACATCGTAGTCACAAAAAATATTCTGGAGCGTGCCAAGGAGGAGATGAAGAAGCAGGAGATTAGGAAGAAACTGGCTGCAGCTGATGCTGAGGTAAAGTGATTACACTCCATATTTACATATCAATGAATCTCACAATTATCTTCATCAGTCCCAAACAAGATGAAGGCAATTTGTTTTGTATCACAGTTTCTCACCTATGATTTTCATGTGGTAAAAAGGATATTCGGAGACAAGTTGTGGTCTATCCCTCATAGAATTTTTGAAAATTTATATTTTTGACAAGTGTAACCTATATTTTGACTTTTGAACTTCACGAAGCAAAAGCAGCTTTTAAGGCCTATCTGCTGTTCTGTGGTATGTGATATGTAAGATTGTAAGTACAGCTTAGGAAGACAGTGAATTTCATCCCAGAGGAAGGTCACTGTGACCTATATTTCAATTTTATTGTTTCTATTTTATGTAAGATCTTCAAGATTTGTCTATTGAAACCAAGTCCCTGCAACTTTTATTTTTGACCTTTGAAATATCCTATTTTTAACCTTTAACCTTCAGCAGACACTCAAAACAATTATTACAGAAGAGAAATAAAGTAGGATGGCTAACATTCAGACCTGCAGAGAGGGTAGAAAATATCAGTTGATAATTAAGGAAGACCAACAATTATTCTCATATTATGAAAACTTGATATGGATTGCTTGTGATTTAATGTGCAAGAGTCTTGGCTTTTGAGCAGATTTGTTTTGTGAAAATGAGAAGTCAATTGGCCCCCTTATCCTGAAACAATTTTAAGGCATGAAAAGAGAGGTCACATGTGATTGGTTAAGCAAAAACTCAAGTTTTAAGGTTGTTTTATGATCCTTGAGCCAGGTCTTCATTGATGCTAGTGATGTATGATGATGGTTATATATCCCCAAACAAGAAGGTCAGAGGTCATTAAAGAATGGGCGGAAAGTAGAGAAGAGATACACTGCAATTTATAAAGTTATTTATCTTTTATTTTTGTGTTATAATTAGTGGCTTTTTCTTATCCAACCATCTTGGAAATATAGCAAATTAGTACTGTGAAAAAGTCACTTAGGCCTAGACTGTAAAATTATATGATTTTGTGTGGCTTACTATTCATGAGTAAAGAAAAGGAAATCACAATTTTACAGACACTTGATTTTGAGGATAATATAGCTCAACAAATCTACTTGAACTAATTTGAACAATTCATAGACATAAAGAAATGAATGAAAACATCCCCCATGATTTCACAATATCACCTAATTATTGGTTTGATGTTAATGATATTTGTATTCTTCAGGTATTGGATGCCTACAGGAAAATTCAGGCAGCTCGCCAGAAGAAGAAAACACCAACAAAGAAGGAAAAAGATGCTGCATGGAAAGCACTCAAAGAAAGAGACTCTTTGGTGAAAGTTTTAGCTTCAAAAAATAAATGATTTAGCAAATCATTTGTAAATTTGAGATCAGTATATATTATTGGACACCTACAGGATAATTCAGGCAGGCCACCAGGAATAGAATTTGGGAACAGAAAATAAAACAAATGCTGCCTGATATGCACTAAAAATTCTACACTTTAGTGAAATGTGAACATTTTGGGGTTCAACAAATTGTTTATAGATACAAGTATTTTCACTCATGTGATTTAGATTCCTGTTCAATCAGGTGTTTGTTTGTAGCTGAGTACAGGTGACAAAATGGAAGGAGAAAAAATTGTCAAAAGTTGTCATATACTTTTTTCATTTCCAGTTTGCTTGATTTTCATCATACAATTTGTACTGTTTCATTCATTCATTCATTCATTCTTTCATTCATTCATTCATTCATTTGTTCATTCATTCATTCATTCATTCATTCATTCATTCAAGTTAAATTTCATTGAGGTTTTAGAAATCATTTAATCACTCAACAATTGTTGATATTTATTTTCATTACAATATCTTCTTATGGCAAGTAAATACATTGATAATCTTGAAAAACTTTCCTCCCAACAGAAAAACTTTAACAAAAATCAGTTATTAGATGTTGCTGTTTGGGATTAATATTAGCCTTGCTGCAACAAAGGAGCAAAAATGTGTTTTCATTTCAACACTCTTGCTTTTATGCGAGTAAAGGATACATTCACCTGCATCCTGTTTTTGAATTTTGATGATAAAATCTTTCCTATGTTTTGTTGTATGTTGTACACATTTTGACGTTGATCACAGCATATTTCAACAGAGGCAGCAGCACTTTTCAGCATTTGCTTTTTCAGTGTTCGATGTGTGGTCGTTGCTTTCTTTCATTGCCTGTCTATGGGAAATGTTATAGATATTCTTTTTTTAAATCAATTGTGTAAACATAATGATCAGCAAAAATAACCAATAATGTTAGGTTATAATTAAATTCCTATTTTATTGGTTTAAAGATTTACTGGAAAATTAAGTGTCTCAATAAAAGATTTGAATTATTAAATGAAGTATTTCCTGTAAAATGTCAATATTCTGTCTTGGTTATGCAAAGTTATCTGCTTTTCTAGGGGAGGTGTTGACTGTTGATTTATGTGTTGTCTTGGGAATAATGTCATGAAAATCTGAGAGAAAATGATGCAGTTATCTCACACAAACTAATGAAGTAATAATCAATACCTTCTAATAAGAGCAGATAACTCTGCATTACAAAAGATAAAATGAATTTGTCAGAGTTTATACTTTGAAGATACGTGATTGATATTTGATGTTTTTCATTCTCCTTTTGTTAAGGCAGAGATGTGGTATTTCTCCCTGTGAATTTATCCGTTCTCATTAGCAAAGTACAGAAGACAATTTATACTTTCCTAAAGGAAAAATTTAGAATATTGTTCTTAGGTATCAAATGTCTTAATTAATCTGTCAGGATGTTATTAGAGAATGAGTATTTGAGATTTAACAGCAAATTACTGTAAAATCATTCCTTTTCGGTGGAGATATATTTCCATTATTTCCTGGGAATCCAAATCCATAAGTTTATAGGTCCATGAAATAATAACAAGATAAAGTTGACATTTATCAGAGTACTAGTGATTTATCCAGGAAATAAAATGCTAATGAAATGTGCCACGGAAATATATGATTTTACAATTACTTCCCATTTTTCATAGTATATTGTACATGTACATGTATGTTCTTGTTGGATGAAATGTTCTTGTATCAGATATGTGTCATTACTTTGTCATCTTCAGATATTGTGGTCACTGGAAATAAAGATGTTAAATGTAACATTCAACTCTTGTAATTTTTGCTACATAACATTTTTAGCACATAGGCAGGGCAGCCAGGGAGGCTGTTTTGTAACATGATTGCATAATTATGGTTTTCCTTTGCAACAACTATTTAAAACTTCTTCTCAAGTTCCACTAGTGTTATTAGCTCAAACTTGCATGAAATGATCCTGAGTTGGTCCGGACCAAGTGTTATCTTTCTGGGTATGGTTGAAATCTAAGATCTTGAAAAACTTATTATAAACTTCTCCAGTTCCACTTGTGCCATTGAGCTAAATATGGCTAACAGGTGGTCATCTTGGATTTTGACTTTGAAAGTTTTTTATTGCTATTTCTTGAGAACTATTGGATTGAACTTTCTAAGATTTCTAATGTAGATTCCTCTTAGTACCTTGTGCCCATTTGATTTTGGGTCTGATCTAAAAACAAAATGACCAAATGGTGGCCATCTTGGATTTTGACTTTAAAAAATTATTGCTATATTTTCCTATTGCTATTTCTTGAGAACAACTGTATAGATCTTTCTCAAATTTCATATATAGGTTCCTTCTGGTCTCTTGTTGTGCCCATCTAATTTTGGTACTGTTCAAAAATTCAAAAAGGCCAACAGGTGGCCATTTTGGATTTTGACTTTGCATGTTTGTTATCGCTATTTCTTGAGAAATACTGGATAATTCTTTCATAAATTTCATATGTAGGTTCCCTTTCGTCATTTATTGTGCCCATTCGATTTTGGGTCTGATGAAAAAATAAAAGGCCAACAGGTGCCCATTTTGGATTTTGACTTTGCATGATTGTTATCGCTATTTCTTGAGAAGTACTGGATGGATCTTTCTTAAATTTCATATGTAGGTTCCCTTTAGTCCCTTATTGTGCCCATTCGATTTTGGGTCTGATCATAAACCAAGATGACCAAAAGGTGGCCATCTTGGATTTTGACTTTGAAAGATTGTTATTGCTGTTTCCTGAGAACTACAGCATGGATCTTTCTCAAATTTCATGGGTATGCTTTCTTTGGTCTCTAGTTGTACCTGTTTGATTTTGGTACTTATCAGTCAAAACAAAATGGCCAACAGGTGGCCATTTTGGATTTTGACTTTGCATGTTTGTTATCGCTATTTCTTGAGAAGTACTGGGTACATCTTTCCCAAATTTCATATGTAGGTTCTCCTTGGTCCTAAGTTGTACCCATTTGATTTTGGGTCTGATCAAAAACCAAGATGACCAAAAGGTGGCCATCTTACATTTTGACTTTGAAAGATTGTTATTACTGTTTTTGAGAACTACAGCATAGATCTTTCTCAGATTTCATATATATACTAAAAGGATAAAGAAACGCAAAGTGAACTTTAAACCAGAAATTAAGTATGATATCGGGCTTCATTTAAAACGAAATTTTGTATACTTACAGATAAATTAAAGCTTAAAAATTTCCAAAGTCTGTATTTTGCATCTGACAATTGGTTTAGAGGTACTAACGATTAAACTGAATGGACCCATAGGATTTTGAAATTGAAATTGAACTGATTCATCATTATCTTGTGTGTCCGCCGTTTGCTGTGTTCACGGCCCTTATTCTTCTGGTCATAGAGTTCATGAGAGCGTTAATCCGTCTTATGGGGATGTTGTCCCACTCTTCAATTAGAGCTCTGGTCAACTGCTCTCGAGTAGCAGGGGGTGGCTGGCGCTTTCGAACCTGTCTATCCAACTGGTCCCAAAGATGCTCGATCGGGGACAAATCAGGGCTACATGGCGGCCAATCTAGTGGTTGAATGTTGTTGTTGGCCAGAAAGACTTGGCAAATTCTTGCTACGTGGGGCCTAGCATTATCCTGCTGGAGGGTTAGATTATGCTGCTGTAAGAAAGGGATAACATGGGGTCGGAGGATCTCATCTCTATACTTAGCTGCTTTTAAATTGCCATCAATAACAACCAATTGTGATTTTAACCCGTGTGAGATTCCTCCCCACACCATTATTGAACCGCCCCCAAACCTATCCCTCTCTACAACGCAAGCGTCCGTAAAACGTCCGCCACGACGTCGGTAGACACGTTGACGGCCGTCAGATCGAATCGAGACTCGTCCGTGAAGAAAACTTGTCTCCACTGCCTCAGTGGAAACCGTCGTGGAGCATGTGCAGCGACCCAGGCCATACGACGCACACGTCGAGCAGGGGTAAGGTGTTGACCTACGTCGGGGCGACGTGCTCTTACACCAACTTCTCGTAATCGTTTCCTTACAGTTTTTGAACTTATAGGACGCCCATGATTTCCACGAACATTAAGTGCACTCTCAACGGCAGTAAGGCGCCGATTACGCACATGAGAGACGACGATAAAGCGATCCTGACGTCGTGACGTTACGCGCGGACGTCCTGACCTAGATCGATCGGCCAATCGCCCAGTTTCCCGAAGACGTCTTACAAGACGTTCTATGGTGGAAACATTAACACCAAGGTGCCTAGCAACCTGATTTTGCAGCTGTCCTTGCATTAGCATCTGAATGGCCTGACCCCTCTGAACTTCTGTGAGTCGTGCCATTCTTAAAACGAATCAAATTCTCAATTAATTTTAGGGAAGCAGTTGGTCTGTATAAAGACTAACGAAGAATGACTTGACCAACGCTGCATGAGACCAGAACAACACGGTGAACGAGATTCTTGTTTTTTCCTTCCTCCATTTACCAGAGCTGCGCACTGTACCGTGACTAAATTTTCGATACATGACAAGGTGTAATATGACCTAATTACTCAATCCACAAAGTTTAACTTATTTGGAGAACGCGTTTTCAAAATATCGGAATAAATTTAACCCTGCGTTTCTTTATCCTTTCAGTATAGGTCCCTTTGGTCTCTTGTGCCCATTTAATTTTGGGACTTCAAAAATACAATAAGGCCAACTGGTGGCCATCTTACATTTTGACTTTGAAAGATTGTTATTGCTGTTTCTTGAGAAATACAGCATAGATCTTTCTCAAATTTCATAGGTATGCTTTCTTTGGTCCCTAGTTGTACCTGTTTGATTTTGGTACTGATCAAGCAAAACACAATGGCTAACAAGTTGCCATCTTGGATTTTGAATTTGTAAGTTTGTTATTACTATTTTTTGAGACCTTCTGTATAAATCTTTCTCAAATTTCATATATAGGTTCCTTTTGGTCTCTAGTTGCGCCCATCTAATTTTGGGCCAACAGGTGCCCATTTTGGATTTTGACTTTGTATGTTTGTTATCGCTATTTCTTGAGAAGTACTGGATGGATCTTTCTTAAATTTCAGATGTAGGTTCCCGTTCTTCCCTTATTGTGCCCATTCGGATTGGGGTCTGATCAAAAACACAAAATGACCAAAAGGTGGCCATATTGGATTTTGACTTAAAAAAAAAATGTTATTGCTATATTTTGCTATCGCTATTTCTTGAGAACTATTGTATAGATCTTTCTCAGATTTCATATATAGGTTCCTTTTGGTATCTTGTTGTGCCCATTTAATTTTGGAGCTGTTCAGTAATAAAAAAAAGGCCAACAGGTGGCCATTTTGGATTTTTACTTTGCATGTTTGTTATCGCTATTTCTTGAGAACTGCAGTATAGATCTTTCTTTAATTTCATATGTAGGTTCCCTTTAGTCCCTAGTTGTGCCCATTCGAATTTGGGTCTGATCAAAAATAAAATGACCAAAAGGTGGCCATATTGGATTTTGACTTTGAAAGATTGTTATTGCTGTTTCTTGAAAACTACAGCATAGATCTCTCTCAAATTTCATGGGTATGCTTTCTTTGATCATTAGTTGTGCCTGTTTGATTTTGGTACCGATCAGGCAAAACAAAATTGGCTCACGTGTCCATCTTGGATTTTGACTTTGAAAGATTGTTATTGCTATATCTTGAGAACTACAGCATAGATCTTTCTAAAATTTCATATGCAGGTTCCCTTTAGTCGCTAGTTGTGCCCATTCGATTTTGGGGCTAATAAAAAAATGGCCGAAAGGTGGCCATCTTGGATTTTAACTGTAAAAAATTGTAATTGTTATATTTTGCGAAGTACTGAATGGATATCTCTCAAATTTTCATATATACTAAACAAGAAAAGAAAGGTAACACTACTTTATTCTGTGATTAATTAATTAACCCCTTCATAAATCCTTACCAATCCTGTACGAATAAAGTAATTGATCAATTCTGATAAAACTGCAGTCATGGTTCATTATAAAACTTTGCATTCAGTTGATTTTATTCGACTGTAAAGGACGTTGGGGTCAATTTCAAAGGTAACACCATTAGTAACGGGTATGGCCACCGTTTGCGAAGTAAACAGCATTGCAGCGTCGTCGCCTGGAACTCGTAAACCGGCGCCTGCAAGTTTGACGGCTGATTTTGACGTTCTCTCACGCGTCGCCCAAGAACGTCCCAGACATGCTCAATCGGTGACAAATCATGTGATTTAGATGGCCAATCTAACACCTGTATGTTATTCTGCTGCAAGAAAGTTCTGCTGACGCGACTGGTGTGCGCTGGTGCGTTATCCTGTTGAAAAATGGCGCCAACGCCATGGCGTCTTAAGAATGGCAGAACCACTGGTCTTAAAATTTCGTCCCGATATCGAATGCCAGTTAAATTGCCACAACAAAACACAACAAGCCTGGTACGAGTCCCCCCACAAATACCACCCCAAACCATTACACTTCCGCCGCCAAAGCGGTCCCGTTCTGCGACGCAGCAGTTCGCAAAACGCTCCCCTCGTCGCCTCCACACTCTGCGCCTTCCGTCACCGTGTTGCAGACAAAAACCTGGACTCATCTGAAAACAGAACATTGTTCCATTGTCGTAAGGCCCAACGACGGTGAACACGGGTCCAGTTACGCCGATTATTACGGTGACGTCGCAACAAATTGGGTCCAGTGTAGGGACGAAGCGCTTTCAATTGGTAGGCCCTCAACCTGTTGTTGACTGTTTGGGGAGACACACGACGCTCAAACAATGTCCTTGTAGTCTCTACTGCGGTTACGAATCGATTGCGCAAGTGTATCAATCGTATACGACGGTCATCCCTGGCGGTCGTTTTACGGGGTCGGCCGCTTCGGGGACGATCGGATGTTGACCCAGTTTGGTTTAAACGACTTACCAACTGACAAATTGTCTAACACTGCAACCAAAATGCCGTGCAACTCGACGGCGAGACTCCCCAGCCTGGATCATGCCTACAGCCCTTTCTCTCTGTACTTGTGACAGCCGGGGCATAATGATAAATTTCATAGATAGCAAGATTCGGTGATTTCTAAGTCCTAAGGATCTAAGGAACAGTTGTCAGTTTGAATGTTTATGAAATTAAAGCGAAGATACAATTTAGTCGCAGAAAACCTCGTGCAGCTCTTTCGCTAATACAGACTTTCACGCTTGAATGATTTTGGTAACCCCCTTGGATTTTGTAATGTAAAACATTACCATTTTCTAATATTGCACAAACGTCATTTTGTTTTCACTCATTTACAGGTATTCGCCAAGGAAACATGTTAACCTTTCTTTTTTTTGTTGAGTATATATATTCCCTTCGGTCTCTTCTTGTGCTCATTTGATTTTGGGACTGACCAGAAGAAACAAAATGGCTTCCAGGCAGCCATTTTGGATTTGGCAGGTAAAGACTATCATTGCTATTTCTGGAAAGGTATGTTTCAAAGAGCATATAAAAATCAAGTGATAGTGAGTGCCAGGATCCCTCTGAATTTTTTTTTCTGTCGCCGTGGACATTTTATTGGACTGGATTTGCCTGCAACCTATACCTACACATTATGAGTCTAAGTCTTCTTTTTCAAACACATTCAGATGTCTAGACTGTAAATGTGAAAGCTGTCCGTGTAACGAAATATGACTTAATATATAGGTTCTTTTTTAACTGTATTGATAGGTGTTTGACAAATGTTTTTTGTTTGTCTGATTCTGGATTTTTTTGTCCAATATTTCTTGGATCTAATGATCTCATCTGTACAATGGACCATAAAGAATACAATAATGATAATAATGTACAATGCATGTTTATTTGACCAAATTTATATCATCTATATTACAAACGTCAGTTCCAAGCTATAGTTCTGAGAATAAATCCTGTAAGTATTAATGATAAATAAGTTATAAAAAAGCTACATAACCATACAAATTTGAAATATTTCCATTCAATAAAAAGATCACGTGATAATGAATGCATCATTCTATAAGAAGCAACTTACTCTGCCATTTAATTTCTGTGAGTGTTTAAAGTGCCCTTCTGTTAAAAGTTCACAGAGTTCCACCAAACAAAATGTGTTTACAGTTTATTCAACATGTGGTATGATTGATGAAAAAACTTCCATAAACAGCTGTTCCATATCATCCATCAGAATTCAACGAAAATTGTATAAACAAGCACAACCCTGTTTTATCCTTCCTCTACCACTAACTACAAGAAACATGAACAAACGACACACCTGCACATCACTGCCCACTACAACAGTGTATCCTATGGTATGGTCAGTGGACCAATTCGTCGGTCAACCATAAACTTTTGATTTATTTTTATTTGATTTAACTCCCCTTACAGCTTGACATCAGCTTGATAAGAAGTTATGTCTTTCCCTGAATCAAAAATTGTTCTTGACACATTATGAACATGTTCATTACATGCATCCTAACATCGGACATGTTAGTAAACATGTAAGTTTAACAGAGGTTGTGGCCATGGATAGGCGAGTATTCAGAAATATTGCAATAGTTGTGAAACAAATTATGTCTATTTATAACAAACACTACTATTGGACAGACATGTGATAATGAGGTCTTGCTCTGGGAAAAGATGCAGGACCATGTTTGGACAGGTGACCCATAACCTTTTCATGCGAGACTGAAGATTACCTGTAATCACCAAGATGACGTTGTATTACCACTGCACTATGTGCATTTTTCCATCCAAAGCAGGTTGGAGATGTCAGTTCACGATCTCAAATGCTAAGAAACCAAGCTTCTAGCTATATAGGCATCCTTGATCCCCGGAATGGATGTGAAAAGCTAAGGGGTCACCTGCCGAACTATGTGAGTTTTCCGTGGATATTCTGATTTTCTCCCCACGATAAGACCACCTCGCGTGCTTCCATCCGGGTCAACAAGAGTGATAAATTCAAGTTGAAATAACTTGTTTCACAACTGACGTAAAATGAATAAAGTTTTTAGTTTTAGGAGAAACCAATCAGACTGACTTTTGTGATAGACCAAATAAAGTGAGACAGTAACAATGTGATATATTAATTAATTCAATCAAATCCGACACAACAGAATCATCTGGTCTACATGGACCGTAAGTGTCAACACTACATTATCTGCAAATAGCCTAATATTTGTTATCAGTCATTGAAATTGAAAGTAAAAGAAGATATATTCTGTGTAAGTTATTTTTCATGCAATCTTTCTAAAATAAAAACATGAATCCTGAAGATTTAGTTTACAGCAATTCAAAGGTAATGTATGTGTAACAAAGACATAAATGATGAAAAAAGATACGGAATGATTAAATTTAATATAATATTCTGTTAACATAGATATACATATACAAAAAATACAAAAAAATAATGCCAACTTTTATTCCCTTTGATTCAAATTGAGCAATTATACAAAATGACAGAAAGGAAGGCTTACTCTTCCCCTAAAAAATGGTTCAATAAATTCAAACAAAATTCAATACCAGAAAAGGTCCAATGTTCGCAAGAAAATAATATATACAAATGGCTGAAGTGAAAAATATATCGTAATATCTTTCTTAAATAATGACATTATGATTAATATATTATTAAAAACATTTTTGACTTGTAATGAATTACGAAATGATATTTAGATTCTGACGCAAATTGATCATTACCAGTATTTTTTTTTCTACTAGAAACATGTTTATTTTGCTTTATCTTTTTCTGAAGATTTTCCACATTTTGCCGTCATCACCTTTTTTGCTTTGATTGGTGATTACTGATGGATAATAACTCCTAAATTACCAGTAGGCAAAAGAGAGTCATGACTCTGGTGCACTGTACTTGTCCTTGTTGAGATCTATCTACCTATGAAATTTATGTTGATATCTCTAATAGTTTTTGTTTTATGCCCCAGAAAAAATATGACAAACCGAAAAACGGATGGACAAAAGGACAGACATATAAAACAACAACTGTATGCTCTCAATCTGTGAAGCATAATAAAAGCTGACATAAATTTATGAGATTTTGAGAGCAAGATTTATCCACAATGTCAAGATCCAACCAAATTGCATATCTATGAGATCACAGAATTTGGGACCTACAAAAATAAATAATTTTACAGTAAACCCGATGAATAACAAACCAGTTCTTGACAACACTGTGTCACAGTTTGTATAACATATCTGTTAATAGACCAAACAATTGATGGTCTTCATTATAGGCTGCAGTGATGACAAGACCATTTGTACATTAGTTTAAAATATCAGAGCTAATTAGATGATAGCCTTTCAATTGGACATCTATCACAATACCCCAGCTCCTCTTTATATCATTAGAACATTATTTATGTAATCAAGTTCGATTATCATGTGTCAGCTAGAAATTGTAAAGATAAGAATACTTAAGCCAATCAGAAGACTAGAAATTGTAAAAAAGAAGAATACTTAGCCAATCAGAAGATTAGAAATTGTAAAAAGAAGAATACTTCAACCAATCAGAAGACCAGAAATTGTAAAGATGAGAAGAATACTTCAGCCAATCAGAAGACCAGAAATTGTAAAGATAAGAAGAATACTTCAGCCAATCAGAAGACCAGAAATTGTAAAGATAAGAATACTTCAGCCAATTCGAGGACATCATTATAGTTAAACCCAAACTGACAACAATTATTATAGTTTGGTGTTGTTTTCGGAAGAATTAATGTCAATATGATGTCCTGGTTCAACATGTACCTCTTGTTTACTATCATGCTATGATATTCTTCTGCAAGGCGTTGAAAATGACATCACAAGAAAACAAATCTGTTAAGTCCTTTCTCATGTATGTCCTGAGTTTCTTGGCTATGTTACATAAATTCAATCACATATTCATTCATTCCAGAAAAATGATCACAAGAGATATGGCAAGAAAGTTCACTTAGTCCTGTATACCACAAAACAAAAATTGTATTTAGTGATAAATGAGAACATCTATTGTAATTAATTTATCTTGGTGCAATATTCAAAATTTATGATTTTTTTCCTTTTTTTTCATCTTTACAATCATATCTATGTTTAGCTTGTTTGTAAACCAGATAAAACGTTATCACATTTTAGTTTTATTTTTTGTATTTGAATTAGATTGTGAAATATTCATATTCAAAATGATATTTAAGACCTGATTGTAGGGCTGACTCAGCAGTATATTTTATCATGGAAAAGACTTTTTCTGTTGGCTGTGCTGAGTTAATGAACTGATCAAACTACATTATTATTTTCCTTTTTGTAAACAGAAAATGTAAAACAATTTTCCTTCTACTGACAATTCACATACTTTCAGATATACCTAACTTTATCAATGAGTACTCCATCTTTTGATCATTTATGACTAATACATAAAATCAACAAATCAACATGATTATATCAATGAGGTAAGGGAAGAGACATCTGTTATGTATAACTATAGCTAAAGGATCATTTAACACAACCAGTGAAGCAAAAACTTTTTATCATTACACATGTAATGTTAACAATTCATATTGAAGTGTAAATTTATATATTTCAATACTTAAGAACATACATCCCCTTGGCTATTTGATAAAAATATACATAATGTATATTTATTAATTAATCATTGTACATCAATATTAAATACAAACTTACACCAGAACATATAAATTCATTCTCTGACATTAACAATCAAAAATCAATAAATATATTTTTCAATACACAATAATCATAAACGTTTCTAGAGGGACATACTCATATAGGTATATACTTATACAGAATATAATATAATGTTTGCACCTTAAGATTATCTCAGACTACTGCTGTGCGTTCCGACACTCTTACTTGAAGGAGGACAATATCTTGTCCAATCCAATCATCTGAAAAAAAAAAATAATTGAAAATGAAATGTACAAAAAGTTATGTAATGTCTAGAGATCAACTCTACACCTGAAAATATCATTAAGTGTTAGTAAAAGTCATTACTGTATATAATTTACACCTGTTACAGAAACTTTACCACATCTGTATAAGAACCTGCTTTATAATCACAAAGGGGAGGTAACTTTTACATTCACATGTGCATGTACCTAACTAGAGTGAAATTATATACATGTATTGGTACACACTCTGTTATAGACATGATGAAATAATGCTACCCCTAATGTAAATTCCCTTCTAATACAGTTTGCAATGTCAGAAAATAAACAAAATAATGTTTACATGTATTTTAAATGCTTTGTTGACAATATAAAGATCATTCTAAAGAAATCAGATCAGTAGATTTTGACTCTAATTTATCAAAGTGAGGTTTCACTCAAACATCTTGCACACAAAAATGAAAAGAGAGATAACAATTATCACCTTATCTGCACGATGTAAGAATTATTATTAGTAAAAAGTAAATAAATCAAAGCTACGCATGGTTAGTATTCTATTCCACCATAATTCTATTAGAAGCATCATGTAAAGCTTAGTTTTCGAATGATTGAAAATTCATTTGGTAACTAGAAGGAGTCATAATGAATATTAAAATTCAGAATAACAAGATTCTACAATAGTCTACAAGACAATGCAGTGAATTAGTCTCCCACCGTCACACTGAGGTGACTCCATAGACTAGGTACAAAGTTCCTTGTAGCATAGGAGAAATAGTCCTGACAAACTTTTTTTGGATGTAGTCCGAAGGTCAAAATATAGGTCAGAGTGTCCTACATTTGATATATGATGCTGCCTCCCCCAGGTGAACCCATACCCCAAGTATGAAGTTTTAGTGATTTATAGTGAAGTAGATGAAAGTCGGAGTGACCTACTTTTGATATGTGACAAACTGCCTTATTAAGGTGGACAACTTCCCCAAGTATGAAGTTTTAGTGATTTGTAGTGAAGTAGATGAAAGTCGGAGTGACCTACTTTTGATATGTGACAAACTGCCTTATTAAGGTGGACAACTTTCCCAAGTATGAAGTTTTAGTGATTTGTAGTGAAGTAGATGAAGGTCGGAGTGACCTACTTTTGATGTGACAAGCTGCCTTATTAAGGTGGACAACTTCCCCAAGTATGAAGTTTTAGTGATTTGTAGTGAAGTAGATGAAGGTCGGAGTGACCTACTTTTGATGTGACAAGCTGCCTTATTAAGGTGGACAACTTCCCCAAGTATGAAGTTTTAGTGATTTGTAGTGAAGTAGATGAAGGTCGGAGTGACCTACTTTTGATGTGACAAGCTGCCTTATTAAGGTGAACATCTTCCCCAAGTATGAAGTTTTAGTGATTTGTAGTGAAGTAGATGAAGGTCGGAGTGACCTACTTTTGATGTGACAAGCTGCCTTATTAAGGTGGACAACTTCCCCAAGTATGAAGTTTTAGTGATTTGTAGTGAAGTAGATGAAGGTCGGAGTGACCTACTTTTGATGTGACAAGCTGCCTTATTAAGGTGGACAACTTCCCCAAGTATGAAGTTTTAGTGATTTGTAGTGAAGTAGATGAAGGTCGATGTGACCTACTTTTGATGTGACAAACTGCCCTATTAAGGTGAACATCTTCCCCAAGTATGAATTTCCAGTGACAAGTAGAAACTTTTTCTTTGATGTAGGTAAATGGTTTAAATAAAGGTTAGAGTGACCTACATTTGATACATGACAAACTGTCTGACCCAGGTGTTACAACACTTTCGGTAGGAGGTTCTTGTGACAGGTAGTGTAAGAGATAGTCCAAGACCAAAAAGGGGAAGGACAGACAGACACAATGCAAAATTATAGTCCCTCCTGATTCATGGAGAGGGACTTATATCTGACAATAAATTTCTCAGATGAATGTCATTCTCATATGATTTGTGAGGATACATGGCATATAGATCTCAGGAATAGGTTTTCAAAGTGAAAAGAGAGGGAGAAAGACAATATATTTTCATGTTTATATTTCTATCACCCTGTATCATCTCTATCCTCCCTTACTGCATCACTTTTGTATCAGCTTCTTGAATAACGTTTACAGAAAATATACCACAATGTTGCTCATAAAGAAACATATTAAAACATCAAAACTTCCGATTTTACAAACTTAACTATCAGGAAATTTTCAGGTAAAACCCAATACTTTTAGCATATATTACCTTTATAACCACTGCTATTATTGTTCCAAAGATGAAATAAGGCAAAAAGGATGACAATCCCACTTTTTTAAGTTTCTTGGTAGCCAACCAGGTTATAGTACTTAGCTTCTTGTCAGTGAAAGGAGGGTAGCGCAAACTGTATGGATAGAGAAAACACCTGTCAAAGCATGCATCAAGACAATACCAATATACAAAATCCCTAATGATTCAGACACAGCATAAATACTAGTGTGTGTTAGGCATAAACATATATCTATCTCACTTGAGAATAAGAAAGTCTCCCTAAAAAATACCATTTACATCCACAAAACTGAAAATATGACCAAAAAATCAAAAATTTGTCTTTGAAAATTTCGTAAGATTTATTAGAATTTATTTCAATGTATATTTACCTTGCTTGATTCTAAAAAGTATACATTGGTTTAACATATTAAATTATTTAATCACTAACACACACTACTTTATGATATGCATCAGTGTCTGTATCATCAGTGGACGAATAAGCGTAAAATAAATATTTACCATGTTCGTCAAGAGAAAAAGGAGAAGAATCCTTTCCTTGCCGACTTATTGCCGACTAACTGCACCATTGCTAATTTTTTATCAGAGTAAGGTGGGTAGCGTAATCTGTTAAATGAAAAAAATGTACTCCACAATTCTTGTGCATCCTTGTAAGTGCATAAAATGTATGTACATGCTGACTTCACAGAGAATAAATTCTTTTACCTTACAGCAAAGTTGGGGATAGGAATCACCATGTGAAAGAGCATTCTTTTCTTAAGAAAAGGGCAGATAAAATTTCCGTGGAATCTAATTTCTGATTTGTGTCTTTTAACCATAGCTTGTTTGTGAGGCTTACATCAGACAGCATAACAATTCATATACTTTTCTATGCTTTACAAACATGTCATTTTATGAAGATAAGAAAATTAATTTTCACTGTAAAGAACTTTATAAAACTAATTTATTCATTTGTTTAACATGGATATTACTTTTTCCATATCAATATTACTTTATTATTTGACAATTTTCATTCACAGAAACTTTGACTTGACTTTGGCACCTTGAGATACCAACTCTATTGATGGGCTGCTACATTTTATAATTCAGTTAAATAGGACTTCCTTTTCTCGTACTCATTACTTGAAGTGACAAGACCACAGGGAACATCTCTGATACGATGTATTAAGGTAAACAATGACCTTGGTATCCTGAAACAGGACCTTATCCAAGATACTGCCACAGAATAAGAGACAGTTTTAAAAAAAATCTGCTGTAAAAAAATAGTTTGACTCTGTCTGAAATATGTCAGTAGACTGACATCAAAGAATGGAGACAAATTAGTATACAAACTATATACATCTGTAGCCTGCCACCCTGGGGCACAAATATAACTGACATGGGATTGAAACAATAAATCTAATTCCCACTTCTGATGATTCTATGGAAACAATTAGTCTTATTTCCATGCATTTAAGAATATCATGGCCTGTCCCTGATATCTACTTCTGACGATTCTATGGAAACAATAAATTATTCCAATGCAACAGGAAGATTCCTTTAAAATAACAGCATATATTTATTGAATTTTTAACAAATATATTATAAAGAATATTTACCCATTTACTGTTTCCATTTTGAGCCCTTTCAGTAGAACAGACCTTCGATGTGAAAATGTTTCGAATGAAAACTTTCCATGATAATTTCCTGTGCCACTGTTTCCAACTCCTCCAAATGGTAGAGATGACACTGAGAAATAAAATAAAAGCATCTTCAGAATATCATTTTAATTCTAACTGAAAGAAAAAGTCAAGAAGATCTAGATTTTTAGCTAATGTTTTCTAATTTTTTCTCTTAAAATATTCCATGTATAAAACACTTTTTTGTTTCATGAGTGCAAAAAGGTCATATTTTTATAAACGTAACAACATTCTTTTGTGTTTTTGTGGTTTTGCATATTCATCTTTAGTCAAACATCATGATATAATAAACTACCTAAACATAAAATAATAAAAGGTATAGTTTGAAAAGTATGTCTGATTTTTTTCCAGCACTGATCCCCCTCAACTAATTTTCATTAACATAATAACTACAATATCAGGTTGCTATCAAAGAAGTATGAAATTTACAGAATGAAAAAAACATCATTCCACCTTTTAGCAAAATTCATCTAAAATGCAATAAAACCAGGTAGCTGATCTGAACCCACTTTAATTTAGAAAAAAAAAAACAGAGTTATCAACCCTTTTCATCCTTTGTTAAAATGATTCATAAAAATAAAATATCAAGTTCTCCCCCTTTTCATTACACAAGGCATACTTTAGGGTCACTTTAATCACTACAGAAAATAACTTTCTGACAAAGTGACTACATATTGTACGGCTTTGATTTTATCACTATATTTAACATTACTACTACTATCCAACAAAACGCCTAACAGCCTTGATGGTCACCCGAGATAAGCAATATCGATTAAAAAGGTTAAAGGGTAAGTAGCTCTCAAGTGTCATGAATAAAAAATTGTGACATTGATGATAGTAAGCCAATGTCAATACCTGCATACCATCATAACTGTCATCCTATACTAATAATTCTTACTAAGTAAATTCCAGTGAAAAATAAACAATGTTATGCTCTAAAATGCAATTTTTATAACAATTACAGTAGGGTTATCCTCCTCTATTGGAAGAAATGTGAAACCTATTCTGGTAATACAAGCACCTGAAGATGCTTCCATCCATGAAGAGCATTTATTCTACCAATCCTGGGTGTTCAGAAGAAGATTTTGGAACTTTAAATCAATTGTCCCCTTTTGGCCAACCTATCAGCCCCTTGGGGTCAGTCAGTCAAAATATGCATACCATCTAGCCGTCATCCCTTGCTCATAATTCTAACCAAGTTAGAAATATATCCAATGGAAATTTAACAAATTAAGCTCAAAAACCTATTTTACTTATATAAACTATAGTAAATGTTACCCGCTCCCTGTGGGGAAATGTGAGACCCTGGGGCCATGAAATTCACAATTTTGGAAAAAGCACTTTAAGATACTTTCATCAATGAAGAGCATTAGATTCTATCATATCTGGGTGTTGAGGACTTTTGAAATCTGAGTCAATTTGATCCCTTTTAGCCCCCTCCTTCAGGCCCCTGAGGTAAAATTGTCATCAAAACAATATTCATTTACATGTTGCACAATCCCCATCCCCAGCTTATTACAGGACAAATACAGTCCCAACCCCCACCTTAATAAAGAACAAATATGGCCCCTATCCCCACTTCATTACAAGACAAATATGACCCCATCCCAAGTTTATTACAAGACAAATACAGTCCCATTCCCAGCTTATTACAGGACAAATATGGCCCCACCCCCAGCTTATTACAGGACAAATATAGCCCCCACCTCCAGTTTATTGCATGACAAATATGGGCCCATCCCACTTTATTACAGGACAAATATGGCCCCCATCCCCAGTTTATTAAAGGACTGATATAGTCCTCACCCCTAGCTTATTACAGAGCAAAAATGGCCCCATCCCCAGCTTATTAACAGACAAATACAGTCACAACTCCCCAGCTTATTAAAGGACAAATATGGTCCCCACCCCTAGCTTATTACAGGACACAGATTAACAAAGGTATTGACAGATAATGAACTTAAATCTTACACCCTGCTTGCATGAGAACATCGTTAACACAGAGACTTCCACTGCTGGTGTTGTTGGCGAAGTTTTCCACAGTCTCTTTGTTGTTACTGAATACATACATAGCCAGTGGCTTCTCCCTGTAATGATTCATCAAGGTTTTGTTACAGGATGTTTCAATCCATGTTTTTTTGTCTGTGTCATTCAAAATAATTTTCATGCCATAATGCAAGTCATTGTAACATTACTTAGGGAACCTGTTTCATGGAATTAATCATATTACAATCTACAGGTATCTACAAGTATTTAACAACTCTGACACAGGATGGTGATATCCAAAACAAATCATTGTACAATGACATAAATCAGCTTGTAATGATGACATTGCTGATCATGACCTTAATGCCAATGTTACCTATTATTGATGTAATCTACAGCAGCATCAGCATCCTTCACCGGCATAATAGGGAGGACAGGTCCAAATATCTGGACAAAATCAATCAAAGTTGGATTTATATTTAGATACAATAGGATTCATAAATCATAGTTATGGATTTCTGTTAAAGTTTAAACGGAGTATCACAAAGCAATATTCAGATCAATTCAGATCTAGTCTTGATAGTTCTTTCAGTGAAGAATCTCTCGTCTTACGTTGTTTCAATGGTATTCCATGAGCATGTATGATCATCACTTCACATATTGTACTCTACTATGACTGATAAAAGCTTTGGAATCACAAAACATACATACTGGTCATTTCACATCTCTTAAGATTTTTTCCAAATGTCTTTCCACAAAAATATCAGTACTCATTAACTGCATAAAATATAAACTTTCCGAGTATTTGACACCGCAAATAGTTTCAGATAGACAAGGTTTGACAAGCTGCAAAATTATAGTTTCCTTTAGACAAGATATAGATCCAAACCTATGGTAAATAGTAGACAAGTTTCCCCTAGGATATAATAAATACCTCATCTTGCATGGTGATATCATCAGGGGTGACATCAGTCACAACCACTGGACCCATGAAGTTATCTTTCTCATCCATTGGTCCTCTAATTGCGATGTTTTTAGAGCCATCTACCAATTTCTTGAGGCGCCTGCAAAAACATACATGCTTAGTATGGTGTATTTGTAATAAGCATATAAATTAAAATGATAAGCCATCATTATTTATTTTGAGTATAAGTATAAGTTGACATAACTTGTTTCGCAATTGTTGTAAAATAAATAAAGTTTATATTTATTTATTTTGAAACAATAATGTCAACAACACCATCCTGTCCCAAGATATATAAATTGTCAACAAGGATTTTAGGATATTTTGTCGCTGTGGGGGAAATTATGGGATTTATTGTAAGATTCCTTAATAACTAGCCAGCTGTTGTGATGAGAACTTTTGTCTACAGAATGCCATCAACAGATTTGTAGATTTTTTCTCTATTATATTAATCTATCATTGAGACAGGTTACGAAACAACTTTAAAATGTTATCTTTATCTATAGCAACTTATATTTTCTAAGTTCTTAATTAAATCTTTTAAACGAACATCATGCTCACAGATAAGGAAGTAATTTTCCATTACACTGAGCTGATATGAATTTTCTTCTATTTCTCTCGTCCATGATCAGACGCAGAACTCGGGAATGATAACCCCAAGAATGGCATGTTCCTGCGTTTAATGCGCACCTCCTTTTTGACACAACAGTTTTAGCTTGAAAAAGTGTGCACTATACGCTGAAATTTACGGTAGATCCATCTGTGTCCATTACTTACTGAAAGTGGCGATCATTGACTATGCGACAATAGTCTGAAGACTTTTCGATACCTTCAGGATAGAACATAGCAATGGACTCCTTCAACTTTGACACCAACTCATCCTGAAAAAGTTGTCATATAAACTGTCATATCAATGCGTGAGGCAATCTCCAGATATCATGATTAGATGTATCTATATACAGATGAAATTGTCTGCAATAATCCAGTTTCTCTTATGAAATCAAACAAGACCCTACAATGCTATTGTAAACAAGTGGCCCACAGGCCTTAACTGTGATCGGACTATAAAAAAGGAGAAGAGTTATAATTTCTACTTTGAATGAAATCTTACTAAGAAGCTGTTTTCCATAATGTAGATGGTAGTTTTAGTGAGGAGTAGGTAACTGTAATAAGTGTTAACTATTATTTAACAGTAAAGTTGGAGCTCAATCCCATTGGTGAAACTTGAAAAGACGTTTTAAATAGGTGTAGCACAGAAAAACTGTGATTGTGCAATCATGTTACAAAATGGCCTCTTTAGCTGCTGTATCAAAGTTTAGACAAGGTCAAAAAAAACACCAACACTTTTTTATGATATGGTGACCATTATTGTTGACGTTTGATATACCGATAACAACGGTATAACAATGATCGGGTGACGCAGTGGTAACGCACTCGCCTTTCACCTAGCCGACCAGGGTTCAATTCCTGGAACGGACGTGAAAAGGTAAGGGGTCACCTGCCCGACCACGTGGGTTTTCCTCGGGTACTCCAGTTTCCTCCCACAATAAGACCCCTCGTGCGCTTACATCCGGGCCAACAAGAGTGATTAGTATAAGTTGACATAACTTGTTTCGCAATTATTGTAAATAAATAAAGTTTATATTATAACAAATAACAGAAGGCAGTTCTTACAAAGTTACATTGATCTAAGTTCATCAATGTTACACACAACGTAGAGAAATTTATCAAGAACGTCAGTGAAACATTAAAGTTTGCAAATGAATTATACACATTATTTGATTGATGGATTTAAAAAAAACGTAAAATAGCAAATATCAAAACTGATTGGCTTGGGTACCTTCACAGATTGTCTATGCACAGATATAGGGCCTGATGTTATATACTGTTTACTAAACAATCTCCCCATCAGTGTTTGTACTGTTAAATATTGACAGATAAAAAGGTGCGGCTCATAATCCAGAAGATTCAGTACATACCTGGATGTCTTTCTGACACATGACGTAATCTGGGGCAATGCAGATCTGCCCAGAGTTGCAAGTCTTGCCCCACAATATTCTGTTGGCAACAGTAGTAAGGTCACAGTTGCGGTCAACATACACTGGGCTGTAAACACACATGAAAATGGATAAACAAAGTGCACTAAAGTCATATATTCTGGAGAAATACAACAATGAGGATTTATGTTAAGGTAAATATGTACCAGGCACTAGACATGAATTCACACAACATTCTTTTGACGACAGATCTTTCCACTAGCAACACATATATTTCACTAAATATTAGGATGCTAAAGACTTAAGCATATTGTCAACACTATGTTTTAAATTTCTCCAGCTTTACCCAAAGATTGAGACACAAAGGACACATTTTGCCATAAGGCTGAATTTATCCATAATTGAAAATAGCTAAAAATAGAACATAACATTAAAAATCTTAACAATATTGTAATAGCTACACACCATCAACCCTATTATTATATCTATATTCATTAATGATTGTACACCTTACCAATGACAGCATTTTTATAATAGGTGACCGTTTACCTTTTACCCCCAAGTTCCAGGCACACAGGTGTTAGATATTTAGTGGCAGCCTGCATAACAATGCGCCCGACTGGTGTACTTCCTGTGTAGAAGATGAAATCAAACCTCTCGGCCAGGAGGGATGTGGTCTCGGGGACACCTCCGTTGATTACTTTGATGCAGTCCTATAAACAAAAGATACATACTTGTACCCATGTACTACTCTTACCAAGTGGTGTTTCCTTCCATGATGTTAAAAACGATTTTCCATACAAGATACTGTAAAGTTTGATAACTGTTATAGGCTCTAATCTTTGCTATTTTTGAGGATGGGCTAAAACCACAAAAAATATAAATAGAATTGATTTACAAAAACGGAATTTATTTCTTGACTTGCATGAATACTATATTTTTTTTCTTCGGCATGTTTAAGCTGAATCAAAAGAACTAAACATGAGAAGAATTTAAAGATATGAAAAGACAAAACCAGGATATAGTCAGAAGATAATCACAACAAAGTAAAGATTAACTAGGACAAACCTTAGATACAGCCAGACTGTCCACTGATAAATACTAGGTACTTACATTGTCCAGGTACTTGGGAAGGACCTGCTCCAGAGCATCTGCTGTTGCTGGGGAAACCTCGGATGGTTTTATAACAACACAGTTTCCTATCCAAAAAACACAGATAGAACTCATGACACATAAAACTTATTCATCACACTGTTAAACAATGACAACAATCATGACATATTTCCAATGTGTTTCAATATTAGTCATAATGGTAATGACTATGGTACTTGTTGTCAATGATGTTATTATTTAAATTTCTCAACAAATGAACTACATAACTAATAATATAAGTAACTAACAAGTATCTAATGAAAAAATAAATTAAAATTCATCAGGAAAGTTCTTCACACAGTAACTCTAGACAATTTCAAGAGTAGTAAAATTAATCAATAAATTTCTTGTATAGTATTAGTAAACCATTATCCTCAAAGCTATAGAGGTTATGATCACTAACGATCTCTGGAGGATTAGGAAATGGGTGGTTACCTGCTGCTAATGCTCCTATCAAAGGCATGATAGTGAGTTGTACAGGGTAGTTCCAAGCTCCTATAATCAAAGACACACCAAATGGCTCCCGTTGGATATAAGCTTTGTCCATCAAATTCATTAAACCCTTCTTCACCTAAAACCAAGAAAACAATCATTCATCTAATACTGATTTAATATTAAGAACAAAATCTTAACAGACACGAACGGCAAGCAGTACCCAAATATCATGTGTTAGAAAACCTTTTTTTTACTGTTAATAAGTCATGAATTGGTAAAGTTATATGATATTTGACCTGGATCTCTCACTGATAGCTATCTACCATGGCATCAATGTGAAGACAGTAGACCAGATTCTGTAAACAGCTTCATCTGTCAATATACTAATCATGAAATGATTATATTGATAGATGTACCAGTCTCTGTTTGTGATTAGTCCATCTTTTACACGTCATTGCAAAGCAATGCTGTAACAATTGTTGTGGTAACTTTCATATGATGAAGTTCTGAGGCTTTTCTATTCAAAATTCTCAGCCTGATGTTTGGGATTTGTTAATTACATCCACAGATTAGGAAATGAATAATTCTAACTCTTTCCATTGAGATCCCATGGTAGGGAATGATAAATTCTACCACCTCTTTCCATTGAGGTCTCATGGTATTGGATGATAAATTCTACCACCTCTTTCCATTGAGATCCCATGGTAGGGGATGATATATTCTACCATCTCTTTCCATTGAGATCTCATGGTATCGGATGATGAATTCTACCACCTCTTTCCATTGAGGTCTCATGGTATTGGATGATAAATTCTACCACCTCTTTCCATTGAGATCCCATGGTAGGGGATGATATATTCTACCATCTCTTTCCATTGAGATCTCATGGTATCGGATGATAAATTCTACCACCTCTTTCCATTGAGGTCTCATGGTATTGGATGATAAATTCTACCACCTCTTTCCATTGAGATCCCATGGTATTGAATGATAAATTCTACCACCTCTTTCCATTGAGGTCTCATGGTATTGGATGATAAATTCTACCACCTCTTTCCATTGAGATCCCATGGTATTGAATGATAAATTCTACCACCTCTTTCCATTGAGATCCCATGGTATTGAATGATAAATTCTACCACCTCTTTCCATTGAGATCCCATGGTATTGAATGATAAATTCTACCACCTCTTTCAATTGAGATCCCATGGTATTGAATGATAAATTCTACCACCTCTTTCCATTGAGATCCCATGGTATCGGATGATGAATTCTACCACCTCTTTCCATTGAGATCCCATGGTAGGGGATGATAAATTCTTTCTTTTTTTCCATTGAGATCTCATAAGTGATCCGTAATAAAAGAATGTATATGAGTGACATTTAACATGACCTTGCTTCACATTAAAGCAGAGAATGATGGTCTCAAATAATTCACAGGTTTTATCAATTAGAGTTATCCTTTGATGTCACTCCTGTACTGTTATGTAACTGACTTTTGTATCTGTCTTATCCTATTGACTGACAGAGATTTATTGTAAAATAGGAGAGAGAAGATACTTTAATGACAATATGTACCAACCTTCTCTGGTTTCATCCATTCATGTAAGTTGTTCAAGGTCTCAACCACATCATTTTTACAGTAATCGATCTCAAAAAGCCAGGATTCCATTTTGGACTGAAATGATACAAAAACATATCTATTTTGTGGCACTATGATAGTTATTGTACAAAAATCAAAGAGATTTACAAGTATTATGTAGGACAAAATGAATGAATTGTCCCACATTATATACAGGGTACTAATATCTTAAAATTAACATTTGGAAATGAAAGGCAGAATAGACAACTTCAAATATCTTTCCATTCAAGTACATTTATTCAATTTTCCCTATCCTCTTACTGAGAAATAACTAATTGTTATAAATATATATTTCTCTAAAAAAAAGGAAGAGAGAGCAATACTAACTATAAAGGTTAAAGGAAAAGT